>NC_052149.1:230259708-230559708 GCF_902713615.1 Scyliorhinus canicula | reverse complement strand
TCTAACCCCGTGCTGTACCTGTCCTGGGAGTGTCTGATGGGGACAGTGTAGAGGGAGCTTTACTCTGTATCTAACCCCGTGCTGTACCTGTCCTGGGAGTGTTTGATGGGGACAATGTAGAGGGAGCTTTACTCTGTATCTAACCCCGTGCTGTACCTATCCTGGGAGTGTTTGATGGGGACAATGTAGAGGGAGCTTTACTCTGTATCTAACCCCAGGAAGGAGATAGAGAACCTAGTGGAGTGGTGTAGCGACAACAATCTCTCCCTCAATGCCTACAAAACTAAAGAGCTGGTCATTGACTTCAGGAAGCAAAGTACTGTACACACCCCTGTCAGCATCAACAGGGATGGGGTGGAGATGGTTAGCAGTTTCAAATTCGTGGGGGTGCACATCTCCAAAAATCTGTCCTGGTCCACCCACATTGACGCCACCACCAAGAAAGCACAACAGCGCCTATACGTCCACAGGAAACTAAGGAAATTCGGCATGTCCACATTAACCCTTGATGTGTTAGACAGGCTGGGTCGACATGGACTGCACTTGATGCAATGTAGCGAGAGAAGACCTCTAACACTGGATAAGATGCAACACGATTTTATTTAATGTGTTAACTAATGTACATGTTCAACTGTGGGTTGACACTATCCTGACTGACTGGAGACCTAGTACTAGCCTGACCAGACTTACTAGCTACCGCATGGTGTTGGCACTGGCTAGCTCATGAGCTCTGACTGTCTCAGTGGGTGGGTCCAGAGAGAGCGGGAAACCTAGTGCCCTCTGGCTTTATAGTGGTCGTGTCCTGTCTGGTGATTGGCTGCTGTGTTCTGTGTGCTTACTGGTCATCCTGTGTGTCAATCACTGCCTGCCTGCACTCCATTATGACATAGACATAGAATTTACAATGCAGAAGGAGGCCATTCGGCCCATCGAGTCTGCACCGGCTCCTGGAAAGAGCACCCTGCCCAAGGTTAACACCTCCACCCTATCCCCATAACACAGTAACCCCACCCAACACTAAGGGCAATTTAGCATGGCCAATCCACCTAACCTGCACATCTTTGGACTGTGGGAGGAAACCGGAGCACCCGGAGGAAACCCACGCAGACACGGGGAGGATGTGCAGACTCCGCACAGACAGTGACCCAAGCCAGAATCGAACCTGGGACCCTGGAGCTGTGAAGCGATTGTGCTATCCACAATGCTACCGTGCTGCTGTATATTATGACATATGCCCCCTTTTTTTTAGGTAATAAATATTAAGGTGCGTGTGTGTGGGGATATGTATATGTGCGTGACTATATACAGAATGTGTTCAAATGAACTTAAATACATAGGAAGGTGTCGCTAGTGCAGATATAGGGCAGATGGAACGGTAAAACGATATTTACAGAGGTCAAAACGATGAGGTAACACGATGTACAAAAGTTCAGTCTATATAGCTAGTCTTTGTGGTGGGCGACGAATTCTGGTTGATCTCCGCAAGGGTGGATCAGGGGCTGCCTGCACTTGGATAGGTGGGACCGCTGCCAATGCGGTGGTCGCAGGGGCCGGCAGGTTTGCTGGTAGATCGGTGGCCTCGTGGTAGGGCACGTCCGGAGGAAGCATAGTGCATGGCGGAGCATCTCGGTCAGGTGGCGGGCGTGGAACTCTGCGCAGTGCCCATCTGTTGCGTCGTAGCAAGGAACCATCAGCCATGTGGACGAGGAACGATCTCGGGGCCACTTGCTTGACCACCACAGCTGTGGCTGACCAGCCTCCGTCAGGCAGCTGTACACGGACACGATCAGTTGGGACCAGCTCGGGGAGATCCCTGGCATGAGCGGCGTAAGCGGATTTCTGTCGGGCCCGAGACTGCTGCATCTTTTGTATGACCGTGAGGTGGTCACGGTCTGGAACATGGATGGCTGGAACCGTGGTTCGCAGAGTGCGATTCATGAGCATCTGCGCTGGAGACAACCCAGTGGACAGCGGGGTTGCCCTGAATGCCAGCAGGGCCAGGTTGAAGTCGGAGTCTGCAGCCTTGCATAGCAATCTCTTAACAATATGGACCCCCTTTTCGGCCTTCCCGTTTGACTGCGGGTAATGGGGGCTGGAGGTAACGTGACGGAAGTTGTATAAGGATGCAAAATCAGACCATTCCTGGCTGTAAAAACAGGGACCGTTGTCACTCATCACCGTGAGCGGTATCCCATGCCTGGCGAACGTTTCTTTGCAGGCTTTAATCACTGCCTTCGACGTGAGGTCGAACAGTTTCACCACTTCTGGGTAACTGGAGAAGTAGTCGACCAGGAAGACATAGTCACGCCCTTTGGCGTGGGAAAGGTCGACACCGACTTTGGACCATGGAGAGGTCACTATCTCATGTTGGCGCAAAGTTTCTTTGGGTTGAGCTGGCTGAAATTTCTGACATGTAGGGCAGTTGAGGACCATGTTGGCAATGCCCTGGCTGATGCCCGGCCAATAGACTGCCTCTCGAGCTCTGCGTCGGCATTTCTCGACCCCAAGGTGACCCTCATGGAGTTGGCCGAGCACCATAGCTCGCATGCTCTGCGGAATCACAATCCTGTTGAGCTTCAGGAGGATGCCGTCCACCACCGTCAGGTCGTCCTTGACGTTGTAGAACTGGGGACATTGTCCCTTCTGCCAACCATTTGTAAGGTGCTGCATCACTCGCCGCAGCAGAGGATCCTTGGCCATTTCCTCACGAATCTGGATCACCCCCTCATCAGAGGTCAGCAGGTCGGTGGCGCACAATTGCACCTGCGTGTCAATGTGGCAGCTGAAGTCAGTTTGTTCACACGGTGTGGTAATGGACCTGGAAAGGGCGTCTGCGACAATGAGGTCCTTGCCTGGCGTGTCGACAAGTTCAAAGTCATAGCGGCGTAGCTTAAGAAGGATTTGCTGTAACCGAGACGTCATGTCATTTAAATCCTTCTGTATTATGTGGACTAGTGGCCCGTGGTCCGTCTCTGCCGTGAAATTTGGCAGGCCAGACACATAGTCGTGAAACTTGTCGATTCCCGTTAGGAGACCCAGACATTCCTTCTCAGTCTGAGCGTACTGTTGCTCAGTGGGCGTCATGGCTCTGGAGGCATACGCCACTGGAGCCCAGGACGAGGAGTCATCCCGTTGGAGAAGCACCGCCCCAATGCCGTCCAGGCTTGCGTCAGTGGATATCTTGGTCTCCTTGGTTGGGTCGAAGAATGCCAGAACCGGGGCTGTGGTGAGCTTTTTCCTCAGCTCGCGCCATTCCTCTTCATGCGCGGGCAGCCACTGGAATTCCGTCGACTTTTTGACGAGATGGCGGAGGGCCGTGGTGTGGGACGCCATATTGGGAATGAATTTCCCTAGGAAGTTGACCATTCCAAGAAAGTGGAGGACCGCCTTCGTGTCCTCCGGGGTCTTCATGGCGTTGATCTCCGAAACCTTGTCAGCATCTGGCCGCACGCCTTGCTGCGAGATGTGGACACCAAGGAATTTGATATCTGATTGACCGAACAAGAACTTGGCCCTGTTGAGTTGGAGACCGTGCTCATGGATTCTCTGGAATACCTGTTTGAGGCGAGCGATGTGTTCTTGGGGAGTGATGGACCAGATGATGACATCGTCAAAATACACTCGCACCCCCTCGATATCCTCCATCATCTGTTCCATGATGTGGTGAAATACCTCTGAGGCAGAGATGATGCCAAAGGGCATCCGGTTGTAGCAGTAGTGACTGAACGGGGCATTGAATGTGCACAGCTTGTGTCTGGATGCGTCCAGCTGTATTTACCAGAATCCCTTGGAGGTGTCCAGCTTCGTAAAGAATTTGGCATGGGCCATCTCACTGGTCAACTCTTCAAGTTTTGGTATCGGGTAATGCTCCCTCATGATGTTGCGGTTTAGATCCTTGGGGTTGATGCAGATCCGAAGCTCCCCTGATGGCTTCTTGACGCAGACCATGGAGCTGACCCAGTCTGTGGGCTCTGTGACCTTCGATATGATGCCCTGGTCCTGGAGGTCCTGTAATTGCTGCTTGAGGCGATCCTTGAGGGGTGCCAGCACCCAACGTGGTGCGTGAATTACAGGGGTGGCGTTCGGTTTGAGCAGGGTTTTGTATCGGTATGGGAGTGTGCCCATTCCGTCAAACACGCTGTGGTACTGCATGATGATGTCATCAATATCAGCCTGGAAGTTTTCATCAGGTGAGGCCGTCGCCTGTGACGATGACGTGCGGACTCGCTGAACCAGGTTCAGGAGTTTGCAGGCCTGAGCACCGAGCAGGGAAGCTCTGTCAGGTCCTACAATCTCAAACCGCAGCGTCGCTTTAATTGACTTATTGGACACTCCGAGTTGGCACGAGCCACCGGCAGCAATGGCATTGCCATCATAGTCAAGGAGCTGGCAGGCCGGTGGAAGAATACTTGGTCTGACGCGGATGGTGTCGAAATTGGATTTCGAGATCAGGTTCGCCGATGCGCCGGATGTGAGCCTTGTTGACTGTGAGGACAGCACACCACTCATCGTCGGGATCCGGGCTGAGGATCGGGAGGTGCTTCACTATCTTGGAGAAAGCCAGCGCATGCTTCATAATGATGTCCACCTGGTATGGGGATTTGAGGCACTCAGCATCATGATCTGTTGGGCTGTCGGGGTCGGATCTGGCATGGCCTGCTGTATTGAACGGACACGTCTGCGCCGTGGCTGGGTTCGCTGGCTGCTGGGCAGTGGAGCAGATCTGCAAAGGGCTGCGTAGTGGCCAAGCTTGCCACACTGGAGACAGCGTCGTGCCTTTGCCGGACATTGCCGCTTTAAATGGGTGGAGCCACAATTCGGACACGTCATGATGCCAACGTCAGCGCGTTCCGTGCGCTATCGCGCATGCGCAGTGTGGTCGAACGACATTCACACCTGCGCACTCTGGTCATCGGTCTTGCCGTCCCCTCAGTCGTGGCGCGCATTCGCAGGGGCCCAGAAAAAGCGTGCAAAATGGCCACTCTCGTCAATGCTTAGGCCCTGCATTTGTGCGATAGCCTGCACCCGTTCCGCCTCGTGGAAGGCTAGCTTTGCATTTTCTGCCGCCCTGATGTGGGAGTACCGATTGTTAGCATGTTCGTGGACAACGCATGGCTCGATGGTGATGGTGAGGGTGAGCTGCTTGACTTTCAGGAGCTGCTGGAGAAGGGAATCGGAGTGGACCCCGAAAACGATCTGATCCCGGATCATGGAATCAGCTGTCGAGTCACAGTTACATGACTGCGCGAGGATGCGGAGATGGGTCAAAAAGGACTGAAAAGGTTCATCCTTACCCTGAGGCCTCTGCTGGAAAATGTACCGTTCAAAGCTCTCATTCACCTCAATGTCGCAGTGGCTGTCGAACTTCACCAGGACTGTTTTAAATTTCGTCTTGTCTTCGCCTTCAGCGAATGTAAGGGAGTTGTAGATGTGGATGGCGTGGTCCCCGGCTGTGGAGAGGAATAGTGCGATCTTCCTGGCGTCCGATGCGGCCTCGAGGTCAGTGGATTCGATATATAGTTGGAACTTTTGACTCCAATTTGCACCAATGTTGCCGGCGATACGGAGATGAGGAGGAGGGTGGATGTTTTCCATGTCACCGGATGGCTGTTTGCTGGCCAACGCTGATTCACTCAAGGTAGGTCCATCAAATTGCAGTATCACTCACTGGTACCATGATGCAACATGATTTTATTTAACGTCTTAACTAATATACATGTTCAACTGTGGGTTGACACTATACTGACTGACTGGAGACCTAGTACTAGCCTGACCAGACTTACTAGCTACAGCATGGTTTTGCACTGGCTAGCTCACGAGCTCTGACTGTCTCAGTAGCTGGGTCCCGAGAGAGCGGGAAACCCAGTGCCCTCTGGCTTTATAGTGGTCGTATCCTATCTGGTGATTGGCTGCTGTGTTCTGTGTGCTTACTGGTCACCCTGTGTGTCAGTCACTGCCTGTCTGCACTCCATTATATACATAGATGTATATTATGACAACCCTTACCAACTTTTACAAATGCACTAAGGAAAGCATCCTTTGGGGCTGCATCACAGCCTGGTATGGCAACTGCTCGGCCCAGGACCGTAAGAAACTTCAGAGAGTCGTGAATACCGCCCAGTCCATCACACAAACCTGCCTCCCATCCATTGATTCCATCTACACCTCCCGCTGCCGAGGGAAAGCAGGCAGCATAATCAAGGATCCCTCCCACCCGGCTTACTCACTCTTCCAACTTCTTCCATCGGGCAGGAGATACAGAAGTCTGAGAACACGCATGAACAGACTCAAAAACAGCTTCTATTATGTATTTTCTTTTATTCCCTTTTCTTCCCATGTACTTAATGATCTGTTGAGCTCTCGCAGAAAAATACTTTTCACTGTACCTCAGTACACATGAAAATAAACAAATCCAATCCAATCCAATCTGTGCTGTACCTGTCCTGGGAGTGTTTGACGGGGACAGTGTCGAGGGAGCTTTACTCTGTATCTAACCCCGTGCTGTACCTGTCCTGGGAGTGTTTGATGTGGACACTGTAGAGGGGGCTTTACTCTGTATCTAACCCCATGCTGTACCTGTCCTGCGAGTGTTGATGGGGACAATGTCGAGAGAGCTTTACTCTGTATCTAACCCCGTGCTGTACCTGTCCTGGGAGTGTTTGATGGGGACAGTGTAGAGGGAGCTTTACTCTGTATCTAACCCCGTGCTGTACCTGTCCTGGGAGTGTTTGATGGGGACAGTGTAGTGGGAGCTTTACTCTGTATCTAACCCCGTGCTGTACCTGTCCTGGGAGTGTTTGATGGGGACAGTGTAGAGGGAGCTTTACTCTGTATCTAACCCCGTGCTGTACCTGTCCTGGGAGTGTTGATGGGGACAATGTCGAGAGAGCTTTACTGTGTACCTAACCCCGTGCTGTACCTGTCCTGGGTGTGTTTGATGGGGACAGTGTAGAGGGAGCTTTACTCTGTATCTAACCACGTGCTGTACCTGTCCTGGGAGTGTCTGATGGGGACAGTGTAGTGGGAGCTTTACTCTGTATCTAACCCCGTGCTGTACCTATCCTGGGAGTGTTTGATGGGCACAGTGTAGAGGGAGCTTTACTCTGTATCTAACCCCGTGCTGTACCTGCCCTGGGAGTGTTTGATGGGCACAGTGTAGAGGGAGCTTTACTCTGTATCTAACCCCGTGCTGTACCTGTCCTGGGAGAGTTTGATGGGGACAGTGTAGAGGGAGCTTTACTCTGTACCTAACCCCGTGCTCTGTCTCGGGAGTGTTTGGATTTGGATTTTGTTTATTTTCATGTGTACCGAGGTACAGTGAAAAGTATTTTTCAGCGAGCAGATCAACAGATCATTAAGTACATGGGAAGAAAAGAAAATACATAATAGGACAAACAAGGTATACAATGGAACTACAAAACACCGGCATCGGGTGAAGAATGCAGGGTGCAGTGTTAATGAGGTCAGTCCATAAGAGGGTCATTTAGGAGTCTGATGACAGTGGGGAAGAAGCTGTTTATGAATCTGTTCGTGCGTGTTCTCAGACTTCTCTATCTCCTGCCCGATGGAAGAAGTTGGAAAAGTGAGTAAGCCGGGTGGGAGGGATCCTTGATTATGCTGCCCGCTTTCCCCAGGCAGCGGGAGGTGTAGATGGAGTCAATGGATGAGAGGCAGGTTCGTATGATGGACTGGGCGGTGTTCACGACTCTCTGAAGTTTCATGCAGTCTATGGCCAAGCAGTTGCCATACCAGGCTGTGATGCAGCCCGATAGGATGCTTTCTTTGGTGCATCTGTAAAAGTTGGTAAGGGTTAATGTGGACATGCCGAACCACCTCGTTGACGCACTAGAAAAGACCAGTTGATGCTGACAGGGGTGTGTGATGGGGGCAGTGCAGAGAGAGCTTTACTTTGTACCTGTCTAGGGAGTGTTTGATGGGGACAGTGTAAAGGAAGATTGACTCTGCATTTAACCCCGTGCTGAACCTATCCTGGGAGTGTTTGATGGGGACAGTGTAGAGAGAGCTTTACTCTGTATCTAACCCTGTGCTGAACCTATCCTGGAAGTGTTTAATGGGAACAATGTAGGGAGAGCTTTACTCTGTATTTAACCCCGTGCTGTACCTGTCCTGGGAGTGTTTCATGGAGACAGTGTCGGGGGAGCTTTACTCTGTATCTAACCCTGTGCTGTACCTGTCCTGGGAGTGTTTGATGGGCACAGTGTAGAGGGAGCTTTACTCTGTATCTAACCCCGTGCTGTACCTGCCCTGGGAGTGTTTGATGGGCACAGTGTAGAGGGAGCTTTACTCTGTATCTAACCCCGTGCTGTACCTATCCTGGGAGTGTTTGATGGGCACAGTGTAGAGGGAGCTTTACTCTGTATCTAACCCCGTGCTGTACCTGTCCTGGGAGAGTTTGATGGGGACAGTGTAGAGGGAGCTTTACTCTGTACCTAACCCCGTGCTCTGTCTCGGGAGTGTTTGGATTTGGATTTTGTTTATTTTCATGTGTACCGAGGTACAGTGAAAAGTATTTTTCAGCGAGCAGATCAACAGATCATTAAGTACATGGGAAGAAAAGAAAATACATAATAGGACA
This sequence comes from Scyliorhinus canicula, assembly GCF_902713615.1. Lineage (NCBI taxonomy): Eukaryota > Metazoa > Chordata > Chondrichthyes > Carcharhiniformes > Scyliorhinidae > Scyliorhinus > Scyliorhinus canicula. Next base: position 230,551,112 of record NC_052149.1, on the reverse strand, counting down.
AACAAGGTATACAATGGAACTACAAAACACCAGCATCGGGTGAAGAATGCAGGGTGCAGTGTTAATGAGGTCAGTCCATAAGAGGGTCATTTAGGAGTCTGGTGACAGTGGGGAAGAAGCTGTTTATGAATCTGTTCGTGCGTGTTCTCAGACTTCTCTATCTCCTGCCCGATGGAAGAAGTTGGAAAAGTGAGTAAGCCGGGTGGGAGGGATCCTTGATTATGCTGCCCGCTTTCCCCAGGCAGCGGGAGGTGTAGATGGAGTCAATGGATGAGAGGCAGGTTCGTGTGATGGACTGGGCGGTGTTCACGACTCTCTGAAGTTTCATGCAGTCTATGGCCGAGCAGTTGCCATACCAGGCTGTGATGCAGCCCGATAGGATGCTTTCTGTGGTGCATCTGTAAAAGTTGGTAAGGGTTAATGTGGACATGCCGAACCACCTCGTTGACGCACTAGAAAAGACCAGTTGATGCTGACAGGGGTGTGTGATGGGGGCAGTGCAGAGAGAGCTTTACTTTGTACCTGTCTAGGGAGTGTTTGATGGGGACAGTGTAAAGGAAGATTGACTCTGCATTTAACCCCGTGCTGAACCTTTCCTGGAAGTGTTTAATGGGAACAATGTAGGGAGAGCTTTACTCTGTATTTAACCCCGTGCTGTACCTGTCCTGGGAGTGTTTCATGGAGACAGTGTCGGGGGAGCTTTACTCTGTATCTAACCCCGTGCTGTACCTGTCCTGGGAGTGTTTGATGGGGACAGTGTAGAGGGAGCTTTACTCTGTATCTAACCCTGTGCTGTACCTGTCCTGGAGTGTTTGATGGGGACAGTGTAGAGGGAGCTTTGCTCTGCATCTAACCCTGTGCTGGACCCCTTTGATGGCGACCGTGTGGAGGGAGCTTTACTTTGCATTTAACCCCGTGCTGAACCTATCCTGGGAGTGTTTGATGGGGACAGTGTAGAGGGAGCTTTACTCTGTTTCTAACCCTGTGCTGAACCTATCCTGGGAGTGTTTAATGGGAACAATGTAGGGAGAGCTTTACTCTGTATTTAACCCCGTGTTGTACCTGTCCTGGGATGTTTAATGGGGACAATGTAGAGGGAGCTTTACTCTGTATCTAACCCCGTGCTGTACCTGTCCTGCGAGTGTTTAGCGGGGACAGTGCCAAGGGAGCTTTCCTCTGTATCTAACCCCGTGCTGTACCTGCCCTGGGAGTGTTTGATGGGGACAGGGTAGAGGGAGCTTTACTCTGTATCTAACCCCGTGCTGTACCTGTCCTGGGAGTGTTTGATGGGGACAGTGTAGAGGGAGCTTTACTCTGTATCTAACCCCGTGCTGTACCTGCCCTGGGAGTGTTTGATGGGGACCGTGTGGAGGGTGCTTTACTTTGTATTTAACCCTGTGCTATACCTGTCCTCGGAATGTTTGATGGGGACAGTGCAGAGAGAACTTTGCTCTGTATTTAACCCTGTGCTGTACCTGTCCTGGGAGTGTTTGATGGGGACAGTATAGAGAGAGCTTTACTCTGTATCTAACCCCGTGCTGTACCTGTCCTGGGATGTTTAATGGGGACAGTGTAGAGGGAGCTTTACTCTGTATCTAACCCCATGCTGTACCTGTCCTGGGAGTGTTGATGGGGACAGTGCAGAGGGGTTTTACCCTGTATCTAATCCCGTGTTGTACCTGTCCTCGGAATGTTTGATGGGGACAGTGCAGAGAGAACTTTACTCTGTATTTAACTCTGTGTTGTACCTGTCCTGGGATGTTTAATGGGGACAGTGTAGAGGGAGCTTTACTCTGTATCTAACCCCATGCTCTACCTGTCCTGGGAGTGTTTGATGGGGATAGTGCAGAGGGGTTTTACTCTGTATCTAATCCCGTGCTGTACCTGTCCTGGGAGTGTTTGATGGGGACAGTGTAGAGGGAGCTTTACTCTGTATCTAACTCCGTGCTGTACCTGTCCTGGGAGTGTTTAATGGGGACAGTGTAGAGGGAGCTTTACTCTGTATCTAACCCCATGCTGTACCTGTCCTGGGAGTGTTTGATGGGGATAGTGCAGAGGGGTTTTACTCTGTATCTAATCCCATGCTGTACCTGTCCTGGGAGTGTTTGATGGGGACAGTGTAGAGGGAGCTTTACTCTGTATCTAACCCTGTGCTGTACCAGTCCTGGGAATGTTTGATGGGGACAGTGTAGAGGGAGCTTTACTCTGTATCTAACCCCGTGCTGTACCTGTCCTGGGACTGTTTGAGGGGGACAGTTTAGAGGGAGCTTTACTCTGTATCTGACCAATATTGTTGTTTGAAGGCGGGTATATTGTAGGATTCTATTCTCCATAAATATCTTGTGTCATCCGAAAGAGAATAAAATTCACTGAAAATGAAGTGTCAGGATAAAGAAAGGGATAAATAAATTGCATCCAGGAATGAGGCAGAGTTCTGTGAAATTTGATGGAACATTGAATAATCAAACATCTCCAACTCTTCCATGGAGAATGATTGAAGGAATGAAGAATGTTTTATGTGCAGTGGGGCATGTGTATTGAATCTTTTCTAGTGCACCCCTCAGGCAATGTCATCCTTTGAATATTTATCAGATTTCTCAACAAAAAAAGACTGGTTTGATGTAGCATTTCTCGCAGCCAGTCAGGTTATTTTAATAAGCAGAGTCACAATTGTAATGTGTAAAGCATGGCAACTAATTTGGGCACAGCAAGCTCCCACAACAAGTAACAAGAAAAATGGTTTGATTCCCGGCTTGGGTCAGAACCTTGGTCTGTGCGGAGTCTGCACTTTCTCCCAGTGCCTGCGTGGATTTCCTCCGGGTGCTCCGGTTTCCTCCCACAGTCCAAAGGTGTGCAGGTTAGGTGGATTGGTCATGATAAAGTGCCCTTAGTGTCCAAAAAGGTTGGGTGGGGTTACTGGGTTACGGGGATAGGGAGGAGGTGTGGGCTTAGGTAGGGTGCTCTTTCCAAAAGCCGGTGCAGACTTGATGGACCGAATGGCCTCCTTCTGCACTGTAAATTCTATGATATCTATGAAAATGTTTTTTGATGATGTTGATTTAGGGAAAATAATGGTGTCAGGAAAGGAGGGAAACAAACTGCTCATAACCGGAGACTTGGCGATGTGATTGTTGACACCCACTTGAAAGAACAGACAGGGCTTCGGCATAATGTCTCACCTGAATGATAGTACCTCTAACAATGCAGCACTTCCTCAGTACTGACCCTCTGACAGTGCAGCACTCCCTCAGTACTGACCCTCTGACAGTGCAGCACTCCCTCAGTACTGCCCCTCTGACAGTGCAGCACTCCCTCAGTACTGACCCTCTGACAGTGCAGCACTCCCTCAGTACTGACCCTCTGACAGTGCAGCACTCCCTCAGTACTGACCCTCTGACAGTGCAGCACTCCCTCAGTACTGACCCTCTGACAGTGCAGCACTCCCTCAGTACTGCCCCTCTGACAGTGCAGCACTCCCTCAGTACTGACCCTCTGACAGTGCAGCACTCCCTCAGTACTGACCCTCTGACAGTGCAGCACTCCCTCAGTACTGACCCTCTGACAGTGCAGCACTCCCTCAGTACTGACCCTCTGACAGTGCAGCACTCCCTCAGTACTGACCCTCTGACAGTGCAGCGCTCCCTCAGTACTGACCCTCTGACAGTGCGGCACTCCCTCAGTACTGACCCTCTGACAATGCAGCACTCCCTCAGTACTGACCCTCTGACAGTGCAGCACTCCCTCAGTACTGACCCTCTGACAGTGCAGCGCTCCCTCAGTACTGACCCTCTGACAGTGCAGCACTCCCTCAGTACTGACCCTCTGACAGTGCAGCACTCCTTCCGTACTGACCCTCTGACAGTGCAGCACTCCCTCAGTACTGACCCTCTGACAGTGCAGCACTCCCTCAGTACTGACCCTCTGACAGTGCAGCACTCCCTCAGTACTGACCCTCTGACAATGCAGCACTCCCTCAGTACTGCCCCTCTGACAGTGCAGCACTCCCTCAGTACTGACCCTCTGACAGTGCAGCAATCCCTCAGTACTGACCCTCTGACAGTGCAGCGCTCCCTCAGTACTGACTCTCTGACAGTGCAGCACTCCCTCAGTACTGACCCTCTGACAGTGCGGCACTCCCTCAGTACTGACCCTCTGACAGTGCAGCACTCCCTCAGTACTGACCCTCTGACAGTGCAGCACTCCCTCAGTACTGACCCTCTGACAGTGCGGCACTCCCTCAGTACTGACCCTCTGACAGTGCAGCACTCCCTCTGTGCTGCACCAGAATGTCAGCCTAACGTTTGTGCTTGAGTCCCTGGAGTGGGATTTGAACCCACAGCCGCCTAACTCAGCTGAGAATGCTGCCTACAAAGCCTCAGCTGACAACCCACAGTCTCTGAACACCACCTCGTCAGCACAGAGCAGGGAATGATAAAAACCTGTTCTAAATGCTGCCGACTGCACTGCATGATGGGGCCTGCGCTTCAGGACCAGGATCCTTTTCACAGTTTGATCAACACCTTTGAGCAGTTAGTTGCTCAGGATCCATTGGCAGTCGGACACCCACTGAGCAACTTATTCTCTCTCTCCATCTCTGCCTCTGTGGTGACGCATTCCTGTGAAGTGAGTCTCACACGGCCTGCTTCACACTGAGGCCCTGCCCTCGGCCCAGGAGAAAAGGGGCAGCTTTTCCCACCTTTAGATTATGCTCAATAATAATAATCTTTATTTTGTCATAAGTATCACTTCAATGAAGTTACTGTGAAAAACCCCAGTCACCAAACTCCGGCGCCTGTTCAGGTACACTGAGGGAGAATTCAGAATGTCCAATTCACCTAACAGCACGTCTTTCGGGACTTGTGGGAGGAAACCGGAGCACCCGGAGGAAACCCACGCAGGCACGGGGAGACCATGCAGACTCCGCACAGACAGTGACCCAAGCCGGGAATCCAACCTGGGACCCTGGAGCTGTGAAGCAACAGTGCTAACCGCTGTGTTGCTATGCCACCCACTGAAAATGAAAAATGAAAATCGCTTATTGTCACGAGTAGGCTTCAATGAAGTTACTGTGAAAAGCCCCTAGTCGCCACATTCCGGCGCCTGTCCGGGGAGGCTGGTACGGGAAGCTGCCAGGTGACATCCCCACTGCCCCACCAGCAAAAGGGTGTGAATCCTGGGAAATAATCACATGTTTCAAAATTTACCCACGCTGGAACGAGAAGGAGCCATTCAGCCTTCACCCGGTTATTGAACCGTAGAATGGCTCAGGAGGAGTCCATTCAACGCACACTGCCCATTTTCTCTCTAATAGTTACTCAGCTAGTCTAATCCTCTTACCTTTCCCCTAATCCCTGCAATTTCTTATTGTCTTCAAATAATTGCCCTGCTCCCTTTTGAAAGCCATGATTGAATCTGTCTGCATCACTTTCTCTTGGGCCGTGCATTGCAGGTCCCACCAATCGCTGCATTAATAAGGTTTTCCCTCATGTCATTGTTGCTTCTGTTGCCAATCACCTTAAATCACCGTCCTCTGCTCCTCCACCATTCTGCCAACGGGGTCGGTTTCTCTCTATCCTCCCTGGATGGAAACAGTGGCATTGCGGTAGCACAGTGGTTGGCACAGTGGCTTCACAGCGCCAGGGACCCGGGTTCAATTCCCGGTTTGGGTCCCTGTCTGTGCGGAGTCTGCACGTTCTCTCCATGTCCGCGTGGGTTTCCTCCGGGTGCTCCGGTTTCCTCCCACAAGTCCCGAAAGACGTGCTGTTAGGTAGTTTGGAATTCTGAATTCTTCCTCTGTGTACCCGAACAGGCGCCGGAGTGTGGCGACTAGGGGCTTTCATTGCAGCGTTAATGTCAGCCTACTTGTGACAATAATATAAATTATTATTAGCGGCACTGCTCTGCTAAACCGGAGGCCTGGGCACAGGCTCTGGGGTAAGGGTTCCAGCTGATCTCAGCAAAGGTGACCATAAAACTCACACCGATTGTCATAAAAAACCCAACTGGTACACTGCTGTCCTTGGGGAAGGAAATCTGCCATCCTTACCCCGATCTGGCCTACACGTGACTCCAGGTCCACAGCAAACGGGGTGGATTCGAAACTGCCCCCTGGAGTGATGTGGCAAGTCAACTGAATTCAAGAGCAATGAGGGATGGGCAATTAATGCCAACCACGAGCATATCCTGTGAAATAATAAATTCTCTGTCATTGCTCTGAGCATTTCTGACACATTTCCTCCCAGCCTCCTCTTCTCCCAGGAAAACAGGCCCAGCTTCATCAACCCAGCTTTGGAATTGAGATCTCTCAGCCCCGGAACAGCTGGCAGTGCGGCAATCCTGGGCCGGAGAATCCCCTCGACCGGCCACACCACCCCAACGCCGGCACGCGATTCTCCGCAGATGGGCCGAACGGCCGTCGTGAAAATGCCGACTCCTGCCGGCGCCGTCCACACCTGCTCTCAGCCAATGGGAACGGGTTCGGGTCGGGGGGCGGCCTGTGGTGGGGGGGGGGGGGGGGGGGGTCCGACCCTGGGGGGGGGGGTGGCAGGCCAGCCTCTCTGGCTGGGGGCCTCCGTTCCTACGCACCGGCCGCTGTAGTCCTGCGCCATGTTGCGTCGGGGCTGGCGCGTTGAAGGAAGCCACTGCGCATGCGCGGATCCCACGGCGCCCAGCTCGTGCCGGGATCAGCAGCTGGAGCGGCGTGAACCACTCCAGTGCCACACTGGCCCCCTGTAGGGGCCATAATTAGTCGTCGGGTCGTCCCATTCACGCTGTCGTATAACACAACGGCGTTTACGACAGCGTGGACACTCTGCCGCAGGATTAGAGAATCCCGCCCATTCTTGTGAATCTATTCTGCATTTTCCAAAGCCTTCATGTCCTTCCTGAAGTGTAATGCCCAGAATTAGACACAATTCTCCATTTGACGCTGAGCCAAGTGTTTTTATATAACCTCTTTGGTTTCCTGCTCAATGTCTCTATTTATAAAGCCCAGGATCCTCTGTGCCTAACTACCTAACTCATCGCCCTGCCCTGGGCACAGGTACCTCCAGGTCAATTTACCTGCCTTAGCTTCATCAAGTCTGATACCCTTCCCCATCAAACATCTGTCCAGAACAGTCTTGAAAATCTCCGATTGAACGCCCGGCATCAACCTTCTGGGGCGAGAGTTCCAGATTTCCACTTCCCTTTATGTGGAGAACTGTTTCCCTAGCACCACCCCTAAATGCCCTACCTCCAATTTTTCGATGAATTTTTAGCCCCTTGTTCTGGACTCCACCCTGTAGAAGACACAGCCTCCCACATCTAATCTATCAAATTATTTTATTAGTTTAGACCCCTCAGTTGGATCAATCCATAATCTTCTAAACTCAAGGGAATAGAAGCTGAATCCTAACATTTGCATATTGTTGTTAAGTTCTAGCCCTATAACTCTTTATGCCATGGTAAATTATATCATTTACACCAATTAATTCACATGTCACTGATGTATATTGGTGCTATCTGAATGATACATCAGTTTTATAAGTCACATCTCTTACTCCTCCCTAACCTCCTCCAAACCTACAGCCCTCCAACATCTCTGTGCTCCCTTCATTTTGGGCTCTTGCACGTTCCCGGCTTTAATCCATCCACCATTGGGTTCCGTGCTTTCAGCTGCCCGGATCCTAAGCTGTAGAATCCTCTCCATAAACCTCTCCATCGCCCTAACTCTCACTCATCCTTTCACACCCTCCGGGAAATTTACCTCTTTGACCGAGTTACCTACCTCTGTGGCTTAGTGGTTATATTTAGTGATCCCACGTGGCTGGGGTGCTTTGCGATGCTAAAGATGCTATAGAAATGCAATTTGTTGTTATTCCGAGGGAGGATTCCCAGTCTAAATCCAATAGGGAATTCAAGAGAGACTTGTTTAGCCAGAGGGTCGTGAGAATGTGGAACCTTTCAGCATAGGGAAGAATTAGGGTGAATAGCACAAGATATTTTTAAGGGGAATCTCAGTGGGCCTCTGATATGAGCTTCCCCGTTAGTGGGCGGAGGCCTGCCCTGCTGGGGCTATTAAGAACTCAGTATAAAGGCCGGCCCAGATAGGGACCGGCATGTCGGTTGTCCCAAAGGACTGCGCTGCCATAGGCTGGCTTTTTGTAACCTTGAGTGAAGCAACTCTCACCTTATCGCTCAGCCTCCAAGGTCTTAATACCTAGAAGGGAGCTTATCCAGAGCAGAAACATCAGCATTGTTATGTTCTGTGTTATGAAGATCAACACTGAACATCTAGTTCTTTGACTAGTAAGATAATTTATTAACAAAATGAACACGTGGAAAGATAAACTAACGAACTGTAATACAAACGGTAACTAATAAATTAATTCAGTGAATTCCCCTGTCCTCTAGCACGACTCACTACCGACTGCCGAATCTCTCAAGACAAAGACACATGGTGGGTCTCTATCGCCACCCGCTGGTCGGAGGTCGTACCAATAACTGTATACATTGACAGATAACCTGTTACATTGATGTGCATATGCATATCACCACAAGCGTGAACTACTGGACAGGTGAAAGGGCCTGTAGCTGTGTGGTGAATACTTTGTAACGGTGTCATACTTTGTGAGTTTTGTGTTCACGATCTGTGATTAACGAATCCAACATTGCCTGTTTCCACAGGATAACGGGTGGGGAGCTATTTGAGGACATTGTGGCTCGTGAATACTACAGTGAGGCCGATGCCAGGTAGGTGCACTGTTTGAAAATTGCTGCTTGTCCAATTATCTCTTGTCAGCCCGTGCTATCTTCGATGTTACTCACCCCTGGAGATATCTTGGCTGGAGCAGGTATCATTGCGCAGTTGGGGATGGAGGAGGCGCAGGGTAGGCAGATCAAATTGGCTTTGTGGGTGACTCATGGCACTAAATGAAGCCTATCTGGGCCAAGTATGACGCCTGCCTACAATTGCGGCAGTGACACAGGAACTAAGTAGACTTTACTGGTTCTGCAGTGACAACATGTGTGAGATGGAGGTCGGTCATTCAGCCCCTCAAGCCCATTCCAAAATGTACAGAATCATAGAATCCTATAGTACAAGCCTCTTCATCCTTCTTCTTAAGCACCCGACCCAGGATCAAGGATGAGTTGCTTCCACTCTGGTTTGATGGGTTCTGAGATAGTTGATAAATCCAATGCACCACCTTCAGCCTCTGCCACCTGCGGAGCAGATGGTGCCTGAAGGGTTGGGTAGATGGGCTCTTTGGAGGTGAATGTCCTTCCTCCGAGGCCTTGACTTCGCCTCTACACATTCCCATTCCTGATGTGCTCCGTGCGCCCTTCCTGAATGAACCTTCTCCATTTTGGTCAATCACAAGCCAGGGTCTCCCACGGGATTGGCAGGGATGTTTGATCCCTTTATGGATGCTTTTCAGGACATCATTGAAGTGTTTCTGCTGCCCTCCAGGGGTTCCTCCTCCTGCTGCCTGTGCTGGCTTTGTGGAAGAACTATCCAGTCCCCCTCACCCTGCACCCTTCCCCATAGCACTGCAGTTTCTGTTTTCTGATTACAGATCCTTCTGCAAATAGAAACAGTTTGTCCCTCCTTACACTAGGAAATCCTCATGACCACCTCTGTCACATCTCCCCTTCATCATCTCTGCTCTAAGGAGACACTCCACCTTACCGCATTTTTTCAAAGTTACAAATACCTTTGAATGTAAACCCCCACTGCCTTCTTTCCCTCTTTACGAATACCTACTGCAGGATAGGAGCTACACTGATTTTCCTTTGCAATATATCAGCCTGAGGATCCAGGAACAGGCCACTCAGTCTGCCCCAACTTTGACTCTCTCTCAAAGTTCGAGAGTAGGCCCGTTCACCTGCTAAGCGATGGTCACCTGATCGCACCATCCCTCAGCACTCCCTGGGAGTCTTTCCAGAGTGGGAGCACGCTGGAATATCAGGTAAACCATTTTTCTAAGGGATAGATTACATCGTGACCTCAATATATCGAGTCACGCCTTAGGAAGAGGCTATTTGTGATGAATGGATCCCAAGTCAGGTGAAGCATGAAACTAGATGCAAATCATTTTCCTGATAGTTCCTTTATTTACAGAATGCAGCTTAACATGTCTGTCTTCTGGGGCGGCATGCGGCGCAAGGGTTAACACTGGGACTGCGGGGCTGAGGATGCGGGTTCGAATCCCGGCCCTGGGTCACTGTCCGTGTGGAGTTTGCACATTCTCCCCGTGTCTGCGTGGGTTTGACCCCCACAACCCAAAGATGTGCAGATTAAGTGGATTGGCCACACTAAATTGCCCCTTAATTGGAAAAAAAAATAATTCGGTACTCTAAAATGTATATTTTAAAAAATGCCTGTCTTCTAGCGATTAACCTGTGTTCCTGCTGTCCCACTTACATGCTCTTTAAAACCAACAAAATAAACACATTTACTAATAAATCAACATCCCCTTAATGGGGCATTGTGATAAAAATAAAAATACCAAAACTGTCAAGGAAACTTACCAAATTAAGGAAGAGGGACAGAGAGTGGGACTGAATGACCCCCCCTCAACCAGCCCCTCTGTACTCACTCTTTTAATACCCATAAAATAAAGTAATGAACAATAAATTATTTAACTAATTGAAAGCTCCTTCAAGGGGTATAAAGCAAAACTTCAAAAAGAAAACTTATCAAATGTAATAGTGTTCCCAGGGCGATTGATTCACTCTGGCCCCTGAGGTGTCGTCGGTCGCGGAAGGCCTCAAGCATGCTGGGTCCCTTCCCAGGGACCCCCAGGCGCAAATATAGCCATGGAAGGGGGGAAGGTAATTGGGCTGAAAGACCCCCTCAACCAGTCCCTTTTGTGTTCTAAAACAAAAATCAATCATTTAAACAGAAATGACAGGGGAGTGTTGACAGCCCCTGGTGGGGAACTGTAACTAAAACAAAACGTCAAAAGGAAACTTAACTAAATGAACCAAAATGTCTGTACTGGGGCAGGGCGGGGTGGGGGGAGGTGAATGATGCACCCAACCCCCGCGGCGGCCCCTCCTTATATGTGCTCAAGATACTTATTTGTTCAATCACTACTACCCTTCACCTGTTTATTCTTAACCTGGACAATACAATGAACATGATATTGACAATTCAGTCAACTTATCCATGCCAGTGATTGTGCTTCACCCCATCCTCTTCATCCAGCCCTATCTACCTATCTATCCTATCCTTTCGCCCCTATCTGCTCAGCAACCTCTCCTTGAATGCTTCTGTGCTAGTTTGTCTCATTGAAGCATCTAAAATTCTCACACCGGGCTCGACAGGGTAGATGTAAGAAGGATGTTTTCACTTTCTGGTGGGGGGGAGGGGGGGGAGGGGGGGGGTTCTCGAACCAGCGGGCACAGTCTCGGAACAGGGGAAAGGTCACTTTAAACTAAGATGAGGAGGAATTCCTTCATTCAGAAGCTGGTGAAGATTTGGAATTGTCCAATCCACAGGCTGTGGAGGCTCAGTTATTGAGCACGTTCAAGTCAGAAACTGATAGATATCTAGATATAAAGGATATGGGGATAGTGGGGGAAATGGTACTGAGGTAGAAGACCAGCCCTGATCTAGTTGAATGGTGGAGAAGAAAGAAGGGGCTGAATGGCCTACTTCCTGCTCCTACGCTCCTAATTATAAGTGAATATGTTAAGCAGCGTGCAACATAGAGCAGATTTTTAAATTATTCCTTCACGGGGATGTGAGCATCACTGTCCAGGTCAGTATTTATCGCCTCGAGAAAGTCGTGATGAGCTGCCTTCTTCAACCACTGCAGTCCATGTGGTGTAGGTACACCCACCATGCTGTTAGGGAGGGAGTTCCAGGATTTTGAGCGACAGTGAAGGAACGGCCAATATATTTCCCAGTCAGGATGGTGAGTGACTTGGATGGGAGCCTACAGATGCCGGTGTTCCCATGTGCCTGCTGCCCTTGTCCTTCTGGGTGGTAGTGGTCAAAGGTTTGGAAGACGCTGTGAAAAGAGCCTGGCAGAGTTGCTGCAGTGCATCTTGTAGATGGTACAAATTAAACTGGCAGGTGGGATGATTTTAAATTAACTTAAAACCCCTCGCTGTTCACCGTGTAAGGATGGTTCGATTATTCCTCAGCCTCCCCCACCCCACAGTGATATAGGTCTGCCAATAAGTCAAACCTTATTACTCCTGCATGCTGTAAGTACAAAATCTGATTCAATGCCAGAATTATTGATCAATAATACTGTTCTTGCCGTGAAGGAATGAGTTCAATTTAAAAACGCTGGTTAGGCCTCAGTTGGAGTATTGTGTTCAGTTCCAAGCACCATGCTTTCGGAAGGATAAGGCCAGAGGGCAGAGGAGATTTACCAGAATTATACCGAAATTAGGAACTTCAATCACAGTCGTTTGGTAGCACGGAACCTGAATATTGCTGAAAAAAATATACATTTTGTCGAAGCGTTCTATCTTGGACTCATCAGGGCACTTCAGAAGAATACAAATATGAGGGGGAACAACAAACTTATATTGTATAAAGCCAATCCCAGTAATGATGACCATTGATTGTTATAAAAAGCCAAGTGGCTCACTGTACCCTTTAGGGAAGGAAATCTGCCACCCTTACCCGATCTGGCCTACATTGGACTCCAGACCCACAGCAATGTGGTTGATTCTTAATCACGCTCTGAAATGCCGCGCATACAGCTCAGTTCACCTGCAATTAAGGATGGACAATAAATGCTGGCCTTGCCAACAATTCCCTCCACCCATGAACGAAGAAATTAAAAATCCGAGGAGATTTAATAGAGATATTCAAAACCGTAAATAATTTTGGTCGACTAAATAAGAAGAAAGTGTTTCTCTTGGCACCAGTTGGCTAACACGGAGTCAAGGCATTGGGCAAGACAACCAGGGGAGAGAGATGGAAGCTTTTTGTTTAAGTGGCGAGGTGCTGTGACCCAGAAGGCGTTCCCTTAAAGGGCAATGGAAGCAGATGCAATCTTAATCTAAACAGTCCCTGGGCAGCACGGTGGCGCAGTGGATAGCACTGGGTCTGTGCCGCTGAGGACCCGGGTTCGAATCCCAGCCCTGGGTCACCGTCCGTGTGGAGTTTGCACATTCTCCCCCTGTCTGCCTGGGATTCGCTCCCACAACACAAAGATGTGCAGGTTAGATGCATTGGCCATACTAAATTGACCCTTAATTGGAAAAAAATAATAATTGGGTACTCTAATTTTATAAAAAATATATATATATAAATAGTCCCCTTTAAAAAGGATTTGGATAAATTCTTAAAGGGAAAGATTGCGGAGCTTGTGGATGGAGGGGGGGCGGGTGGACGGGGTTTGGGGGGGGGAACTATTAGAAAATTCTAACAAAGCAGCAGCATGGGGATGGCACGCTGAATCATTTCCTTTTGTGCTGTAAGAATCGAGGATACTGTAGGCTGATCCTCGGCCAGTCTAGATAACGGGCGTGATTTAACGGAAATGAAACAGAGTCCCATGTTGGGCCTGTTTCGCCGGGTGTATCCTGGCGCTGGCTGCGACGAGAAGGACCCATCTATTAAATGGGACCCTGCTTCATTTCGGGGTCTTGGCGAGGAACGCCTCGCGCGAGATTTACAGGTCTCCCCGCTTCCCGAGTCTGGCGTGACAAGGCCAGTTGGGGGGGGGGGGGGTCGTGACCCACGTGCGTCATGTTATGTACAAGGTCCAGTCATGAATCCTTTCTCTTTGTTTTCCCTCCCTCCTGGATTTCTCTTTGCACAGTCACTGCATCCAACAGATCCTGGAGGCTGTTCTACATTGTCATCAGATGGGAATCGTACATCGAGACCTCAAGGTGAGTCGCACTGACATTTTTCTCACTGAGGGTGAATGCTCAGAGTCTTCCAGCTAGTTTGAGCAGATTGGTAATGTCAAAACCTTGGAGTGGGCCTGGGGCGGGGGGTTTGGTGGGTTGGGGGGGGGGGGGGGCGGTTACCAATGATGGCACCTACATGGGGAGTGTTCTCCATGTCAATCCAAAACCCTGCCCATTCTCTCAGGTGGATGTTTACGATCCTACCACACTATTTTGCATGAGAGCAAAGGGATGTTCTCCCCACTCTTCTGAGACCATTATTTATCCCTCAACCAACAACCCCGATCATTCTCGCGTCCCCATTCTAGGAGCTGGCTATGCTCAACTTGGCTGCCATAGTTTCTACCTAGCAATATTTCTCTTGGTGTGGTGAACTGGAGATTTAATACATATCGGTTCAGAATCAAAATCGGGTTTGAGCGGAAAAACAAGGAGAAATTGTCTTCATGGGGTGGGGGGGGGGTACAGTGGAGTGGGGAGTGATGCTGGGGGTGAGGGTGGGGGCGGGGTGGTGGATGATGGTAGCCACAGGACACAGATTGAAGATAGTTCACTGAGATGCAGATAGACGTGAGGAGAAGCTTTTTAACGGAGTGGGTTGTTGTGACCTCAAAGGGGTGGTAGAAGCAGATGGTAATTTTCTAAAGGGAATTCAATAAATACTCGGAAAGGAGAAGATTCACAGCCAATGGGGAGAGGAACTAATTGAAAAACCCTTTCCAAAATCCAACTGGCCTCTCACTACCTGCCCTCCGTTGACTGATAGTCATCCGAACCTCTGCTACCCGGGCACTAAGTTGCATCTCGTACCGTTCACCCATCACCCCTACACCGTACCGTTCACCCATCACCCCTACACCGTACCTTTCACCCATCACCCCTACACCGTACCGTTCACCCATCACCCCTACACCGTACCGTTCACCCATCACCCCTACACCGTACCGTTCACCCATCACCCCTACACCGTACCGTTCACCCATCACCCCTACACTGTACCGTTCACCCATCACCCCTACACCGTACCGTTCACCCATCACCCCTACACCGTACCGTTCACCCATCACCCCTACACTGTACCGTTCACCCATCACCCCTACACCGTACCGTTCACCCATCACCCCTACACCGTACCGTTCACCCATCACCCCTACACCGTACCGTTCACCCATCACCCCTACACCGTACCGTTCACCCATCACCCCTACACCGTACCGTTCACCCATCACCCCTACACTGTACCGTTCACCCATCACCCCTACACCGTACCGTTCACCATCACCCCTACACCGTACACCCATCACCCCTACACCGTACCGTTCACCCATCACCCCTACACCGTACCGTTCACCCATCACCCCTACACCGTACACCCATCACCCCTACACCGTACCGTTCACCCATCACCCCTACACTGTACCGTTCACCCATCACCCCTACACCGTACACCCATCACCCCTACACCGTACCGTTCACCCATCACCCCTACACCGTACCGTTCACCCATCACCCCTACACCGTACACCCATCACCCCTACACCATACCGTTCACCCATCACCCCTACACCGTACCGTTCACCCATCACCCCTACACCGGTTTTTGGTGAAGCAAAACTTCAATTTAAAAATTCTCATTCTTGTTTTCCAATCCCTTCATGGCCTCACCTCTATCCCGATCTGTGCGATGTCCTCCAGCCCTACAGCTCACCCAGAGTACTGTGCCTCTTATATATCCTTGAGTTCAGCTGCCAAGACCCTAAGCTCTGAAAGTCTTTCCCTACATATCTCCGCCTCCATAACTCTCTTCCTGTTTTAAGATGCTCCTTAAAATCTTACACACACACCACACCCATGACGCCCTCCCTGATACACACACACTTCACACCCTTGACGCCCTCCCTGATACACACACACACACACACATGACACCCTCCCTGATACACACACTCCATACACATGACACCCTCCCTGATACACACACTCCACACCATGACACGCTCCTTGAGACACACACTCCACCCCATTGACACCCTCCCTATTTCTGTCATGAAGCCACATCATAACCCAAGCCCAAGCCTTCCAAACGTCCTGCTCAACTTTAACACCAGGCAAAGTGGTAAGGAAACCTGGCTCTCGCTGGGCGGGATTCTCCGCTCCCGGGATTAAGTGCCCGCGCCATCGTGAACGCCGTCGCGTAGGTGGGCAATAGGTGGGCCCAGATCGTGGGCCAGACCCCATCGGAGGCCTCCCCCCGGTGAAGGAGCCCCTCCACCTCCCCTCCCACAGGCCGCACCCCCCCCCCCCCCCCCCAGCGTTCTCACACAGTTCCTGCCGGCAGCAACCAGGGGTGGACGGCGCCGGCGGGAACCTGTCGTGTTGGAGTGGCCGCTCGGCCCATCCGGGCCGGAGAATCGCCGCTCGCCTTTGGCAGTGATTCTCCGAGCGGCCCGGCGCGATTCTTGGGGCGCTGGTTTCGGGGGAGAATTGTGTGCGGGTGTTGGAGCGGCGTGGGGCGACTCGCGCAGCGCCCCGGAGATTCTCCCACCCAGCGCGGGGGGGGGGGGGGGGGGGGGGGGGCCTCTATTTCTCTGCCCAAAAAGCTGTAGAGGTTGGGAGGCAACTGAAAACTTCAAAATCTGAGGTTTGTGTTGGGCAGGGGTATTGAGGGTTACCAAACCTGGGCGTGTGAATGGAGTTAAGATACAGACCAATCATGATCTAACTGCATAGCCAAACAGGCTCAAGGGGCTGAATGGTCTCTGTCCATTCCTTTTCATAGAAATTGCATTTTAACCCTCACTAACCCTCCAGCAGCCTTTAAATTCCAGTGGCATTTTAATGTTTTTTTGTGAGTGAATACACTGGGAAGATTTCAATTTCTATCCCACGTTTACTTTGCACTCTGGGTTAATTAGCTTCTAGATCTTTGGCGAGCTGTTGCTGTATGGAGGAGGTTATCATTCTGACATTGCTGTTTGATTTGCATACTCCCACTCTAAATCTGAATTAAAAAGCAGCACACCACATTTAAAGCTACAATCCCTTGACATTTTCCCTTCCTTGAGTCGCGGGCAATTGATTGTACTCGAGTTAACAACAACAACTTGCATTAGGGCGGCAAAATGTCCCAGGGTGCTTCGCAAGATTGGTCATCCTGCCACACAGGAGGCACTGGAGGACTGCCCGTGTGAGTGCTTTCAGCGTTTCCTAATGCCCCCTCGCCTCCATTGTTGCTAAACTACCTGGGCTGTAACATATTGGGAAGCCTGAAGGCATTGGGTGGGATTCTCCACCGCCCATTCATGGCAGCCGGATTCACCCTTCCCGTTGCAGTGAATGGAAAATTTGGCTGGGCACCAAATTCTCCATCCTCACCAGCAGCGGAAGCGGGACAGCTTCGCAATGGAGAGTCCCGGCCATTGTTTTCAGTCCCTGCTCCAAACTCCATCCCCAAGATGCCAACACCATCCCTTTCCCCAACAACAGTCTAAGACTAAGTCAGGATGTTTGTATCCTTGGCATCACATTTGATGACCATACATTCACACCATCACTCAGGCCGCCTATTCCCAAATCATAGAATCATAGAGTTTGCAGTGCAGAAGGAGGCCCTTAGAAAGATCACCCTTCCCAAGCCCAAACCTCCACCCTGTCCCCGTAACCCAGTAACCCTACCTAACCATTGTTTTGGACAATAAGGGCAATTTATCATGGCCAATCCACCTAACCCGCACATCGTTGGACTGTGGGAGGAAACCGGAGCACCCGGAGGAAACCCACACAGACGCGGGGAGGACATGCAGACTCCGCACAGACAGTGACCCAAGCTGGGAATCGAACCTGGAACGCCGGGGCTGTGAAGCAATTGTGCTAACCACTGTGCTACCGTGCTGCCCTACCTTACCGAGGTCTAGCTTCACAGCCATCTCAGTCCCTCCGCTTGCCTTTGTCGCCTCTAGAACATTCCTGGTTGACTTTGCACATTCTTGCCTCAGTAGAATTGAGGTCACCCAAAACTCTGCTGCCCATGTCTTGACTCACAGCGAACCCTGTTCCTTGACCATCACCGGCTCCCAGTCAAACAATATAGAATCCCTACAGTGCAGATAGAGGTTATTTGGCCCATCGGGTCTGCTCCGACCCTTTGAAAGAGCATTCTACACAGGTCCGCACCTACACCCACCCCACCCTATCCCCGTAATCCAACCTGCACATCCCTGGACACGAAGGGACAGACCCCTGAATGACCCTCTGATGGACTGATCTGATCTCTTCGCACATCTTCTCTACACATGTAGTTCTACACTCCGTATGCTTCACCCGTTGCCTGGGTCTGTGTATTGGCATTGTGCATTTATGTACGTCCTATCGTTTCTCATGCCTAGAATGATCTGTCTGCACTGTACTCTGAAAAATACTTTTCGCTGTACAATAAATCAAATCCAATCAAATCAAATAATACATGGCCAATCCACATAAACTGCACATCTTGATTTTAAAATTCACCTCCTTGTTTTCGAACCACTGCACATCCTCACCCCTCTCGAACTCTGTCATCTCCTCCAACCCCGCAACCCTCCGTGCTATTGTCCTCCCCTTATTCTGGTCTCTTCTGCGTTCCTGATCATATCTCCTCCATTATTGGTGGCTGTGTCTTCAGTTGCTTAGGTCCCAAGCTCTGGAATTTCCTGCTCACCCTCTCTGCCTCACTTCCCTCTTTCAGACACTCCTTAAAACCAACGTCATTGGCCAAGCTGTTGATCACCTGACCTACTGCCTTCTTATGTGACTGGGTGTCATACTTTGTTTTATAGTGCTCCTGTGGAGCACGTTTGGGATGGTCGATTGCCTTAAAGGCGCTTTGTAAGTGTAATTTGTTGTTGGTTGTAGGGCTGGAAGAGGCAATTTCTAATCCTGACTAGGGAGTTGTCAAACCTTTGAGGCAGGGTGGGGGTTCAAATCCCACTCCAGGACTGGAGCACAAAGGGCTCCCCTCATCCACCTGTTGCGGGTCCTGCAACATTTCAGAACAAAGGGCTGGATTTTGTCGGGGCTCGGGGTGGGGGGTGGGTGGGGGGCGGGGGTGAGTAGCTTGGTGGCCCCAAAAATGGCCTGAAAGCCAGCGGCAATTCATCCGATTTCAATGCCAATTTCAATGCCAATCAAGCAGTTAACGAACTAGCCTTGGTGCACCTGTCCCTTTAAGGGACCAGAGCCCGCCTCCAAAAGCTATCACCCAATCAGATGGCTGGCAGCTCTGCACTCCCAGCAATGCCTGTGGGTGCAGTGGCCACAGCTGGTACTGCAACCAGCCAAGAGACCCAACGATGGAGCCTGGGCCTCACCACAGCAATGTGAGCAGAGTCAGGGAGAGGGCAGCATCACTGGTGGGGGCAAGGGCTTGGGGTAGGCCAGCGGTGGTGGAAAGCGGTCCTTAATTGGCCAGCCTGGTGGCAAATTGGCCTTGGAAGGGCCATCCCCCATCTTTCCTGCCGCTGACAAAATGCCATGACGCTGAGAAGGCATTGAGCACTCCAACACCCCTTCCCTCCCCACAACCCTCCCTCCCAATTATCCACCCTCAGCCCTCCCCACCCTGCCTCCTCTCCCACTTCCGCAGGTCCCATAACATTCAGCCCATGGCCAGTCAGCTTTTGTTGGTTGATTCACCTATTGTACAGTCGGCCTGTTTGTTCCATTACAATGAGTTAAAAGTACTGTAGCCTTCGTACAACTGCCCACATTTTGCGACAAATAGTGGTAAAAAAATCAGTTCGAAAGTAAATATGAAAACAAAATACCTCAGACACTGGAAATCTGAAATAAAAACAGAATCATAGAAGCCCTACAGTGCAGAAATGAAATGAAATGAAAATCGCTTATTGTCACGAGTAGGCTTCAAATGAAGTTACTGTGAAAAGCCCCTAGTCGCCACATTCCGGCGCCTGTCCGGGGAGGCTAAGGAGGCTATTCGGCCCATCGAGTCTGCACCGACCCTCTGTAAGAGCACCCCAGCCAGGCCCACTCCCTCACCCCATCCCTGTAACCCCACCTCACCTTTGGACACTAAAGGGCAATTTAGCATGACCATTCCACCTAGCCCGCACATCTTTGGAAAGAAAGAAACCGGAGCCCCCGGAGGAAACCCACACAGATAGTCACCCAAGGCCGGAATTGAACCCAGGTCCCTGGCGCTGTGAGGCAGCAGTGCTAATCCCTGTGAGCTGCTGAAATTTAAATTCAATTAATAAAATGTGGAATATAAAAATCTGTGTAATCGTGATCATGTTGTTAAAAAAAAAACGTCTGGTTCTATAGTGCCCTTTACGGAAGGAAATCTGCCTTCCTCACCTGGCCTTGCCTACATGTGACTTCGGAGCCACAGCAAGATGGTTGACCTTTAACTGCGCTCTGCAATGGCTTAGCAAGCCATTCCGTTTCAGGGTAATTAGGGATAGGCAACAAGCCACGAAAGAATAAAAGAAAAAAATACACCAGCCCTTAAAGTTAAAATAACATCCTCCGACTAAATCTGAAACCCTCTTCCCCCAAAGTGGTGTTAAGGCCCAATAGATTGAGATTGGTAGGATTTTTGTTCAGCAAGAGAATTAAGGCTCATGGCACAATGGCGGGTTGATGGATTTACCAACATGTTATGAATCAGTAGGAAACCCGTGAAGAGCAGATGGTTCGGGTAAAGGCGAGGTTCATTCTTACAAGGGGGAAGATAGGACAAGGAAATCCAGGGCTCTCTCGACGAGAAAAGAGAGAGAGCAAGGTGAAGCATAAAAAGGGTGCATGTGACAGACAGCAGCTTGATAACACAAGTGAGAACCAGGCTGAATGTGGGAAGTTTAGAGGGCAAGTGGAAAAGGAAATACGAGGAAAAGAGAGAGCGCGAGGAGAGACTGGCAGCTAACATAAAGGGAAATCAAAAGCCTTCTGTAGGCCTATAAACTGTAGCTGGGTGGCAAGAGATTATGTCGGGTCTATTTGGGAGCTAAAAGGAGGTCTACACATGGAAGCAGAAGGCATGGTGAGAATTGGATTTGGATTTGGATTTGATTTATTGTCACGTGTACAGCGATACAGTGAAAAGTATTGTTCTGCATACCGTCCAGACTGATCATTCCATATGTGAAACAAACATAGGACATACATAAATACACAATGTAAATACATGGACACTGGCATCGGGTGAAGCATACGGAGTGTGGTACTACTCAGTAGAGAAGATGTGTGAAGAGATCAGTTCAGTCCATAAGACGGTCGTTTAGGAGTCTGGAAACAGCAAGGCAGAAGCTAAATTTGAACCTGTTGGTGGATATTCTCAGACTTTTGTATCTCCTGCCCAATGGAAGAAGTTGGCAAAGTGAATAACCCGGGTGGGAGGGGTCTTTGATTATGCTGCCCGCTTTCCTAAGACAGCGGGAGTTGTAGACAGAGTCAATGGATGGGAGGCAGGTTTGTGTGATGGACTGGGCGGTGTTCACCACCCTCTGAAGTTTCTTGCGGTCCTGGGCCGAGCAGTTGCCATACCAGGCTGTGATGCAGCCAGACAGGATGCTTTCTATGATGCATCTGTAAAAATTGGTAAGAGTCAATGTGGACATGTCGAATTTCCTTAGTTTCCTGAGGAAGTATAGGCGCTGCTGTGCTTACTTGGTCGCAGCGTCAACGTGGGTATCAAATGAATGTTTTGCATCTGTCATTACCCAGGAAGACGATGCTGCTCAAGTGTAGAATTGTCCACAGTAAGATGTCTTACAACACCAGGTTAAAGTCCAACAGGTTTGTTTCAACAAAGGAGCTGTGCTCCAAAAGCTAGTGATTTGAAACAAACCTGTTGGACTTTGACCTGGTGTTGTAAGACTTCTTACTGTGCTCCCCCCAGTCCAACGCCGGCATCTCCACAAAATTGTCCAGGCAGTGGATGGGTTAAATATTGATAAAGAGGGGAGTTCAGAAAGAGTGGCTGTATGTCATCAGGACTGGATGGGTTCATTTTAGGATGCTGAAGGAAGAATAGATAGAAATTGAATGTGGAGAAAGGTTTGGTGTACGAGAATAGTGGATAATTGCAAATCTTACATCCTGGTACAAAAAAGGGTGAAAGGATAAACCCAACAAGTACAGGCCAGTCAGTTTAACCTCAATGACGGATTTTAGAAAAGATAATTTAGGACTAAGTTTACAGTTACTTGAACCCATCTGGATTAATTAAGAAAAGCCAGCATGGAATATTGGTTAAAGACAAATCATGTTTAACTAACTTGATTGAGTTTTTATTGATTAAGGGTAATGTGATTAATGTGGTGTGCATGGACTTCCAGAAGGTATTTGATAAAGTGCCACATAATAGGTTTGTCAGCCCATGGAATAAATGGGACAGTAGCAGCATGGATATAAAATTGTCTAAAGGACATGAAACATGTGGGGCGGGATTCTCTAATCCCGCGGCAGAGTGTCCACGCTGCCGGAAACGCTGTTGCGTTTAACGACGGCGTGAACGGGCCCATCCCACGACTAATTCTGGCCCCTACAGGGGGCCAACATGGCATTGGAGCGGTTCACGCCGCTCCAGCTGCTGATCCCGGCACGAACTGGGCGCCGCGGGATCCGTGCATGCACAGTGGCGCCGTGCCAATGCGCGCATGCGCAGTGCCTTCCTTCAATGCGCCGGCCCCGACGCAACATGGCGCAGGACTGCAGGGGCCGGCGTGGAAGAAACAAGGCCCCCAGCTAGAGAGGCCGGCCCGCCGATCGGTGGGCCCTGATCGAGGGCCAGGCCACATCTGAGGCCCCCTTTGGGGTCTGACCCCCCCCCCCCCCTCACCCCACCCCTCGACAGGCCGTCTCCCGACCCTTCCACGCTGAGTTCCCGCCGGCTGGGAGCAGGTGTGGATGACGCCGGCTGAACTCAGCATTTTCATGATGGCTGCTCGGCCGGCCGGCAACGTAGAGCGCCTCGCGACTGGCGTCGCACCAACCACGCCGGTGCCAATGGTGTGGCACGATTCGCGCTGGTCGCGGGGATTCTCCGGCCCGGCCCCGGGCTGAGGGAACCCCGCTCGTGATGTGAATGGTTGTTTTTCAGACATGTAGACTGAGTAGATGCAGAGAAACTGCTCCCACTGGGCGAAGGATTGAGAATCAGAGGAACCAATTCAAGATGTCGAGCAAAAAAACCTAACAGCGTTGTGAGAAAAAAACGTGCAGCGAGTGGTGACAATCTGGAATGCATTGCCCGAGAGTGCGGTGGAGGCAAATTCAATTCTGAATTTCAAAAGAAATTAGACCATTACTCGAAGGGAAAGGTCACATAGCCACAGGGGAAGGATAGGGAGGGAGGTGAGGCGAGCTGGATTTCACTTATAGCGACCCAACGTCACCTTGACGGGCCAAAATGATCTCCAATTTGTGCTTTAATTGATCCGTTCTGATCGGAAAGACTGACGGAACAGACTCGAAGCTCTGAATGGGCTGCTTCTCCCTCAGTATTCCTACGGATTTGCTTTGACTTGGATGATTTAAAGGAAGGCTCACTTTATTGGAGGTGTAGCCTGTGGGTGCAGCCTGTTCCTCGTTCACTGTTTCTTGCTTTTGGACCAAGGATCCACGTGACATTAATCTTTTTTTTGTTAAGTAGCGCTTTTAAATTGGAGCTGAGTGGCAGGCAGGTTTGATGTGATCATTACAGGCAACTATGGGGAAATGTGCAAAGCTCGATAGCCCTCACATCATGTTGATAAGGGCGGAGATGCAAAGTAATATGCAAATCCGATGATGGAGGAAGGTTTCTGCAGACGGTGCGTGTCAGAGATGTTAATTGAATTCCAAGTAATAGCCTGGTGTGTGATGGTCTTGTCCCGTTTAGTTGATAATCTGATAATTACAGTACATGCACTGACAGTCAACGCACTTGCACTGAATGCAAAATGTGACAGGCTCACGGTCTAGAAATATCATGTAAGTGACAGAATTGTTCATTTCACCGCCAGTTGCCATTCATTAATGCCCGCCCACTCCAGCTTAATGTACCCTACTTGTTCCGTTACAACAGACCACTTGCATTTACATAGTACCTCTGACATAGTAAAATATCCCAGGCTGTTTCACAAAGTGCATAAATCAAACAATAATTTGCCACCAGGCCACATCAGGAGATATTAGGTCAAAGCTGGGTCAATGGTCAAGGGGTATCTTAATGGGGCAGAGAGGGGGGGGGAAGCGGTTTTAAGGGAGGGATTTTAGGGGTGCAGGTCGCAGGCAGCTGAAGGTGAAGCGATTAAAATGAGGGATGCTGAAGAGGCCAGCGTGAGAGGAACTCCGAGCTCTGAGAGTTGTCAGGCTGCTGGATGTCAGAGAGACAGAGAGGGATGATGCTCTTGAGGGACTTAAACACGTGGGTGAGATGGCGCCATATTTTCAGGTTATTTAAGCAAATTTCAGGATTTGGATTTTCTTTGCAGGGTGTGGTTTGGAAGTTAGGAATTTGTGCTCCCACTGCGGAACGTTATCCCAGGAGAATGCACTGGGAAGTTGAAAATTGTGCTGATTTGCGGAGTGCTCGGAATCTCGCACCAGGATCTGTGCCAGGGGCTATCGTCGCACTGTGGTCTGTTCTGTGTATCTAATATGCACAGCACGCTCCCACATATAGCAATGAAATTAATGATCATACCTCGGGATCGTTTACGGCCATCCTATATTGACAGACATCGCTTTAAGATCGCATCCCAATAACAGTGCAGCTCTCCCTCGATGCTGGCATCAGAAGTGTCAGCTTGGATTATGCGATTCAAGTATCTTAAACGTGGCTTTTTATTATCCTTTCGTGGGATGTGGCCAGCATTATTACAGCATTCCCACAGTGCAGAAGGTGGTCCTCTGAAAGAACACCCAACTAGGCCCACTCTCCCACCCCAACCTCATAACCCCAACCATCTGGCACATCTTTGGACACTGAGGGGCAATTTATCACGGTCAATCCACCTAACCTGCCCATCTTTGGACTGCGGGAGGAAACTGGAGCACCCGGAAGAAACCCACGTAGACACGGGCAGCATGGTAGCACAAGTGATTAGCACCGTGGCTTCACAGCGCCGGGGTCCCAGGTTCGATCCCCTGCTGGGTCACTGTCTGTGCGGAGTCTGCAAGTTCTCCCCATGTCTACGTGGGTTTGCTCCGGGTGTTCTGGTTTCCTTCCACAGTCCAAAGACGGACAGGTTAGGTGGATTGGCCGTGATAAATTGCCCTTAGTCACCAAAAAAGGTTAGGAGGGGTTATTGGGTTACGGGGATAGGGTAGAAGTGAGGGCTTAAGTGGATCGATGCAGACTCGATAGGCCAAATGGCCTCCTTCCGCACTGTCTGTCCTATGTTTTGTAATGTGCAAACTCCACGCAGTCACACGAGGCCGGAATTGAACCCGGGACCCCGTCGCCGTGAGGCAGCGGTGCTAACCACTGTGCTGGCATGCTGCCTGGTTGTTGCCCATCCCTAATTGCCCTTGAACTGAGTGACTTGCTTGACCATTTTAGAGGGGCTGTCAAGAGTCGGCCAGCAGGTAAGGACGGCAGATTTTCTTCCCATCTGAACCAGACGGGTTGCCTCCTACATTTACAACAGTGACTATGTTTCAAAAAGTACTTCGCCGGATTTTTACAACAACCGGTGGTTGTTTTTTCTAGCTACCATTAGCTACTGAAACTAGCTTTTAACTGCAGTTTACTTTTTACTAAATAATCAAATGTAAATTCCACCAGCTGCTATGGTGGGATTTGAATACTTGTGCCCAGAGCACTAGCCCAGTGACATTACCGCGGCGTCACCAGCTCCTCTGCGAATCCACAATATTCTGTGTGAAACCAGATCGAGTGATCCCATTTACCCACAGCTGAGATCAGAGGGTAAACGTTTGAAGGGGTTTGGGATATACCTGAAGGAGTGGCCGATTGGTAACGGGCCAGGATCCAGAAACAAGCGTTCCCTGTCGCAGAGTGACTGGCATGAAGCTGGGGTTTGACTGGATAATAGGTTTAACTCATTAAATATCTTTCTCTATTTAATTGCCAATCTTGTCTCTTTATACCCCCGCCCCTCCCCTCCCCCCACCGCCTCCAGCCTGAAAATCTGCTGCTTGCATCCAAGACCAAAGGAGCTGCCGTGAAGCTTGCCGACTTTGGCCTGGCCATCGAGGTTGAAGGGGACCAACAGGCCTGGTTTGGTGAGTAGCTCAATTCCTGAAGAACTCTCCAAATTCACCTTTACAGACGAATCAGCCAAATTTCAGTGAAGCCACTGTGCCCGGATCCGGGCGCGACAGGTGAATTGTGTGGGGGGCAGAGGCGAGCGCAGTGACCATCACCAACGAGAAGGTTCTGGGGAAACTGAAAGGTCTGAAGGTGGATAAATCACCTGGAACGGATGGACTACACCCCAGGGTTCTAAAAGCGATGGCTCAGGAGATTGTGGAGGCATTGGTGATGATCTTTCAGGAATCACTGGAGGCAGGAAGGGTCCCAGAGGACTGGAAAGTGGCTAATGTAACACCACTGATTAAGAAGGGAGGGAGGCATAAGACGGGAAATTATAGGCCGGTTAGCCTGACTTCGGTCATCGGTAAGATTTTAGAGTCTGTTATTGAAGATGAGATCGCAGAATACTTGGAAGTGCATGGTAAAGTAGGACTGAGTCAGCACAGCTTCATCAAGGGGAGGTCACGTCTGACAAATCTGTTCTTTGAGGGAGTAACAAGGAAGTTAGACAAAAGAGAACCAGTGGACGTAATTTCAGATTTCCAGAAAGCCTTTGACAAGGTGCCGCATAGGAGACTGTTAAATAAGTTAAGAGCCCGTGGTGTTAATGGTAAGATCCTGGCATGGACAGAGGATTGGCTGACTGGCAGAAGGCAGAGAGTGGGGATAAAGGGGTCTTTTTCAGGATGGCAGCCGGTGACTAGTGGTGTGCCTCAGGGGTCTGTGCTGGGACCATAACGTTTCACAATATACATTAATGATCTGGAAGAAGGAACTGAAGGCACTGTTGCTAAGTTTGCAGATGATACAAAGATCTGTAGAGGGGCAGGTAGTATTGAAGAAGCAGACGGGCTTCAGAAGGACTTGGACAAGCTAGGAGAGTGGGCAAAGAAGTGGCAAATGAAATACAATGTGAAAAAGTGTGAGGTTATGCACTTTGGAAGGAGGAATTTAGGCATAGACTATTTTCTAAATGGGAAGATGCTTAGGAAATCAGAAGCACAAAGGCACTTGGGAATCCTTGTTCGTGATTCTCTTAAGGTTAATATTCAGGTTCAGTCGGCAGTTAGGAAGGCAAATGCAATGTTAGCATTCATGTCGAGAAGGCTAGAATACAAGACCAGAGATGTACTTCTGAGGCTGTATAAGGCTCTGCTCAGACCCCATTTGGAGTATTGTGAGCAGTTTTGGGCCCCGTATCTAAGTAAGGATGTGCTGGCCTTGGAAAGTGTCCAGAGGAGGTTCACAAGAATGATCCCTGGAATGAAGAACTTGTCATATGAGGAGCGGTTGAAGACTCTGGGTCTGTACTCGTTGGAGTTTAGAAGGATGAGGGGGGATCTTATTGAAACTTACAGGATACTGCGAGGCCTGGATAGAGTGGACGTGGAGAGGATGTTTCCACTTGTAGGAAAAACTACAAGCAGAGGACATAATCTCAGACTAAAGGGACGATCCTTTAAATCAGAGATGAGGAGGAATATCTTCAGCCAGAGGGTGGTGAATCTGTGGAACTCTCTGCCGCAGAAGGCTGCGGAGGCCAAATCACTAAGTGTCTTTAAGACAGAGATAGATAGGTTCTTGATTAATAAGGGGATCAGGGGTTATGGGGAGAAGGCTGGAGAACGGGGATGAGAACCATATCAGACATGATTGAATGGTGGAGCAGACCCAATGGGCCGAGTGGCCTAATTCTGCTCCTATGTCATATGGTCTTATGGTGTGAGAGACCCAAATCGCGCTCTGCAGATAATGGTTTATTTAAATACCCAGACCCCCGGTTCACTGCCGCCCGGGACTCACAGGCCATGCCTGCGAGACCTCGCCAGACGTCGTTCAGTCCTGGTCCACACAAACTAAGACCATGTGTAACAGTACCTGGAGGGTCTCGCAGGTTTTTAAGACCCCTGGGTGGTCGGGGCCAGGGCAGGGTGGTACCCTGGCACTCCCGCTGGCACCTGGGCACCTTGGCATTGCCAGCCTGGCACCCTGGCTTGACACCCTGGCAGTGCCACCCAGTCACCCTGGCAGTTCCAGAGTGGCACTGCCAGGGGCCCAGGTGGCATTGCCAGGTGTCGGGCCCAGGGGGAGGAGGGGGCCTTGTCAATCAGAAGGGGAGAGGTGGGATTCCCAGGGGCCTCTGGAACATTGAGGGGGGTGAGGGGGGAGGTCCACAATACAAGGGGGGGACCTGAAAGGGATGGGGCGGAAATGAGTGGGGCTACCGATCCAAATGGCACCCCGATCTGCAAGCGGCTGTCTGGCCAGCGGGAAATCCCTCCGAGTGCGGCCTCGGCTGGAAGAAACTCCGCAAGGCCAAGAAAAATGACAAAGTACCGAAGAATAGGCGAAGGATTCCCGGTGCTGCACCCACTGAGAATCACCCCATCAAGCGGGCCCGAAAGTACACT
The DNA here is from genome assembly GCF_902713615.1 of Scyliorhinus canicula. Classification (NCBI taxonomy): domain Eukaryota; kingdom Metazoa; phylum Chordata; class Chondrichthyes; order Carcharhiniformes; family Scyliorhinidae; genus Scyliorhinus; species Scyliorhinus canicula. The sequence continues at coordinate 230,522,576 of NC_052149.1, read as the reverse complement.
TCGTTTTAGGTCTGCTGAATCGCGCCCAAAGTTTCCACTCTGCCAGAATGGCCCAATGGATCAGGAGTCCAGACCACAAACCGCATGGCACTGACCCTGGCCAAGAGTTGGCCAAATTGTTGAGGCGGGCATTGATTTACACAGCAGCCAGGGGCGGTGAAGGGAATGGGGACCATTCACTTCAATCGAGAAGAAGGGAAGTCCCTCCTCTCCCTTTATATTGTGTGGGTGAATCTTGTAAAACCACTTACCCTCGTCGCCTGTCAGAAACATCAAGCATACAGAACAGAAACACACCTTTCAGCCCAACAGGAATATGTCAGCATTATTGTTTCACATGAGCCTCTCGCTAAGCTTCATCAGCAAAGTCCTCTCCCTCATATGCTGATCTAATGTCCCTTTAACAGCGTCGCAAAGGAATGAAACCAGGTGGAAAACTGGCATCAACCTAGACACCGAAAACGCCAACAGCAAACCCAGCCCGGTCGACCCTGCAAAGTCTTCCTTACAAACAGCCGGGGGGCTTGTGCCAAAGTTGGGAGAGAGCTGTCTCACTGACTGGTCCAGGAACAGCCTGACAAAGTCATACTCACAGAATCATGCCTTCCAAATAACGTCCCAGAAACCAGGGGTATCATCCCTGGGTATGCCCTGCCAGGACTGACCCAGCAGATGTGGCAGGGGCACAGTCAGGAGGGGGTTGCCCTGGGAGTCCTCAACATGGACTTTGGATCCCATGAAATCTCAAGGCACCAGGTCAAACATGGGCAAGGAAGCCTCCTGATAATTAACACGTACCGGCCACCTTCAGTTGATGAATCAGCACTCCTCCATGTTGAACACCACTTGGAGGAAGCACTAAGGGTGACAAAGGCACAGAATATACTCTGGGTGGGGGACTTCAATGTCCATCACCAAGAGCGGCTCGGTGGTACCACCACAGACAGAGCTGGCCGGGTCAGAAAGGACATAACTGCGAGACTGGGACTGCAGCAGGTGGGGAGGGAACCAAGAGGGAAAAACATACCCAACCTCATCCTCACCAATCTGCCTGCTGCAGACGCATCTGTCCATGACAGTATCGGCAGAAGTGACCATTGCACAGTCCTTATGGAGATAAAGTTCTATCTTCACATTGAGGATACCCTCCATTGTGTTGTGCGGCACTACCACTATACTAAATGGAATAGATTTCGCACAGATGTGGCAACAGATGTGGCGCTGTGGGCCATCAGCAGCAGCAGAAATGTTTCAACCACAATCTGCAACCTCATGGCCCGGCATATCCCCCACTCTACCATTACCACCCAGCCAGGGGTCAACCCTGGTTCAATGAAGAGTGCAGGAGAGCATGCCAGGAGCAACAGCAGGCATACCGAAAAATGGGATGTCAAGCTAGTGAAATTACAACACAGGACTACTTGTGTGCCAAACAGCAAAAGCATCAAGTAATAGACAGAGCTCAGCGTTTCCACATCCAGCAGATCAGATCTAAGCTCTGCAGTCCTGCCACATCCAGCCATGATGGTGGTGGGCAATTAAACAACTCACTGGAAGAGGAGGCTTCACAAATATCCCCATCCTCAATTATAGCTGAGCCCAGAACATCCGTGCAAAAGATAAGGCTGAAGCATACACAACAATCTTCATCGAGAAATGCTGAGTGGATGATCCACCTTTGGCTCCTCCCGAGGCCACAGCATGGGCGGCATGATGGCGCAGTGGTTAGCACTGTTGCTTCACCGCGCCAGGGCCCCGGGTTCGATTCCCGGCTGGTTATTTTCTTTGGAGGTCAATCATCTCAGGTCCAGGACATCACTGCAGTAGTTCCTCAGGATAGTGTCTAAAGCCCAACCATCCTCAGCCGCTTCATCAGTGACCATCCTGGTTGGGTATTGGACACGGTCTGCCAATACGGGGTAGACCAGGGATGGGCAAACTATGGCCCGCGGGCTGCATGCGGCCCGCCAAAGGTCTTTATGCGGCCCACCAAGTCATTAAAAAAAAAAAATTTTTTTTTATTTTTTTATTTTTTTAAAGTTAATGGGGGGGGGGGGGGGGGGGGGGGGGGGGGGGGCGGCTGTTGGGTTACTTACTGGTATAGGGTGGATACGTGGGTTTGAGTAGGGTGATCATTGCTCGGCACAACATTGAGGGCCGAAGGGCCTGTTCTGTGCTGTACTGTTCTATGTTCTATATGAGGCGCCCAGAATCATAACCGGGTGAAGTTATTTTACTTAATATACTATGCGGCCCTTTAAAATTGTGAATTTCTGAATGTGGCCCTTGCACGGAAAAGTTTGCCCACCCCTGGAGTAGACCATTTCGGACAGAGGTGAGGAGAAATCTCTTCACCCAGAGAGTGGTTGGCCTGTGGAATTCTTTACCACAGGAAGTAGTTGAGGCCAAAACATTGTATGTTTTCAAGAAGCAGTTAGATATAGCACCTGGGTCGAAGGGGATCAAAGGATATGAGGGGCAAGCGGGATTAGGCTATTGAGTTGGATTCGAAGGGCTGAATGGCCTCCTCCTGCTCCTATTTTCTGTGCTTCTAAGAGTCATATTTGGTCTAAAACGTTAACTCTGTTAACAGATGCTGCCAGACCTGCTGAATATTTCCAGAATTTTCTGTTTTCATTTCAGATCTCCAGCACCTGCAGTATCTTATTTTTATGAGCTCAACTTGCTTCTGTATGTGCCTTTAAATTGAGAAAAAAATGCCCCAGAGTGTTTCGCAGTGGCATTCGCAAATGAAATCTGACTGAACAGAAAACACACGAGGAGACTTTGGGACAGATTGGTCAAAAGGGGGTAGGATTAAGGTTAAGGGGGGGGGGGGGGGGGGGGGGGGTGTTGGGTTACGGGTATAGGGTGGATATGTGGGTTTGAGTAGGGTGATCATTGTTCGGCACAACATCGAGGGCCGAAGGGCCTGTTCTGTGCTGTACTGTTCTATGTTCTATAATTTAGGGAACGTCTTAAAGGAGCAGAGAGAGGTGGAGAAGCCGGTTAGGCTGGATGGCCTGTTCCAGTGGAGTAAATTCTATAATGTGTCCTTATTCACAGATAGAATCAGCACTTTATTGTTGCAAATATTCACACCAAGCTGGGTGATAGCCATACTACAGTAACACTCTCGCAGGGGGGTCTGATGTAAGTGTGTTCTGGAGCCAGTTGTTATTAGAGCTCAAGTTGTCGTTTGCTTCTTCGTCAAGAAGAATTAGCATCAATATAGTGCCTGTGACATCATTAAAAAATCCCGCTGCACTTTACAGAAAGAACAGTGAGCAGAATTTGAGACCAAACCGCATGAGAGACCGGGGTAGCTGCCACGACGTTCGGCCAAAGAGGTAAAGGTTTTAAGAAGCGCCTGAGAGATTGAGGGAAGGATTTCCAGAGCTTTGGGGTAAAGCAGCTGAGGAAGACACCGCCGCCTGTGGTGGAGTGATTGACATCAGGAGGGGGTGGGGTCATGTACATGAAGCCAGAAGTTGAGGGACACAGATACCTCGAAGGGTTGTCAGGCTGGATGCGATCACCAGAGGTCGGGAAGGAGAAGCCATGGAGGGATTTGAAAATAAGGGCGAGAGCTTTGAAATCCAGGCGTTGGCAGACTGGAAGCCGAGGTGGGTCCCCACAGTGGCCGGGGGCAGCAGTTGGCCATTTCCAGGATCGGCAAAGGAAACAAAGTGGGGGGTCTGCGCATCGCTGAATTTAATCAAAACAAAATGCTGCAGGCACCGGAAACCTGAAGTAAAAACAGAAAATGCTGACAATGATCAGCGTCTCTGGCAGCATCTGTGGAGAGAGAAACAGAGATTTTTTTTTAGAGTACTCAATTCATTTTTCCCAATTAAGGGGCAATTCAGCGTGTTCAATCCACCTACCCTGCACATCTTTGGGTTTTGGGGGCGAAACCCAGGCAAACACGGGGAGAATGTGCAAACTCCACACGGACAGCGACCCAGAGCCGGGATCGAACCTGGGACCTCGGTGCCGTGAGGCAGCAGTGCTAACCACTGCGCCACCGTGCTGCCCTTGAAACAGAGATTTTATAAAGAAAATTCCAATAAACGGTCAACTTAGCGTGGCCAATCCACCTACTCTACACATCTTTGGGTTGTGGGGGTGAAACCCACGCAGACACGGGGAGAATGTGCAAACTCCACAGGGGCAGTGACCCTGGGCCCGGATCGAACCCGAGGTCCTCAGCGCCGTAGGTGGCAATGCTAACCACTGCGCCGCCGTGCCGCCCTTGAGAAACAGTTTTGAGTCGAACATGAATTCTTCAGAACTGAAGACGAGTCACATTGGACTTGAAACGTTGACTCTGTCCCTCTCTCCACAGACACTGCCAGACTAGCTGATCGTTGCCAGCATTTGCTGTTTTTATTACTGCTTGACATGCCCCGATATCTCTTCCTTTCACTCTCTGTCTTCTGTTTCCAGGTTTTGCCGGAACCCCTGGCTACCTCTCGCCTGAGGTGCTGAGGAAGGATCCCTATGCCAAGCCTGTGGACCTGTGGGCTTGTGGTAAGCAGATGATGCCTTCTCCAGGGATTGTAATTTTTTTATGAGTTTGCCGGAGTCACGGAGCTAAATTAAGCGTGTGACAGTAGGAGTGAAGAGTCTTGGCAAATATTTTCACAGCAACTGCTTGTTGTGTGAAAGGAAGAAAAATATTTGTCAGTTCATCACCCTTTCTGTGTCGACCAAGGTATTTATTATGCTAAAGCTGGGAGTCTCATGGGTGACAGGCTTGTTACCCAAGGGACATGAGGTGATCAGGGTTGACTGTTCCTCAAGCTTGCTTCCACATTGACTTTATTTCTACATTGACTGTTAGTTCCCTCCTCAGCGGATGACACTCTACCCCAAAATCAGAGGCTTTGGGAAGTTTGTGGGAGGGGGAGGCCTAACCTTGATGTGGGGAGGGGGGGGGGGGCATGAGGAAACGTAGGGAGGGGGTGTGTGGGGAGGTTACCTTGGCATGGAGGTGCATGAGGAGCCTGGGGGGGCGGTGAGGGAGCATTACCTTTGATGTGTTGGGTAAGCTGGGTCTGCGAGGAATGCGTTTACTGCAGCAGTGAGAGAGACAGGCTTCCAACACTTGGAGAAATGCAACTCGATTTTATTGAACTCTTAACTATTGAACATGCTTTAACTGTGGGTTGACACTATGCTGACTTGACTGGAGACCTGAGGCTAACCTGACCAGACTAACTGACTACCACATGGCGTGTGTTCTCGTTGCTGCTCACGGGCTCTGACTGTCTCAGAGGCTGCATCCCGAGAGAGCGGGAAAACTAGTGCCCTCTGGCTTTATAGTGGCCGTGTCCTGTCTGGTGATTGGCTGCTGTGTTCTGTGTGCTCATTGGTCATCTTGTGTGTCAATCACTGCCTGTCTGTGCACCATCATATACTTGTGTGTATATTATGACAATCTTGGCACAAGGGGGGAGGGTCAGGGTCATGAAAGTGGGTAGAGAACCTTACCTTGGCGTGGGGGGGGGGGCATGAGGAACCATTGGTGGGAGGGGAGCATGAGATGGTATCGATGGGCATGGGGTCAGGGGTGAGGCCGAAGGACCTTTCTGTTCTTACTTTAACAGGGACTAAGTCCCACAGCACTGAGCTGGGCCTTTTAAACACCAGGCAACGCTTGTGGCTCCCTGCAACCTCTTTCCTGGGTCACTTGGCCCAATTCAAGCCCCCAGCGGCCCCCTGGCAATGAAAATCCTGCCTTTTTGGGAACTTTCTCCTAATCAGCCAGTCACTCATAACCAAGGGTTACAGTGGAAGAATCAATCCAGTCTGGGCCGTTTAGGTTTACGTTTATTGTGAGACATTCCTTCCAGCTACTGACCCACAATAAGCTCTGACCACAAGGTGTTCCAGCTGGCTGTACTTATGGGACAATCAATGTCACATGTTTGTCTCGAGTTCCTTTCACAAGCTCATTGACAAACACAGTGACTAGTACATTGATAGGCAGGCCGAGATCTGAATTTTCCCCGACTCCCGCAACCCACATTGAGGATGAAGAGCTTCAAATCTTGGCCGATTCACTCATAAGATTAATAATAATAATCTTTATTAGTGTCACAAGTAGGCTCACATTAACACTGCTACTGATGCTACTGTGAAAAGCCCCTAGTCACCACATTCCGGCGCCTGTTCGGGTACACAGAGGGAGAATTCAGAATGTCCAATTCACCTAACAAGCACGTCTTTCGGGACTTGTGGGAGGAAACCGGAGCACCCGGAGTAAAGCCACGCAGACACGGGGGAGAATGTACAGACTCCGCACAGACAGTGACCCAAACCGGGAATCAAACCTGGGACCTCGGTGCTGTGAAACAACAGTGCTAACCATTGTTCTACCCGTGTTCTGACTTGTGTTTCATTATGCTAAAGAATGTGCATCAATAGGGTAACATGCTGGCGCAGTGGTTGGCACTGTTGCCTACAGCACTGAGGACCCAGGTTCTATCCCAGCCCCAGGTCACTGTCCATGTGGAGTTTGCACATTCTCCCCATGTTTGCATGGGTTTCACCCCCACAACCTAAAGATGTGCAGGGTAGGTGGATTGGCCACGCTAAATTGCCCTTAATTGGAAAAAAATAATTGGGTACTCTAAATTTAAAAAAATAAGACTGTACATCAACACTCTGCTCTCTCTCCCCATCCAGTTAAACTCTTTCCAGGGCCCATGTTAAGTTTGCCCTATTATGCGTTCTACACACTCATTTAACCTTCTGAGCTCGGATTTTGGATCAGCGTTCCCAGATTGCCAGAGAGAATCGAACAAGTCACCACACTGTCCATCGCTTCATCACTACTGTCCCTTTCCAGCCTCCTACCTTCCCGCTACCTGCCCAGTCCTGCTGGACAGGCTGAGCGCACTCATACCCCAGAGAGGTGTGTCAGTGAGAATGAAGCTGTCTCTGACCCTCCCTGGAACAAACAATATCCAGTCAGCGACACCCCCCCCCCCAACCCCAGAACCCCCCATACTCACCCTCCAACACTCCCCTCCCACCCAGACCCCACCATTCACCAACACCCCCCTCCCACCCAGACCCCACTCACCCTCCAACACCTCCCCTCCCACCCAAACCCCACCACTCACCCACACCCCCCTCCCACCCAAACCCCACCACTCACCAACACCCCCCTCTCACCCAGACCCCACCACTGACCAACACCCCCCTCCCACCCAAACCCCACCACTCACCCACACCCCCCTCCCACCCAAACCCCACCACTCACCAACACCCCCCTCCCATCACTCACCAACACCCCCCTCCTACCCAGACCCCACCACTGACCAACACCCCTCTCCCACCCAGACCCCACCACTCACCAACACCCCCCTCCCACCCAGACCCCACCACCCCCCTCCCACCCAGACTCCCCCACTCACCAACACCCCCTCCCACCCAGACTCCACCACTCACCCACACCCCCCTCCCACCCAGACCCCACCACTCACCCACACCCCCCTCCCACCCAGACCCCACCACTCACCAACACCCCCCTCCCACCCAGACCCCACCACTCACCAACACCCCCTCCCACCTAGACCCCACACCCTCCAACACCTCCCCTCCCACCCAAACCCCACCACTCACCCACACCCCCCTCCCACCCAGACCCCACCACTCACCAACATCCCCCTCCCACCCAGACCCCACCACTCACCAACATCCCCCTCCCACCCAGACCCCACCACTCACCAACATCCCCCTCCTACCCAAACCCCACCACTGACCAACACCCCCCCTCCCACCCAAACCCCACCACTCACCAACACCCCCCTCCCACCCAGACCCCACCACTCACCCACACCCCCCTCCCACCCAGACCCCACCACTCACCAACACCCCCTCCCACCCAGACCCCACTCACCCTCCAACACCCCCCTCCCACCCAGACCCCACCACTCACCAACACCCCCCTCCCACCCAGACCCCACCACTCACCCACACCCCCCTCCCACCCAGACCCCACCACTCACCAACACCCCCTCCCACCCAGACCCCACTCACCCTCCAACACCCCCCTCCCACCCAGACCCCACCACTCACCCACACCCCCCTCCCACCCAGACCCCACCACCCCCTCCAACACCCCCTCCCACCCAAACCCCACCACTTACCAACACCCCCTCCCACCCAGATCCCACTCACCCTCCAATACCCCCCTCCCACCCAAACCCCACCACTCACCCACACCCCCTCCCACCCAAACCCCACCACTCACCCACACCCCCTCCCACCCAGACCCCACTCACCCTCCAACACTCCCCTCCCACCCAAACCCCACCACTTACCAACACCCCCTCCCACCCAGATCCCACTCACCCTCCAACACTCCCCTCCCACCCAAACCCCACCACTCACCCACACCCCCCTCCCACCCAAACCCCGCCACTCACCAACACCCCCTCCCACCCAGACCCCACCACTCACCAACACCCCCCTCCCACCACTCGCCAACACCCCCCTCCCACCCAGACCCCACCACTCACCAACACATCCCTCCCACCCAGACCCCACCACTCACCCACACCCCCCTCCCACCCAAACCCCACCACTCACCAACACCCCCCTCCCACCCAGACCCCACCACTCACCAACACCCCCTCCCACCCAGACCGCACTCACCCTCCAACACCCCCCTCCCACCCAGACCCCACCACTCACTAACACTCCCCTCCCACCCAGACCCCACTCACCCTCCAACACCCCCCTCCCACCCAGACCCCACACCCTCCAACACCCCCCTCCCACCCAGACCCCACACCCTCCAACACTCCCCTCCCACCCAGACCCCACTCACCCTCCAACACCCACCTCCCACCCAGACCCCACACCCTCTAACACCCCCCTCCCACCCAGACCCCACCACTCACCCTCCAACACCCCCCTCCCACCCAGACCCCACCACACCCTCTAACACCCCCCTCCCACCCAGACCCCACCACACCCTCTAACACCCCCCTCCCACCCAGATCCCACCACTCACCCTCCAACACCCCCCTCCCATCCAAACCCCACCACACGCCAACACCCCCCCTCCCACCCAGACCCCAACACCCCCCTCCCACCCAGACTCCACCACTCACTAACACTCCCCTCCCACCCAGACCCCACTCACCCTCCAACACCCCCCTCCCACCCAGACCCCACACCCTCCAACACCCCCCTCCCATCCAGACCCCACCACTCGCCAACACCCCCCTCCCACCCAGACCCCACCACTCACCCTCCAACACCCCCCTCCCACCCAGACCCCACCACACCCTCTAACACCCCCCTCCCACCCAGATCCCACCACTCACCCTCCAACACCCCCCTCCCATCCAAACCCCACCACACGCCAACGCCCCCCCTCCCACCCAGACCCCAACACCCCCCTCCCACCCAGACTCCACCCACTCACTAACACCCCCTCCCACCCAGACCCCACCACTCACCAACACCCCCCTCCCACCCAGACCCCACCACTCACCCACACCCCCCCTCCCACCCACACCCCACCACTCACCAACACCCCCCTCCCACACGCACATCCCCCACTCATCCTCCAAATCCCATCCGCAGACCCCCCCCCGCTCTCCACCCTCCCTAAATCCCACCCCCTTGCCCAAACCCCTCCCCCTCAGCAGCCTCGAACCCCCTCCCCATCTCCAAAACCCCCCACTCAGCCCCCATCCCCCCCCAACCTGCCCCCCCCCCATTCCCCCCAGCATCCCCCCCCCCCCCCCCCCCCCACCGTGGGTACTGACCGCCCAGTGAGTTCTTGCTAAATTTCGGGTGAGGTCCTCGTAATGAAATATGTTCAGTGATTATTCAGATTTGCTCTGGGGGAGCCAGCTCAATTAAAGTAATAAAAATATTAATTTCCCAACTGAGCAATGTTTCAGTGTTATGTACCAGTCTCAATACCCTGCAGTGAAATTACATGAATTAGACTAAAGTAACGGAATCCTGATACTTGGGTCAAATACGGCAGCAGATGTTTATCTCACCAGAAAACTGAAAGGGGATTGGATGGACGTGAGACGGGGAGATAATTGCAGGCTAATGGGGAAAGGGCGGGGTGTGCGGTGGAAACAATCACCACGCTCTTTAATCAGCTGGCAGAGGCACAGTGACATCCTTCTCTGCTTTTGCATTCGATGCTTTACAAATTGAAGAGTTTAGCGTCCCTCTATACCGACTCTCCAACAGTGCAGCATTCCCTCAGTACTGACCCTCTGACAGTGCGGCACTCCCTCAGTACTGACCCACTGACAGTGCAGCACTCCCTCAGTACTGACCCTCTGACAGTACTGAGGGAGTGCTGCACTGTCAGAGGGTCAGTACTGAGGGAGTGCTGCACTGTCAGAGGGTCAGTACTGAGGGAGTGCCGCACTGTCAGAGGGTCAGTACTGAGGGAGTGCTGCACTGTCAGAGGGTCAGTACAGAGGGAGTGCTGCACTGTCAGAGGGTCAGTACAGAGGGAGTGCCGCACTGTCAGAGGGTCAGTACTGAGGGAGAGCTGCACTGTCAGAGGGTCAGTACAGAGGGAGTGCTGCACTGTCAGAGGGTCAGTACAGAGGGAGTGCTGCACTGTCAGAGGAGCAGCACTGTTGTCACGAGCTGGTGGCAGGGACCCAGTCTCGCAGGGCGAAGTGCGTTTAAGAGCCCACTTAGCTGTACTCGCGCCGAATCTAATGGCCACCCGGCATTTCCCGGCCTCGCCAAGGTGCCCCCGGCTAGGCGCCCTTCAGTACTGATCCCCAGAAAGTAGTACCAGGCTGAACGGTACCTGGGGGTGTCCCCTGGGTGATCGGAGGCCCCTGGTGGATGGCCTCCCGGCACTGCTGGTGTCACCAGGGAACCTTGGCACTGCCAGGCTGGCAGGGGCATTCCAAGTTGCCGGGCTGCCATTATGCCTGTGGTGGGGTCTGGCCCGGGGGTGCCCTGCCCATCATGGGGGGGGGGGGGTTGCTCAATAACCCTCTTACTGGTGAGTTGGGGTTTGTGACACGGGGTCCGGGGGTCGCGTCGGGGGCTCGGGGAAAATGACGTCCCGATCTCCCCATCCCCGACTCAACCCCCTGAAGCTGCCGGGGTACTGGCGCCTGGAACCACCCCCGTTAGTCCCACCCGGAAGGAACTCTGATCGTTTTTCAGTTGGATTGCGCCTTCCATCTGCTTACGGGGCTCCCCACTGCTCGTTGTTTCAATGGAAGAAATCAAACTCATATCCCAGCCACTTGTTGCGAAGCTAACGCACTGAACTCTGTTCCCTTTGCCCATGTCTTGTCTTCACTAGGTGTCATCTTGTATATCCTGCTGGTGGGTTATCCACCATTCTGGGACGAAGACCAACACAGACTTTACCAACAAATCAAAGCTGGGGCCTACGATGTAAGTATCATTGTTGGAGTTTGTCACTGTGTGATCAGTCTGTGGGGTGAGCGGGAAGGGGGAGGTGTCGGGATCTCCTTGTTAAGTCTGGGACTGTGGGTGATCCCCCATTAACACAGAACAGCCCGTGAGCTGAGACAGCCAGGTCCATGACAACTCACTTAGACTCACGTCCCGCAGACCCAGGTTCTCTGTTTATATTCAGCAGCCCTGGAGTCATAGACATCAACAGCACAGAAAAGGCCCTTCGGCCCATCTGCGCCAGTCAAAAGCAACCACCTATCTATTCTAATCCCATTTTCCAGCACTTGGCCCACAGCCTTGTATGCCCTGGGATTGCAAACGCACATCTAAATACCTCTTGCATGTTCTCAGGGTCTCAGCCTCCGACACCCTTTCAGCAGCGAGTTCCAGACTCCCACCCACCCCTCTGGCTGAAAAGCTGCCCAACTCTCGAGGTGTCTGATTGGTCATTTGCTGAGCACCAGACAGGTTCATCAGCGTAAGATTGAACTGCTTCCAGGTGACACGGCGGCACAGTGGGTTAGCACTGCTGCCTCACCGCACCCAGGACCCGGCTTCAATCCCAGCCCTGGGTCACTGTCCGTGTGGAGTTTGCCCATTCTCTCCGTGTCTGCGTGGCTCTCACCCCCACAGCCCAAAGATGTACAGGGTAGGTGGTGTAGCCACGTTAAATTGTCCCTTAATTGGGGGGGGGGGGGGGAAGAATTGGGCACTTTAAATTTTTAAAAGAGATTCAACTGCTTCAGAATTACAGGGCGGACCTTTACAGACCCCCCCACCCCACATTGGCTCCCCGCGGGTGCCAACTCTTTTGTCCCTCCAGTGTTCCCCCTGCACAACCTTCACACCTCCTTGAACGCACTCTGCGTGATGGCTTTAATCCTCGGTCTTTATGGAAAGGCATTTTGGGGGCGGGGGGGGGGGGGGGTGAGGGAAGGGTTGTACCCTGGGTCACCAGCAGGTGGCAGCCTCACACCATTTCACCCTTGGCACCCAACACGGGAAAAGCCTTCTCGCCCTGCCTACCCAGTCACATTCCCCGGGTAAGTAGAGACCTGGAGTGTCCCGGGGCATGTTCACCGCATGGCCAGCTGACCTAGAACATGAACAAGGGCTGGAGAGGTCGGTCTGTCACTGTGGGCCGAGAGAAGACCAGCTTCACTTTCAAACTAGTGCGTCACAATGAATGGGCTGGCCTGATTTGAACCAACAATTGGTGACCATCAGTGCCAACAACAGCCCAGAATCCCCCTCCCCTGTCCAAATATCAGGGTCCTTAATTCGGGCCTGGTCAAATGAGCCCATGTTCTATGGGGTCTGTAAACAGAGAGAAAATCCACTCCTTATTGTCCAAAGGAATTATTATTTCAAGAATTGAATTAGAGATTCAGAAAATGAGACTGGCGTTTGCCCTGGTATAAATGTTAAATTAATGGTGAGGTTTCATCCCCATTCATAACCTATCTATAATTAATGGTAACATACTCTTTCTGTGGGGAAAGATATCAAAGGTGTGTACATAGACCCATGATCTAATTGAATAGCAGGGATAGAGCTGAGGGGCAGAATGGCCTCCCCGTGTTCTACAATAGGTGGATCAATATCCATGCATGAGGGTAAAAATGATCCCCAGTTTATCCTGCTTGGTTATCTCATCCCCCAAACATTTCAGTTCTTTGACTGTTGGCCGCTTTCTCACTGTTCCTAACCCTTCCTCCCCATGCCCACAAGCTTTTAATAACTTAATTGGATTTGAATGAATTACTATTTGTTTGATTTATTTTGTCGCCCCACTTTGTTGGCTTCCCCCCCCCCCCCCTCGGTGTTGGTCTGTATGGGTTGGGCTTTGCTGCTCGCTGGGATTTCTCAGTGAAATATGTTGGACGTTTGGCAATTTCCTACTTTTCCTGTGTGTCTTGTTTCCCTCTCTGTAGTTCCCCTCGCCGGAGTGGGACACCGTCACACCCGAGGCAAAAGATCTCATCAACAAGATGCTGACAATCAACCCCGCCAAGCGCATTTCCGCTGGCGAGGCGCTTAAGCACCCCTGGATCTCGGTACGTCTACCAGTGTTTAACTGCTGGGAGTGGCCGGGCGGGGGGGAGGTGCCATTGATGGGATTTGATCAATCAACAGTGTGGAGTTTGCACGTTCTCTACGTGTCTGCGTGGTTTTCCTCCGGGTGCTCCGGTTTCCTCCCACAGATGCGCAGGCTGGGTCAGGGTGAGGGGATAGGATGGGGGAGTGCGCTGAGGTAGGGGGCTCTTTCAGCAGTGGGTCGGTGCAGACTCGATGGGCCGAACGGCCTCTTTCTGCACTGCAGGGATTCAATGATCCCATGATTCTATGAACTTGGCAATGGGTGGGTGAAAAACGTGAACGGGTCCAGTACCGAATTGCAACCCTTCATTTGGTTGAGGAGCCCTGAAGCATGAGCGGGACTTTCCACGACCGCCCCCCCCCCCCAGCCCCCCCCCCCCCCAGGCCACCCCCCCCCCCCCGCCCCCCTCCCCAGGCCCCCCCCCCCCAGGCCCCCCCCACCCCCAGGCCCCCCCCACCCCGCTTCATGTCTTGCGGAGGTGGTCTGCCATTGGCTGGCAGCAGGATCTTCTGGTCCGCTGTTGCCAATGGGATTCCCTGTTGTAGGCCCCTCCTGCCACGGACAAACACACTGCGAGCGGCTGGAACGTTCCTGCCATATTGTCAAATTCTGTGGAAGCCGAAGCCTCTCCCCTTCCTCCTCTCGCCCGGCACCTCTCTCCCTTCAGGGACCATGACAATCAGGGCCCTCCACGTTAACCTTGCCCTCGAGGCGTGGATCATTATTGTTGATCAAGTTTGCGAGGCTCTTTGGAAAGATCCTTCTTTGTTTCCCTAACTCTCTTTTCCCGTCGATCATTCCTGTCAGCATCAGGCATTACGGGACTAAGTCCCCGAGCCGGCGGGAAAACCGGCGCCAACCACTCCGACGTCAACGGCCCCCCCAAGGTGAGGAATTCTCACCTTTCTAAGGGGCTGGGTTGACGTCAGAGTGGCTGGCGCCACTCCAGCCTACCCCGAAGGGCCAGCACGCGTTTGCACATTTGTGGAACGGCCGGCGTGATCTCGCGCATGCGCAGACCGGCGGGCGTATTTCCGCGCATGCGCAGACCGGCAGGCGTATTTCCACGCATGCGCAGACCAGCGGGCGTATTTCCGCGCATGCGCAGGGGTTCTCTTTTCCGCGCCGGCCTGCCGGCAATATGGCGGAGCCCTACAGGGGCCTGGCGCGGAGGATCCGTAGGCCCCAATCGCGGGCCAGGCCACCGTGGGGGCACGGACAGATACCCCCGTGCTCCCCCCCACACCCCCGCATACTCATCTGCCAGGTCCCGTCGTGCGTGAGGTGGGTAATTCACGCCAGCGGGGTTGCCCAAAACTGGACGGCCACTCGGCCCATCAAGGACCAGAGAATCGCGGGGGGGGGGGTCACTGTCAATGGCCACTGACCGGCGTAGCGGGAAAATGGCGCCGGAGAATAGAGAAGCCGACGTCGGGGCGGGATTCGAGCCTCCCCTCAGGGATTCTCTGACCCGGCGGGGGGGTCGGAGAATCCCAGCCTATATTTTTAAAATATATTTCTACATGAGTATAACTTTTTTAAAACTGGAAGCAAAGCAATACGCCATTAAACAAATGAATGAATATGCAAAAAATAATGAAGCTTTTCATTAAAAATATCTCGGGAAAATTTGGTGCAATTTTTCAAATGACCAGAAAAGTCAAGGGAACCCTTTTGGGGCCCCTGTGGAACACTGGTTAAAGACGATGGGGTGGAGTGTATGTGAACTATGGGAGGAGATTACATTGGTTTGTGGGGCCCTTGATAGGGTGCAGTGCTCGGGGGGGGGAGGGGGGGGGGTCAGAGGGGATTAACTCAGCGGGTAGAGGCTGGGATGTGTATTCCGGAGAAGTGAGCTTCATAGAGGAAGCACCCTTTTCTGCCAAAACTGCTTTATCGTTTTACAAACATGTGATTTGCCCAACTCGAGGTATCTGATTGGTCATTTCCTCAGCACCAGACAGGTTCATTAGTGTAAGACTGGACTGTTTCCAGGTGACACGGTGGCGCAGTGGGTTAGCACTGCTGCCTCAGAGCGCCGAGGACCCGGGTTCAATCCTGCCCCCGGGTCACTGTCCGTGTGGAGTTTGCATATTCCCCCCCCCGTGTCTGTGTGGGTTTCACCCCCACAACCCAAAGATGTGCAGGCTCGGTGGATTGGCCAAGCTAAATTGCCCCATTGGATACTCTAAATTTATTAATAAGAGATTGAATTGCTTCTGAATTACAGGGCAGACCTTTACAGACCCCCTCCTCCTCCCACCCCATACCAGCGGGATTTCCGATCCCACCAAAGTTGGTGGAAATTTGTCCATTGGCTCCCCGCGGGTGTCAAATATTTGTCCCCGCTGTGTTTCCCCCAGCACACCCTTCAAACCTCCTTGAACGCACTCCGCGCGATGGGTTTAATACTCGGTCTTCATGGAACGGCGTTTTGGGGGTTGGGGGGGGGTGGGGAAGTGTTGTACCCCGGGCCACCAGCAGGTGGCAGCCTCACGCCATTTCACCCTTGAAAATGAAATGAAATGAAAATGGCTGATTGTCACAAGTCGGCTTCAAATGAAGCCACTGTGAAAAGCCCCTAGTCGCCACATTCCGGCGCCTGTTCAGGGGAGGCTGTTACGGTAATTGAACCGTGCTGCTGGCCTGCCTTGGTCTGCTTTCAAAGACAGCTGTTTAGCCCAGTGAGCTAAACCAGCTCCTAATTGGAACCCAACACGGTAAGGGAGGAGTGGAGTCAGAGTTTGAAGCATTGAGATTGGAATTTGAGGGAGTGACTGAGTCCTGCAGAACAGAAAGAGTCCGTTTGGCCTATCGTGCCTGTGTTGGCCCTTCGACGGAGCGGACCAATTCAGTCCCACACCCGAAGATGTCTGCTCTTCGCCCCGCAAATTACCTTTGAGAGTTCCGATGGAAGCTGATCCAAGCTGCTTTCCAGGGCTTTCCCTGACAGCCCACCGTGACAGGGCACCACTTGCCATTTCCCCCTCCACTGTTCATGGAAGAAGAAAGCCTCTTCCGGAACCTGTTCGGGGAGGTTGGAACGGGAATCGAACCGTGCTGCTGGCCTGCCTTGGTCTGCTTTAAAAGCCAGAGATTTAGCCCAGTGAGCTAAACCAGCCCCTGCTCAAAGGAGGAAAACCTCAGCTTCTCCAATCGCTCCAGTTGCCTGAGCTTCCCTAACCTCTGTGCTCTCTCAAGGGGCCTTAACGTCCTTGCTCAGTACTACTTGCCAGGGTTATACAACACTGCGGCTGAGGTTTGGCCCAGTGAATTGCAAAGGTTTATTAAGATCTTCTAGTGTTGATATTCAATATCCCTACTGACAAAGTATCCTGTACGTTTTTCATCCACCTTATCCACTTTCCCCATCGCTATCAAAGATTTCGGTATCAGCCACCTCCTGCTCCCCATTTCAAATGGAAGGACCGGTATAATATCCACAGGAGTCCCGGGAAGGTTTAGCCAGAAAGGTTCATGTAGTTAAAGGAAAGTAAGGCCGCAACGCGGCATACTGCCAGCCGGGACTCTCGGCCATGCCAGCCCCTAATCCGGGCCGGCTTCTACGTGCCTGGCTCGCTAGGCCCAACTGCCAGGCCTCTGCCCCTCAGCGGGGTGTGCCCGTATTCCACGGGCCCCGTGGGGTTTTCGGGGAGATTAATCGGGTCCCCCCCCGTGGATCGCGCGAGGGCTATCGCAACCAGTTAAGGAGCTCTCAGACTTAATATATGAGTGTTTCATGCGAATTTTGGTGGGCTTTTCAAACTCTGTTGTCAGGCTGAAATATCAGCCAGAGTCCAGGCCGGGAGTGGTCGTGATAATGAAAATCAGACAAAGCAGTCCACCTTATAAATTTGCCCGTCTGATTTCTGGAGTCTGTCCCGGCCTATCAGAGCGATGTCTGGTTCTCTTGGGATGTCCAAATGAGGCGACACATCCGAGTGAAGTCAGACAACGCTACACCGAAAGCCTGACCTTTGCCCTGCTTTGTGCGGCCACACTGTGTTGAAGCTGCAACGCCCCCACCTTCTCACCACACCCACCCTCCTCTGTTCTCATAGCCGCCTCAAACTCCACAAGGTTTCTTGCCTCCCCATGATCTTCCTCTCAGTTTATCCACATTAATTTTTTTTTTAAATTGTTCATGAGATGCTGGCTGGACCCAGCATCGATTGTGCGTCCCTAATTGTCCTTGATGAGTGGCTGGTGGGTGAGGCCACTTCAGAGGGACCGAACGACCCAGCCGGTAGAAGGGCTGGAAAATGCCACCTGGGGTTTGATCGTCAACTTGTTTGAAAAATTATGCTACGATTGTGAGACATTTACTGAGCCTTTTGCCTCAGGAAACTTTGCGCTAGTGCACTGTTAAAATAATCATCAATCTGTTTTTTTATCCCTCAGCATCGTGCTACCGTGGCCTCTTGTATGCACAGGCAAGAGACGGTCGACTGTTTGAAGAAATTCAACGCAAGAAGGAAGCTGAAGGTGTGTACATCTTATTATCCAATCCTCTAATCTGCTTGAACTCAGCATCTGACAGTCCAGAGGTCATTTAGCACTGGGCTGCAAGGAAGGAAACTGTTGAAGCAGAAAAATTAAATTGAACTTGAATCAACCTTGTTTGGACCATGGGTGGCATGGCGGCGCAGTGGTTAGCACTGCTGCCTCACAGCGCCGAGGACCCGGGTTCGATCCCGCCCTGGGTCATTGACTGTGTGGAGTTTGCACATTCTCCCCATGTCTGCGTGGGTTTCACCCCCACAACCCAAAGATGTGCAGGTTAGGTGGATTGGCCGCGCTAAATTGCCCCTTAATTGGAAAAAACATAATTGGGTACTCTAAATTTATAATATAGAAATAAAAACCTTGTTTGGACCCCACTTGGAAAATTGTGCCCCCTTGTGTGCTTGATATTGAAAGGGTGTGGGGAAGTGTGAATGGGAGGCGGCACGGTAGCACAGTATTTAGCACTGTTGCTTCACAGTGCAAGGGACCCTGTCATAATAAACACCAGTATATCATGGTGCAGACACACACACTGATGTGCATACATTAGGACCAATCAACATGCACAAACACTGCAACCAATCACCAGTTAGAACACACGCACTATAAAGACAGAGGGCATCACTTTTCACGCTCATTCTGGATGCTGCCTCTCAGAAGCACAAGAGCTTATCAGTTACAGCACAGACTCTCACCACGTGCTGAGTGATTCGACTGGTTAGGACAGGCACAGGTCTCTAGTTAATCTAGCATTGTGTAAACCCACAGTAATAGTATGTCTAGCAATTTATAAGAGTTAATAAAATAGCGTTGAACCATCTTCAGTGTTGGTGGCCTGTATGTGCTTCACGGATCCAGAGCGCCCAACACATCAGACCCGGGTTCAATTCTCGCTTGAGTCGCTGTCTGTGAGGCGTCTGCACGATCTCCCCGTGTCTTCATGGGTTTGCTCCGGGTGCTCCGGTTTCCTCCCAAAAGACGTGCAGGTTAGATGAATTGGACATTCTGAATTCTCCCTCTGTGTACCCGAACAGGTGCCGGAATGTGGCGACTGGGGGCTTTTCACAGTGACTTCATTGCAGTGGTAATGTAAGCCTACGTGTGACAATAATAAAGATTATTATTATGGAAGACCCAAGGAGTTGGAATAAAGAGCATGGTCTGCTTGGCAGGAGATGCCAAGGCTCCTTCCACAGCAGCTCCCAAACCTGTGACCTCTACCACCCAGTAGGACCAAGTCAGCAGATACATGGGAATCCCCCCCCCCAGCTGGAAGTTCCCCTCCAAGCCACTCACCATCCTGTCTTGAAAATATATCGCTGTTCCTTCACTGTCGCTGGGTCAAAATCCTGGAACTCCTGTCCGAACAGCTCTGTGGGGTCAGCGGGTGGACCTGATGGACTGCAGCGGGTCAAGTAGGGCAATTAGCGAAGGGCAATAAATGCTCACCTTACCAGTGACGTTCCAGCAAGATCTGCACTGGGGCATTAGGTTCTCACTTGTATATAAATGAATTGACGGAAGAAATAGAATTTACAGTGCAGTGCAGAATGGGGAGTTGTATGTCCAAATTTACAGATGGCACCAAGTTGGGAGAGACAGTATATACTCAATGGAAGGGCTGAATGGCCTCCTACTGGGTCAGAATGTTCCCGGTGTTCCAAAATTTTCTGTGGGATACACGTGTCCACCTCTGTCAGAAACTGGAGGAATGAAAGTACATGAGGAATAATGGACGATAATGGGGTAATTTGCACTTTCTGTGCTTGTTGCTGAACTGGATGGACAGATTCACGACCTGACGTACAGGACTGCAACAGGGCCAGGCGATTCAACCCCTTTCGCCTGTTCCAACCTCTGAACTCTAAATAAAATCAGCCGCCAATGAGTGAAAAAATTCCTCCTCCCCTCAATGGCCTGCCCCTGATTCTGAGACCGTGCCCCCTGATTGGAGACCCCCTCCCCGCCCACCACCCCAGCCAGGGGCAGGAAGCCAAGCTGTAAACCTGCAGCAAAACCTCATCTCCTTTGTACTCTAGGCATCTGGGCATAAAGGCTAACATTCCATTGGCCTCCTCGATTACGCTTTGTACCTGACCGCTGCATTCTAGTGATCTGTGTACGTGATCCCTTAAACCTCTGTGAATTTTCTCCATCTGTAGCCTTTCATCATTTCCGAAAATACTCAGAGGTATTCTTGTGCCATCCATGATGGAGGAGCTCACAGCTGCCTGCATTGAAATCCATCTTCCACAACTTTGCCCGCTCACTGTACCTACCAACCCCTCTTTGTCACCAGTCTTCTAGTCATTGGAAAACATGAATGTTTGGTTCTCTGTTCTGTTGGCCATGTCATTAACAACTATAGCGAATATGTGGGCCCCAGCACAAGATCCTTAGGAGTTGGCACGGAAGCAGAGGAGTTAGCACCGTTGCTTCACAGCACCAGGGTCCCAGGTTCGATTCCCGGCTTGGGTCACTGTCTGTGCGGAGTCTGGACGTTCTCCCCGTGTCTGCGTGGGTTTCCTCCGGGTGCTCCGGTTTCCTCCCACAAGTCCCGAAAGACGTGCTGTTGGCTGAATTGGGTATTCTGAATTCTCCCTCTGGGTACCCGAACAGGCGCCGGAATGTGGCGATGAGGGGATTTTCACAATAACTTAATTGCAGTGTTAATGTAAGCCGACTTGTGACAATAATAAAGATTATTATTAGATGGATTGGCTATGCTAAATCGTTAGTGTTTAAAGGTTTGGTAGGGTTACAGGGATAGGTTGAGGGAGGGGGGCTAGATGGCATGCTCTTGCAAAGGGTCGGTGCAGACTCGATGGGCCGAATGGATTCCTTCTGCACTGTCGGGATTCTATGATTTCGTGATCACTGGTCATTCCCTTCCAATTTGAGTACAAATCCATTAGTCCTCCCTCTGTCTTCTCCTGGCTTAACCAATCTCCTAATTTAATAACTTCCACAAAATATTAAATTAGCTGTGACATCCCCTCTGCAAATCCATGTGGCTTCTCTCTAATCGGCTCAAATTTCTCAAAGTGTTCAGTCACTATGCCCTTAATTACAGATTCCAATAATTTCCCCCCCAACAGATGTTGAACTGACAGGGTTTATAATTTCCTGATTTGTCTCACACCTTTCTTCAATCATGGAGTTACATTTGTTTATTGTACCTGGAGTTACCATAGAGAGCAATTATAAATTGCATCGTCTAGCACAGTCGGTTTACCCATTACGAATTTCTAGCTGTGTTCATTTATCATTATGCAGCACATTTCAAAAGAGTGCAGTGAGTCACTGTTGCATTGTAAATGATCAGGTTCAGTTTTAATTGGAAGCTGAGATGAAAGGGGTTGAGATTCAGGATGCAGGAGTATGATGGAATACTCTCCATTTGCCTGGATGAGTGCAGCTCCGCCAAGAGTCGAGACGCTCATCACCGTCCAGGACAAAGCGGCCGCCGCTTGATTGGCACCCCATCCACCAACATTCACTCCCTCCACCACTGATGAACAGTGGGTACCATCTACAAGATGCACTGCAGCAACTTACCACGGCTCCTTCGACAGCACCTTCCAAACCCATGACCTCAATTATCTCGAAGATCAAGGGCAGCAGATACCTGGGAACCCCACCCCCTGGAGGGTCCCCTCCAAGCCATTCGCCATCGTCACTTGGGACGATATCACCATCCCTTTACTGTCGCTGGGTTAACATCCTGGAACTCCCTCCCTAACAGCACTGTGGGTGCGCCTACACCCCCATGGACTGCAGCAATTCGAGAAGGTAGCTCACCACCACCTTTACAAGGGCAATTAGGGAATGGGCAATGAATGCTGGGATTGCCAGCGATGTCTAAATCCTGAAAACAAACTTTTTTCCAAAATGTCAGGAAGGTTAAAAAGCAGAGACAAGGGTGTATCAGAAATGAACGATCATCAAGTGATTAAATTACATCAAATTGAGTTTAGAAAATCCTGCATGTTCCATACGAGGAGATTGAGCGGTCGTGCTGTCCAGGAAACCTAATTGGGCAGGATTCAGAGCCATTTCACATGGTCTTCACAAATGCCAGAGCAAACTTTGTACACCGCAGATTGGATACTCGTGCTCGCTCTCATTCACACTGGTTTTGTTATGAATCCAGTTCACTTGGAGTTGGACCAGAACATCAAACTGCAGCATTATCCAAATACCCTGTGCTCATGGTTAGTCTTTCCCTTTGTTTGCAGGGGGCGATCCTCACCACAATGTTGGCCACGCGAAACTTCTCAGGTAAGGCAAACCTATCAGCAACTTTCCTCTACTTTCCAATGCATCAACGACGTCTCCACATCAAGTTGCCCCGACACTTGTAAAGTCACTTGCGCCTGAAAACACAGGTCTATCGTAATCTCAAACAGTAGCAGAGGACGGTGGAAAAACTCACCTGGCAGCGTCTGCAGGTTGAGAAAAATCGGAGTTAACGTTTCGAGTCCATTTGACTCGTTATCCGAATTAGAAGAGGGGGGAAATGTGTTGGATATTGCACTGTAGCTGGGAGAAATTGCAACAAGATGTAGCAAACTTGAGAACAAGTGACAGACGGCGCAATGGGACGGGGGGAAAGGGGAGAGATTTTGCATTGAGATAAAAAATGCATGGGATGTTAAAAAAGGGGGTCGAAATGGAGGAGGAAGGTCACATTTTAAAGTTGTTGAACTCAATGTTAAGTCCTGAGGGCTATAATGTGCCTAATTGGATCTGAAACAGAAACGGAGAACACTTATTTTATCATCACGTCTTTCCTCTTCTACTCCATGACCTTATCGATAAAACCCGGAATCCCATATTTATTAACCACTCTCTTGCCCTCCCCTGCCACCATCAATGATCCTTGCACCTATAAACCCAGGTGTCTCTGCTCCTGAATCCCCTTTAGAATGACAGCCTCTGTTTTATGTTGTCTCTCACACATAACAAATAACTTCACACTTCACTGTGTTACAATTCGTCTGCAATTTGTCCACACATTCCACCAGCCTCTCTATGTCCTCGTGAAGTTTAACCCTGTGCCCCTCACAGTTCATGATAGTGTTGTCCCTGAATTTTGAAGTTGTGCTCTGTACACTAAGTCACTAATATATATCAGGAAGAGCAGGGGTCTCACACCGACCCATGGGTAAACTCTGCTATAAAACTTGCTCCAGTCCAAAAAGCAACCATGGTTCCCCACCACTCTCTCCCATCACTCAGACAATTTTATTTCCATGCTGTTACTGCTCCTTTTATTTTATGAGCACTAACTTGGTTCCAAGTCAGTTGTGCAGCACCTGATCAAATGTACACCACATCAACAACGTTACCCTCATTAACCCTCTTATTATCTCATCACAGAAGTCCAGTGAGTTAGTTAATCCCGATTTGCCGACAATACATCTGTGCTGGCTTTACTTTATGCATTTTCAAGGCAGCACGGTGGCTCAGTGGGTTAGCCCTGTTGCCTCACGGCGCTGAGGTCCCAGGTTCGATCCCGGCTCTGGGTCACTGTCCGTGTGGAGTTTGCACATTCTCCCCGTGTTTGCGTGGGTTTCGCCCCCACAACCCAAAGATGTGCAGGGTAGGTGAATTGGCCACTCTAAATTGCCCCTTAATTGGAAAAAATGAATTGAATACACTAAATTAAAAAAAAAATTAACATGCATTTTCACAAGTGACTATTAGTCACTAACAAGTAATTAACAAGCTAATTATTAACTGGTATTAATTTTTTCCCAAATCACTATTTCCAAAAAGCTTCCCCATCATGAAAGTTAAACTGATTGGCCTGTCGCTACTGAATTTAAATTTGCAATCTTTTTGGAACAGGGTCCTTTTTTGAACAAAGATGTAACATTTATAATTTTCCAGTCCTCTGGCATCACACCTGGGTCCAAGGAAGGTCAGGGATTATGGCCAGTGCCTCTGCATCCTGTATCCTGTGTATTCCCTCAGTATCCTTGGGTGCATCTCACCCGGGCCTGGTGTCTTATCAACTTTAAGTACGGACAGCCTATCCAATATCTCTTCCTTAACAGTTTGAAACAAAGAACATTTCTAAACTACCTTCTCTTTCACCATGACCTGGGCAGCATCTTCTTCCTTGGTACAGCCAAATGTAAAGTATTCATTTAGTACCTCAGCCATGTCCCCTGCCTCCATGTGCAAATCCCCTTTTTTGGGCTGGTTTGGCACAGTGGGCTAAACAGCTGGCTTGTAATGCAGAACAAGGCCAGCAGCGCGGGTTCCATTCCCGTACCGGCCTCCCCGAACAGGCGGCAGAATGTGGCGACTAGGGGCTTTTCACAGTAACTTCATTGAAGCCTACTTGTGACAATAAGCGACGATGATGATGATTATTATTATTAGTGGGCCCCACTCCTTTTACCACCGTTTTACTAATTATAGTCTTATAGAACATTTTGGATTCCCTCCTAGTTTAGCTGCCAGCCTCTTCTCATGCTCTCTCTTTGCTTCTCTTACTTGCTTTTTCAATTCTCCTCTGAACTTTCTATCTTCAGCCTAGTTCTCAATTATATTCTTCACCTGATATCTGTCGTATGCACCCCTTTTCCTTCTTCATCTCGGTCTCTATCTCTTTTGTCATCAGCGAGCTTTGGATTTGTTTGCCCTACTTTCCCCTTTGCGGGAATATACCTTGACTGCACTTGAACTCTCCCTTCTTTACAGACAGTTCATTGTGTCTTTACCGTTTTGCCTCCAAATTATCCGGGCCAGACCCATTCTCAACCCATTGAAATCGGGCTCTCCTCCAATCAATTACTCTTACTCCGGACTGCTCCTTGGACTTTTCCATATCCAGCCTAGTTATGAAACAATGGCCGCTGTCCCCTAGATGTTCCCCTACCGACATTTGATTCATTTGTCTGGTGTATATGGTGTTTATGCACCACACAAGCTTCCTCTTGGGACATAGGAATTAGGAGCAGAATTAAGCAATTCAGCCCTTTGAGCCCGCTCCGCCATTCAATCAGATCTCTCCCTGGTCTCAAATCCATCTCCCCACCTGTTCCCCATGTCCCTTTAAACCCGTTTTTAAAATCAGAAATATATCTACCTCCTTCTTGAAACTATTTAATGACTCTGACTCCACCGCACCTATGGGGCAGCGAGTTCCACATATTCACCACCCTCTGCGAGAAGTAGTTCCTCCTCATCTCAGTTCTCAATCTGCCGCCTCTCAACCTCTATCTGTGACCTCTCGTTCTAGATTTCCCCATAAGGGGGAACATTTGGTCTACGTTTACTTTATCTCCGGGTGCTCCAGTTTCTTCCCACATGCCCCAAAAGACGTGCTTATTAGGTGAATTGGACATTCTGAATTCTCCCTCAGTGTACCCGAACAGGCGCCGGAGTGTGGTGACTAGGGGATTTTCACAGTAACTTTATTGCCGTGTTAACATGAGCTTACTTGTGACAATAATAAAGATTATAAATTATAATAAAGATTATTATCAATCCCTCTTACTATTTTATATATCTCAATCAGATCCCCGCTCATCCTTCTAAACTCCAACGAGTAAAAGCCCGAACTGTTTAATCTCTCCTCACACGTTAACCCTTTCATCCCCAGAAACAATCTGGTGAACCTCTTCTAACTCTCTCCAATGCCACCCCATCCTTCCCCGAATAAGGAGACCAAAACTGGACACACTACTCCAGATATGGCCTCATCAACACCCTATACAATTGCAACAACACCTCTCTATTTTTATACTCCAGTCCTTTTGCAATAAACGGTAAAATTCCATTTGCCTTATTTATTACACTCTGTACCTGCGTACCAACTTTTTGCGATTCATGAACAAAGACACCCAGATCCCTCTACCCCAATCCGTTTTGAATCTGCTTTCCATTTCGATAATAATTTGTCTTTCTAATTTTTGGCCAAAATGGTCAACTCTGCTTGCCTCCTTGCACCCACCCTATCCCTTCCTCACGTGTGCATCAAGCTCGCTTTGTACGTACCAGTGTGATTCAGCCACTTCCTCAGCTGACAAGTCCCACGTACCCAGCACTCGCTATGTGAGGAAGAATTGCATTTAGATAGTGATTTTCACAGGATCTGCTTTGGAGCTTTTGATATGCAGTCGCTGTTGTAATGTCGAAATCACGGATGAAGAAATTCCTCCTTTATTTTTATTCGATTTGTTGCAAACTCTCCCACAAGTGGAAGAAGCTCTCCAAATCTACCCTGTTCGGAAGCCTCTTCATTTTAAAAGTCCTCTGTCAGGTCCCCTCACTTCCAGAGTGAGAAGCATTCTTTCCTACTAATCTCGCCCTCTCGACTCAGGGAAATCATTTTAATCTCCACCACACTCCCTCCAGCTTTACAGTCGGTTAAGTAACTTTGAAGGGTAGTCACTGTTGCAAGGTGGGAAACACAGTAGCTGTTTGGTGCACAGCAAGATCCCGCAAGCAGAATGATAAATGGGCAGGTGATTTTGTTTCTGAGATGTCGGGTGAGGCATAAACATCGGGATCGGTTCCACTGTTCCCCGGGGAGGAATAGGTCGAATAGAGAGG
Source organism: Scyliorhinus canicula (assembly GCF_902713615.1). Lineage (NCBI taxonomy): Eukaryota > Metazoa > Chordata > Chondrichthyes > Carcharhiniformes > Scyliorhinidae > Scyliorhinus > Scyliorhinus canicula. Next base: position 230,495,950 of record NC_052149.1, on the reverse strand, counting down.
GAACCTGGCTGTCGTTGAAAGGAAATAAGAGTTTGCGACTGAGTGGTTAGCTTCTATTTACCGTTATTAAGGAGAGAGTTCGGGACAAATTGATTCCTCCCACCTTCACTATTGAGCTGTTTGCGCTGACATAATGGAGATGAATACCTTAGTGAGAGCTGATTGACCCCTATCTGCTCTAAGGGAACTCGATTACCTCTCCCTTAATGGAGATTGATGATCCCATCAGAGAGCTATCATCAAATGGTGATGTTTTTGAGTAAAGGCCTATTGCCGTGCCTGTGATTGGAGCAGAGCTGTAACTGCATTAGGAAGATCAGGGTCCAGGGCCTAACAGAGCACTGTTTGGTACAGATTGACAAGACAGTGCTCAGCCAGGTTTGATTCATGCTTGGAGCCCCTGCAAGATTTGCTCCCTTTTCCTCTCCATTTTGCTTTTGTCAGTAAATTATCGTAAAACCTTATTTAACTGCTCCCACCAGAATATCACCAAAAGCTGCACGTAAAAGAAATCTGTGCAGCTAAACGGCCGATGTTGTGAATCACAAGCTTTCCACTTGCCTGAGGTGGCACCGAGCAAAGAAGGACAAAGCTGTAGGAGCGACTGGCGGAGACCAGCACATTAATGACCCTGGGGGTCAGGGGTCAGACAGGGGAGCGTCAAAGGGCAGAGGTGATCATCCAGCATCGGTCTTCTGGAGGAAACGTTAAATTGGAGGTCCTGTCTACCCTCTCAAGTGGACCAAAATAATCTCAGGGCCAGCATTTCGAAGTCAAAATGTCCGGGGTCCATGTCTGCCCCTCAGTCAATACAGATCACCCTGAATTTATCACATTGCAAATTGCGGGAGCCTGCAGTTGACCATTGACTACATTGAAGCAGCGATGACACTTCCATAGTACTTGAGAAGCTGACCCTCACAACTCTCCAAGACCACGGTGCTCTTCCAATTCCTGTCTCGTGACCATCCCTAATTTTAGTCACGCCGCCATTGGCTTTCAGCTACCCAGGCCCTTAGCTCTGGCTCCCCAAACTCCTCTCTCCCTCTCTCTGCTCCAGTAAGACGTCCTTTAGAGCCCATGGCAAAGCTTTTAACCATGAGCCTCAACACCCCTTCCTGTGGCTCAGAGTTGAATTTTGCTTTATCACCCGTATGTGGGGCGCCTTGCGGCTCTTTATTATGTTAAAGCCAGCTTTAAATATAAGCTTTTGTGCAGAATGTTTGAGGTGAGGGACGCCGTCAGTGTCCCTGCTGATTTCACCTGTGGGAAGTGCACCCATCTCCAGCTCCTCAGAAACCGTGTTAGGGAACTGGAGCTGAAGCTGGATGAACTTCGGATCATTCGGAAGGCAGAGGGGGTCATAGATAGAAGCTTCAGGGATGTAGTTACTCCGAAAAATGAAGATAGATGGGTGACGGTGAGAGAGGCTGAGAGGAAGCAGTCAGTACAGGGATCCCCTGTGGTCGTTCCCCTTAGTAACAGGTATACCACTTTGGATACTGTTGGGGGGGATGACTTACCAGGGGTAAGCCATGGGGTACATGTCTCTGGCACAGAGTCTGTCCCTGTTGCTCAGAAGAGAAGGGGGGAGAAGAGTAGAGCATTAGTCATTGGAGACTCCATAGTTAGGGGAATAGATAGGAGATTGTGTGGGAATGAGAGAGACTCGCGGTTGGTGTGTTGCCTCCCCGGTGCCAGGGTCCGTGATGTCTCGGATGGTGTTTTCGGGATCCTTAGGGGGAGGGGGAGCAGCCCCAAGTTGTGGTCCACATAGGCACCAACGACATAGGTAGGAAAGGGATAGGAATGTAAGGCAGGAATTCAGGGAGCTAGGGTGGAAACTTAGAGCTAGAACAGAGTTATTAGCTCTGGGTTGTTACCCGTGCCACGTACTAGCGAGGCGAGGAATAGGGAGAGAGAGCAGTTGAACACGTGGCTACAGGGATGGTGCAGGAGGGAGGGTTTCAGACACCTGGATAATTGGGGCTCATTCTGGGGTATGTAGGACCTCTACAAATCGAGTTGGTCTACACCTGGACCAGAGGGGTACCAATATCCTGGGGAGGAAATTTGCTAATGGTGTTCGGGAGGGTTTAAACTAATTCAGCAGGGGGTTGGGAACCTGAATTGTAGCTCCAGTATACAGGAGGTTGAGAGTAGTGAGGTCATGAGTAAGGTTTCAAGGTTGCAGGAGTGTACCGGCAGGCAGGAAGGTGGTTTAAAGTGTGTCTACTTCAACGCCAGGAGCATCCGGAATAAAGTGGGTGAACTTGCAGCATGGGACTTCGATATTTTGGCCATTTCGGAGACATGGCTAGAGCAGGGACAGGAATGGTTGTTGCAGGTTACAGGGTTTAGATATTTCAGTAAGCTCAGGGAAGGTGGTAAAAGAGGGGGAGGGGTGACATTTTTAGTCAAGGACAGTATTACGGTGGCAGAAAGGACGTTTGATGAGAACTCGTCTACTGACGTAATAGGGGCTGGTTTAGCTCACCAGGCTAAATCGCTGGCTTTTAAAGCAGACCAAGCAGGCCAGCAGCACAGTTCGATTCCCGTACCAGCCTCCCCCGACAGGCGCTGGAATGTGGCGACTAGGGGCTTTTCACAGTAACTTCATTGAAGCCTACTCGTGACAATAAGCGATTTTCATTCATTTTCATTTCATTTCATTTCATTTTCATTTCATTTCATTTTTCATAATATTGGCTGAGGTTAGAAACAGGAAAGGAGAGGTCACCCTGTTAGGAGTTTTCTATAGGCCTCCGAAAAGTTCCAGAGATGTAGAGGAAAGGATTGCAAAGATGATTCTGGACAGGAGCGAAAGTAACAGGGTAGTTGTTATGGGGGACTTTAACTTTCCAAATATTGACTGGAAACGCTATAGATCGAGTACTTTAGATGGGTCCGTTATTGTCCAATGTGTGCAGGAGGGTTTCCTGACACAGTATGTAGATAGGCCAACAAGAGGCGAGGCCACATTGGATTTGGTACTGGGTAATGAACCAGGACAGGTGTTAGATTTGGAAGTAGGTGAGCACTTTGGTGATAGTGACCACAATTCAGTTACGTTTACTTTAGCGATGGAAAGGGATAGGTATAAACCGCAGGGCAAGAGTTATAGCTGGGGGAAAGGCAATTATGATGCGATGAGGCAAGACTTAGGATGCATCGGATGGGGAGGGAAACTGCAGGGGATGGGCACAATTGAAATATGGAGCTCGTTCCAGGAACAGCTACTGCGTGTCCTTGATAAGTATGTACCTGTTAGGCAGGGTGGAAGTGGTCGAGCGAGGGAACCGTGGTTTACTAAAGTAGTTGAATCTTGTCAAGAGGAAGAAGGAGGCTTATGTAAAGATGAGACGTGATGGTTCAGTTAGGGCGCTCGAGAGTTACAAGTTAGCTAGGAAGGACCTAAAGAGAGAGCTAAGAAGAGCCAGGAGGGGACATGAGAAGTCTTTGGCAGGTAGGATCAAGGATAACCCTAAAGCTTTCTATAGGTATGTCAGGAATAAAAGAATGACGAGGGTAAGAGTAGGGCCTGTCAAGGACAGCAGTGGGAAGTTGTGCGTGGAGTCCGAGGAGATAGGAGAGGTGCTAAATGAATATTTTTCGTCAGTATTCACGCAGGAAAAAGACAATGTTGTCGAGGAGAATACTGAGATTCAGGCTACTAGACTAGAAGGGCTTGAGGTTCGTAAGGAGGAGGTGTTAGCAATTCTGGAAAGTGTGAAAATAGATAAGTCCCCTGGGCCGGATGGGATTTATCCTAGGATTCTCTGGGAAGCTAGGGAGGAGATTGCTGAGCCTTTGGCTTTGATCTTTATGTCGTCATTGTCTACAGCAATAGTGCCAGAAAACTGGAGGATAGCAAATGTTGTCCCCTTGTTCAAGAAGGGGAGCAGAGACAACCCCGGTAACTATAGACCAGTGAGCCTTATTTCTGTTGTGGGCAAAGTCTTGGAAAGGTTTATAAGAGATTTATAATCATCTAGAAAGGAATAATTTGATTAGGGACAGTCAACATGGTTTTGTGAAGGGTAGGTCGTGCCTCACAAACCTTATTGAGTTCTTTGAGAAGGTGACCAAACAGGTGGATGAGGGTAAAGCAGTTGATGGGTGGTGTATATGGATTTCAGTAAAGCGTTTGATGAGGTTCCCCACAGTAGGCTATTGCAGAAAATACGGAGGCATGGGATTCAGGGTGATTTAGCAGTTTGGATCAGAAATTGGCTCGCTGTAAGAAGACAGAGGGTGGTGGTTGATGGGAAATGTTCAACCTGGAGTTCAGTTACTAGTGGTGGACCACAAGGATCTGTTTTGGGGCCACTGCTGTTTGTCATTTTTATAAATGACCTGGAGGAGCGCGTAGAAGGATATGTGAGTAAATTTGCAGATGACACTAAAGTCGGTGGAGTTGTGGACAGTGCGGAAGGATGTTGCAGGTTACAATAGATAAGGACATAGATAAGCTGCAGAGCTGGGCTGAGAGATGGCAAATGGAGATTAATGCAGAAAAGTGCGATTCATTTTGGAAGGAATAACAGGAAGGCAGAGTACTGGGCTAATGGTAAGATTCTTGGTAGTGTGGATGAGCAGAGAGATCTCGGTGTGCATGTACATAGATCCCTGAAATTTGCCACCCAGGTTGATAGGGTTGTTAAGAAGGCGTACGGTGTGTTAGCTTTTATTGGTAGAGGGGTCGAGTTTCGGAGCCATGTTGCAGCTGTACAAAACTCTGGTGCGGCCGCATTTGGAGTATTGCGTGCAGTTCTGGTCGTCGCATTATAGGAAGGATGTGGAAGCATTGGAAAGGGTGCAGAGGAGATTTACTAGGATGTTGCCTGGTATGGAGGGAAGATCTTATGAGGAAAGGCTGAGGGACTTAAGGCTGTTTTCGTTAGAGAGAAGGTTCAGAGGTGACTTAATTGAGGCATACAAGATGATCAGAGGATTAGATAGGGTGGACAGTGAGAGCCTTTTTCTTCGGATGGAGATGGCTTGCACGAGGGGGCATAGCTTTAAATTGAGGGGAGATAGATATAGGACAGATGTCAGAGGTAGGTTCTTTACTCAGAGAGTAGTAAGGACGTGGAATAACCTGCTTGCAACAGTAGTGGACTCGCCAACACTAAGGGCATTTAAATGGTCATTAGATAACATATGGATGACAAGGGAATAGTGTAGATGAGCTTTAGAGGGGTTTCACAGGTCGGCGCAACATCAAGGGCTGTACTGCGCTGTAATGTTCTACTTTCTACGTTCTATGTTCTATGTTGTGGGTGGCACGTGGCGCAGTGTTTAGTACTGGGACTTCGGCGCTGAGGCCCTGGGTTCGAATCATTGGAGTTTGCTCATTCTTCCCATGTCTGCGTGGGTTTCACCCCCACAACCCAAAGATGTGCCGGTTAGGTGGATTGGCCACGCTAAATTGCCCTTAATTGGGAACACAAAATAATTGGGTACTCTAAATTTATATTAAAAAATAAATAAATATAAGCTTTTGTTGTTGTTGTTGCTGTTGAAACATTTCAGAAGAGCTAAGGTTCTGAATGGCGCTATATGAATGCGAGTTCTTCAGTTTAATTCATTCAGATAATTATATTCAGAGACATTTCGAGCAGGAATTTTTTCATGGCAGTGTTTCTCGCGCCTGCCCACCTCAATCTACAACAAGCAATAATGCTCCATGGGTTTTACTGGTTGGGTGAGAGGTGGAATCTTCAAATCATTCAAAAGTTCCACTTTTGCTGTAATTCCTGCCGTTGCCCCACAGGAACAATTCCGCAGACCAGGTCAGGTTCAGTCTCGCCCCATCACCAGGTCAGGTTCAGTCTCGCCCCCTGCTGGCATCATTATCGTGTGTCTACCGCCCCCTTTTCACCTCTCTCACTGTCCTTTTTAACATTTTTAATTCATTCATTGGAGATGGGCGTTGCAGGCTGTGTTATTTCCCATCCCTAATTGCCCTTCAGGGGTCAGTTAAGAGTCAACCACATTGCTGTGGGTCTGGAGTCACATGTAGGCCAGACCAGGTAATGGTAGCAGATTTCCCTCCCTAAAGGACATTAGTGACCCAGATGGGTTTTTACGACAATTCGAACCTGAGTCCCCAGAGCATTACTGTGGCTTCCTCGTTTACTAGTCCAGTGACATTATCACTATGCCACCATTCCCGACCCCTTGCCACCTCTCTCTCGCTGCCCCCTCCCAATCCCTTACCACCTCTCTCTCGCTGCCCTCTCCCAATCACTTGCCACCTCTCTCCCGCTGCCCCTCCCAATCCCTTGCCACCTCTCTCTCGCTGCTCCTCCCAATCCCTTACCAACTCTCTCTCGCTGCCTCCCCTCCCAATCCCTTACCACCTCTCTCTCGCTGCCCCCTCCCAATCCCTTGCCATCTCTCTCTCACTGCCTCCCCTCCCAATCCCTTACCACCTCTCTCTCGCTGCCCCCTCCCAACCCCTTACCACCTCTCTCTCGCTGGCCCTCCCACTCCCTTACCACCTCTCTCTCACTGCCTTCCCTCCCAACCCTTTCCCACCTCTCTCTCGCTGCCCTTTCCCAACCCCTTGCCACCTCTCTCTCACTGGCCCTCCCAATCCCTTACCACCTCTCTCTCGCTGCCCTCTCCCAATCCCTTGCCACCTCTCTCCCGCTGCCCCCTCCCAATCCCTTGCCACCTCTCTCTCGCTGCTCCTCCCAATGCCTTACCACCTCTCTCTCGCTGCCCCCTCCCAATCCTTTACCACCTCTCTCTCATTGCCCTCTCCCAACCCCTTACCACCTCTCTCTCGCTGCCCCCTCCCAACCCCTTACCACCTCTCTCTCGCTGCCTCCCCTCCCAATCCCTTACCACCTCTCTCTCGCTGCCCCCTCCCAATCCCTTGCCATCTCTCTCTCACTGCCTCCCCTCCCAATCCCTTACCACCTCTCTCTCGCTGCCCCCTCCCAACCCCTTACCACCTCTCTCTCGCTGTACCCCCCCAATCCCTTACCACCTCTCTCTCGCTGGCCCTACCACTCCCTTACCACCTCTCTCTCACTGCATTCCCTCCCAACCCTTTCCCACCTCTCTCTCGCTGCCCTTTCCCAACCCCTTACCACCTCTCTCTCGCTGCCCTCTCCCAATCCCTTGCAACCTCTCTCTCGCTGTCCCCTCCCAACCCCTTGCCACCTCTCTGTCACTGGCCCTCCCAATCCCTTACCACCTCTCTCTCGCTGTCCCCTCCCAACCCCTTGCCACCTCTCTCTCGCTGTCCCCTCCCAACCCCTTACCACCTCTCTCTCACTGGCCCTCCCAATCCCTTGCCACCTCTCTCTCACTGGCCCTCCCAATCCCTTACCACCTTTCCCTCGCTGCCCCCTCCCAATCCCTTACCATCTCTCTCTCCCCTGCTCCTCCCAACCCCTTACCACCTCTCTCTCGCTGCCCTCTCCCAATCCCTTACCACCTCTCTCTCACTGCCCTCTCCCAATCCCTTACCACCTCTCTCTCGCTGCCCCCTCCCAACCCCTTGCCACCTCTCTCTCGCTGCCCCCTCCCAACCCCTTACCACCTCTCTCTCGCTGCCCCCTCCCAATCCCTTACCACCTCTCTCTCGCTGCTCCTCCCAACCCCTTACCACCTCTCTCTCGCTGCTCTTCCCAACCCTCTCTCACTGCCCTCTCCCAATCCCTTGCCATCTCTCTCTCGCTGCCCTCTCCCAACCCCTTACCACCTCTCTCTCGCTGGCCCTCCCAACCCCTTACCACCTCTCTCTTGCTGCTCCTCCCAATCCCTTACCACCTCTCTCTTGCTGCCCTCTCCCAATCCCTTACCACCTCTCTCTCGCTGCCCTCTCCCAATCCCTTGCCACCTCTCTCTCGCTGCCCCCTCCCAACCCCTTACCACCTCTCTCTCGCTGCCTCCCCTCCCAATCCCTTACCACCTCTCTCTCGCTGGCCCTCCCAATCCCTTACCATCTCTCTCTCGCTGCCCTCTCGCAATCCCTTACCATCTCTCTCTCGCTGCCCTCTCGCAATCCCTTACCACCTCTCTCTCGCTGCCCTCTCCCAATCCTTTACCACCTCTCTCTCGCTGCCCTCTCCCAACCCCTTACCACCTCTCTCTCGCTGCCCTCTCCCAATCCCTTACCACCTCTCTCTCGCTGCCCTCTCCCAACCCCTTACCACCTCTCCCTCGCTGTCCCCTCCCAATCCCTTACCACCTCTCTCTCGCTGCCCTCTCCCAATCCCTTGCCACCTCTCTCTCGCTGCCCTCTCCCAACCCCTTGCCACCTCTCTCTCGCTGCCCTCTCCCAATCCCTTACCACCTCTCTCTCGCTGCCCTCTCCCAATCCCTTGCCACCTCTCTCTCGCTGCCCTCTCCCAACCCCTTACCACCTCTCTCTCACTGCCCCCTCCCAATCCCTTGCCACCTCTCTCTCGCTGCCCTCTCCCAATCCCTTACCCCCTCTCTCTCGCTGCCTTCCCTCCCAACCCCTTACCACCTCTCTCTCACTGCTCCTCCCAATCCCTTACCACCTCTCTCTCGCTGTCCCCTCCCAATCCCTTGCCACCTCTCTCTCGCTTCTCCTCCCAATCCCTTACCACCTCTCTCTCGCTGCCTCCCCTCCCAATCCCTTACCATCTCTCTCTCGCTGGCCCCTCCCAATCCCTTACCATCTCTCTCTCGCTGCCCTCTCCCAATCCCTTACCACCTCTCTCTCACTGCCCCCTCCCAATCCCTTGCCACCTCTCTCTCGCTGCCCTCTCCCAATTCCTTACCACCTCTCTCTCGCTGCCCCTCCCAATCCCTTGCCACCTCTCTCTCGCTGCTCCTCCCAATCCCTTGCCACCTCTCTCTCGCTGCCTCCCCTCCCAATCCCTTGCCACCTCTCTCTCACTGTCCTCTCCCAATCCCTTACCACCTCTCTCTCGCTGCCTTCCCTCCCAATCCCTTACCACCTCTCCCTCACTGTCCTCTCCCAACCCCTTACCACCTCTCTCTCACTGTCCTCTCCCAATCCCTTACCACCTCTCTCTCGCTGGCCCTCCCAATCCCTTGCCACCTCTCTCTCACTGTCCTCTCCCAATCCCTTACCACCTCTCTCTCGCTGCCTTCCCTCCCAATCCCTTACCACCTCTCTCTCACTGTCCTCTCCCAACCCCTTACCACCTCTCTCTCACTGTCCTCTCCCAATCCCTTACCACCTCTCTCTCGCTGGCCCTCCCAATCCCTTGCCACCTCTCTCTCACTGTCCTCTCCCAACCCCTTACCACCTCTCTCTCACTGTCCTCTCCCAATCCCTTACCACCTCTCTCTCGCTGGCCCTCCCAATCCCTTGCCACCTCTCTCTCACTGTCCTCTCCCAATCCCTTACCACCTCTCTCTCGCTGCCTTCCCTCCCAATCCCTTACCACCTCTCTCTCACTGTCCTCTCCCAACCCCTTACCATCTCTCTCTCACTGTCCTCTCCCAACCCCTTACCACCTCTCTCTCGCTGCCCCTCCCAATCCCTTACCACCTCTCTCTCACTGCCTTCCCTCCCAATCCCTTACCACCTCTCTCTCACTGCCTTCCCTCCCAACCCCTTACCACGTCTCTCTCGCTGCCCCTCCCAATCCCTTGCCACCTCTCTCTCGCTGCTCCTCCCAATCCCTTGCCACCTCTCTCTCGCTGCCCCCTCCCAATCCCTTGCCAGCTCCCTCTCGCTGCCCCCTCCCAATCCCTTACCACCTCTCTCTCGCTGCCCCCTCCCAATTCCTTGCCACCTCTCTCTCGCTGCCCCCTCCCAATTCCTTGCCACCTCTCTCTCACTGTCCGCTCCCAATCCCTTACCACCTCTCTCTCGCTGCCCCTCCCAATCCCTTGCCACCTCTCTCTCGCTGCCCCCTCCCAATCCCTTGCCACCTCTCTCTCACTGTCCTTTCCCAATCCCTTACCACCTCTCTCTCGCTGTCCCCTCCCAACCCCTTGCCACCTCTCTCTCGCTGTCCCCTCCCAACCCCTTACCACCTCTCTCTCACTGGCCCTCCCAATCCCTTGCCACCTCTCTCTCACTGGCCCTCCCAATCCCTTACCACCTTTCCCTCGCTACCCCCTCCCAATCCCTTACCATCTCTCTCTCCCCTGCTCCTCCCAACCCCTTACCACCTCTCTCTCGCTGCCCTCTCCCAATCCCTTACCACCTCTCTCTCACTGCCCTCTCCCAATCCCTTACCACCTCTCTCTCGCTGCCCCCTCCCAACCCCTTGCCACCTCTCTCTCGCTGCCCCCTCCCAACCCCTTACCACCTCTCTCTCGCTGCCCCCTCCCAATCCCTTACCACCTCTCTCTCGCTGCTCCTCCCAACCCCTTACCACCTCTCTCTCGCTGCTCTTCCCAACCCTCTCTCACTGCCCTCTCCCAATCCCTTGCCATCTCTCTCTCGCTGCCCTCTCCCAACCCCTTACCACCTCTCTCTCGCTGGCCCTCCCAACCCCTTACCACCTCTCTCTTGCTGCTCCTCCCAATCCCTTACCACCTCTCTCTTGCTGCCCTCTCCCAATCCCTTACCACCTCTCTCTCGCTGCCCTCTCCCAATCCCTTGCCACCTCTCTCTCGCTGCCCCCTCCCAACCCCTTACCACCTCTCTCTCGCTGCCTCCCCTCCCAATCCCTTACCACCTCTCTCTCGCTGGCCCTCCCAATCCCTTACCATCTCTCTCTCGCTGCCCTCTCGCAATCCCTTACCATCTCTCTCTCGCTGCCCTCTCGCAATCCCTTACCACCTCTCTCTCGCTGCCCTCTCCCAATCCTTTACCACCTCTCTCTCGCTGCCCTCTCCCAACCCCTTACCACCTCTCTCTCGCTGCCCTCTCCCAATCCCTTACCACCTCTCTCTCGCTGCCCTCTCCCAACCCCTTACCACCTCTCCCTCGCTGTCCCCTCCCAATCCCTTACCACCTCTCTCTCGCTGCCCTCTCCCAATCCCTTGCCACCTCTCTCTCGCTGCCCTCTCCCAACCCCTTGCCACCTCTCTCTCGCTGCCCTCTCCCAATCCCTTACCACCTCTCTCTCGCTGCCCTCTCCCAATCCCTTGCCACCTCTCTCTCGCTGCCCTCTCCCAACCCCTTACCACCTCTCTCTCACTGCCCCCTCCCAATCCCTTGCCACCTCTCTCTCGCTGCCCTCTCCCAATCCCTTACCCCCTCTCTCTCGCTGCCTTCCCTCCCAACCCCTTACCACCTCTCTCTCACTGCTCCTCCCAATCCCTTACCACCTCTCTCTCGCTGTCCCCTCCCATCCCCTTGCCACCTCTCTCTCGCTTCTCCTCCCAATCCCTTACCACCTCTCTCTCGCTGCCTCCCCTCCCAATCCCTTACCATCTCTCTCTCGCTGGCCCCTCCCAATCCCTTACCATCTCTCTCTCGCTGCCCTCTCCCAATCCCTTACCACCTCTCTCTCACTGCCCCCTCCCAATCCCTTGCCACCTCTCTCTCGCTGCCCTCTCCCAATTCCTTACCACCTCTCTCTCGCTGCCCCTCCCAATCCCTTGCCACCTCTCTCTCGCTGCTCCTCCCAATCCCTTGCCACCTCTCTCTCGCTGCCTCCCCTCCCAATCCCTTGCCACCTCTCTCTCACTGTCCTCTCCCAATCCCTTACCACCTCTCTCTCGCTGCCTTCCCTCCCAATCCCTTACCACCTCTCTCTCACTGTCCTCTCCCAACCCCTTACCACCTCTCTCTCACTGTCCTCTCCCAATCCCTTACCACCTCTCTCTCGCTGGCCCTCCCAATCCCTTGCCACCTCTCTCTCACTGTCCTCTCCCAATCCCTTACCACCTCTCTCTCGCTGCCTTCCCTCCCAATCCCTTACCACCTCTCTCTCACTGTCCTCTCCCAACCCCTTACCACCTCTCTCTCACTGTCCTCTCCCAATCCCTTACCACCTCTCTCTCGCTGGCCCTCCCAATCCATTGCCACCTCTCTCTCACTGTCCTCTCCCAACCCCTTACCACCTCTCTCTCACTGTCCTCTCCCAATCCCTTACCACCTCTCTCTCGCTGGCCCTCCCAATCCCTTGCCACCTCTCTCTCACTGTCCTCTCCCAATCCCTTACCACCTCTCTCTCGCTGCCTTCCCTCCCAATCCCTTACCACCTCTCTCTCACTATCCTCTCCCAACCCCTTACCATCTCTCTCTCACTGTCCTCTCCCAACCCCTTACCACCTCTCTCTCGCTGCCCCTCCCAATCCCTTACCACCTCTCTCTCACTGCCTTCCCTCCCAATCCCTTACCACCTCTCTCTCACTGCCTTCCCTCCCAACCCCTTACCACGTCTCTCTCGCTGCCCCTCCCAATCCCTTGCCACCTCTCTCTCGCTGCTCCTCCCAATCCCTTGCCACCTCTCTCTCGCTGCCCCCTCCCAATCCCTTGCCAGCTCTCTCTCGCTGCCCCCTCCCAATCCCTTACCACCTCTCTCTCGCTGCCCCCTCCCAATTCCTTGCCACCTCTCTCTCGCTGCCCCCTCCCAATTCCTTGCCACCTCTCTCTCACTGTCCGCTCCCAATCCCTTACCACCTCTCTCTCGCTGCCCCTCCCAATCCCTTGCCACCTCTCTCTCGCTGCCCCCTCCCAATCCCTTGCCACCTCTCTCTCACTGTCCTTTCCCAATCCCTTACCACCTCTCTCTCGCTGCCCTCTCCCAATCCCTTGCCACCTCTCTCCCGCTGCCCTCTCACAATCCCTTGCCACCTCTCTCTCGCTGCCCCCTCCCAATCCCTTGCCACCTCTCTCTCGCTGCCCTCTCACAATCCCTTACCACCTCTCTCTCGCTGACCCTCCCAACCCCTTACCACCTCTCTCTCACTGCCCTCTCCCAACCCCTTACCACCTCTCTCTTGCTGCCTCCCCTCCCAATCCCTTACCACCTCTCTCTCACTGTCCTCTCCCAATCCCTTACCACCTCTCTCTCGCTGGCCCTCCCAATCCCTTACCACCTCTCTCTCACTGCTCCTCCCAACCCCTTGCCACCTCTCTCTCGCTGCCTCCCCTCCCAATCCCTTACCACCTCTCTCTCACTGTCCTCTCCCAATCCCTTACCACCTCTCTCTCGCTGCCTTCCCTCCCAATCCCTTACCACCTCTCTCTCACTGCCTTCCCTCCCAACCCCTTACCACCTCTCTCTCGCTGCCCCTCCCAATCCCTTGCCACCTCTCTCTCGCTGCCCCCTCCCAATCCCTTACCACCTCTCTCTCGCTGCCCCTTCCCAATCCCTTGCCACCTCTCTCTCACTGTCCTCTCCCAATCCCTTACCACCTCTCTCTCGCTGCCCCTCCCAATCCCTTGCCACCTCTCTCTCGCTGCTCCTCCCAATCCCTTGCCACCTCTCTCTCGCTGCCCCCTCCCAATCCCTTGCCACCTCTCTCTCACTGCCCCCTCCCAATCCCTTACCACCTCTCTCTCGCTGCCCCCCTCCCAATCCCTTGCCACCTCTCTCTCACTGTCCTCTCCCAATCCCTTACCACCTCTCTCTCGCTGCCCTCTCCCAATCCCTTACCACCTCTCTCTCGCTGCCCCCTCCCAATCCCTTGCCACCTCTCTCTCGCTGCCCTCTCCCAATCCCTTACCACCTCTCTCTCGCTGACCCTCCCAATCCCTTACCACCTCTCTCTCACTGCCCTCTCCCAACCCCTTACCACCTCTCTCTCACTGCTCCTCCCAACCCCTTGCCACCTCTCTCTCGCTGCCCCCTCCCAACCCCTTGCCACCTCTCTCTCGCTGCCCCCTCCCAATCCCTTACCACCTCTCTCTCACTGCCTCCCCTCCCAATCCCTTACCACCTCTCCCTCGCTGCCCCCTCCCAATCCCTTACCACCTCTCTCTCACTGTCCTCTCCCAATCCCTTACCACCTCTCCCTCGCTGCCCCCTCCCAATCCCTTACCACCTCTCTCTCACTGTCCTCTCCCAATCCCTTGCCACCTCTCTCTCGCTGCCCCTCCCAACCCCTTACCTCCTCCCACTCACCGCCCCTATGTTACTAATCCAATAGTATAAGCCAGTCGGTATAGTGCTGAGGCTTTGTGGTTTAGTTACTGGACGAATACTCCAAAGAACTCGACTATCCATAACAAGAATTCAAATCCCACCGCAGCAGCTGGGAAATTAAAATTCAGCTAATTAAATATGTGTGGAATCTTTTTATAAAGTGACTTTAGGTAATGGTGAATTACTCGATTTTGTGAAATGAAATCACGCTGATTTACTTGTGCCCTTTATGGTGAGTAATCTGTTGTTCTTCCTGAATCAGTTCCACATGTGACTCCAAACCCACAGCAGCATTCCTGGCTCTAACCCGCCCTCTGAAATGGCCCAGCCGGCTACTCGGTTGTATTTTAAGCCCACAGCTACCACCTCCTGGTTTTGATCATGTCTGATCGATGAATAAAAGCAGTCCGGGAGCAGGTGACGTCATGGCAGCTGGATGCACCTTGTTTCAACCTGTCTTTCCCAATCCCAAAATCATCATCCCATTTCTCCTCCTTTCTCAGCCTTTCTTCTTTCTGCATCTGGGTCCTCCAAGGGGGAGGGGGGATATAGGGCACCGATATCTTGTGTTTCAAAAAAATACCCCATCCTTGTTCTATCTTAAAAGAATTTGCAACTTTACGTTAAGCGGGTAAACTGGTGGTTGGCTGCCGACAGGAGGCCAGTGATGTGTGGCAGTGCCAAGCTGTGTGCAAATTGCGGCTTGTTGTGTCCTTTGTTCAAATAGCAACCACACTTTCAAAAGTACTGCAATGGCAATGAAGCTCTTAGGGATATCCTGAAGCTTTGAAAGGTGTTATGAAAATGTAGCTTTTTCTTCCCTACCGTGGGAACTTTCTGTGCGTAAATTGATTCCCGTGTTTCTTTTTTAAAATAAATTTAGAGTACCCAATTCATTTTTCCAATCAAGGGGCAATTTAGTGTGGCCAATCCACCTACCTTGCACATCTTTGGGTTGTGGGGGTGAAACCCACGCAGACACGGGGAGAATGTGCAAACTCCACACAGACAGTGACCCAGAGCCGGGATTGAAGCTGTGACCTCGGCGCCCTGAGGCAGTGCTACCCCACTGCGCCACCGTGCTGCCCTGACTCCTGCGTTTTTCTAACATTACACTCGTGACTACACTTGCCAATGAGAGACTCCTCAAGCCCCTCTCCTCATCAGGGCACCCCCATGCCCCATCCCCGGCAACATTTCACGCGATCACCGTACCACTGCCAGCCTGGCACCCTGGCAGTGCCTCTTCCAGCCTAGCAGTCCCACCTGGGCATCCAGGGTGCCGGGGTGCCACCCTGCCCACCACCTATGGGCCCCCGATCGCCTGGGAGGCACCATGCCACAAGTCTCTGGTGCGCCTGGTACATGTTGGTGGGGGCCAATGGTAAATGGCGTGGCCGCTAGAACCCGCGGCTCGGGTAACTCCGCCGCGAACATATTCAAATGAGCCTGACTGCACACTCGAATATGCAAATCTGCATCCGGCCCATTGTGGGCGCGATCCCTCTCATGACGCCTCACGAGATCCTCTTGGATCTCCCGAGGCATGAGAGCTCTCGCGAGATTTAATGGTTGTGTCCCGAGTTGGGACTTGACGAGGCCGGTAGATTGTGGCCAATGGCATATCGTTCGATTACAAACATTAGCCGCCGAATAAAACATTTCCCCAATCCCCACTCCTCCTGCTTGCCCAGCTTCAGTCGCCATTTATTTTACCCCTGAATACAATTGTTTGATTTCCTTCCAATTACAGGTGGAAGAAGCTCAGGAAACAAGAAGACAGATGGAGTGAAGGTAGGAAATAAATCTTCCAACTTCTGTGTTCTGCCTCTACTTCCTGCCGCATCACCGCACCGCGACTGACCAGCTTTTATTGGATCTTCCCATGTGACAGACAATGATAGTTGGCCAAAACATTTAAATAACTTTATCTTGATCTGTCTCCGAGCAACATGCAGCTCAGAGTATTCCTCTCTCTCTCCCCCAGGACTGGGTGTCTCTCTGAAAAATATTAAACCTCAAATGACACAAAAGCTGCTCGTTTGCACCCTCATTTAATGGGCCATAGGTGATCAATGCAGGTGACCTTCAGCACTGAGATGGGGAGGTGGTGGTGTACGGATAATGTTATCGAACTAGTCATTCCCGAGGCACCAGCCTTGGATTGATAGCTGCAATGACCAGGTTGTCTCATGAGGAAAGGTTAAGACAGACTGAGTTTGCTTCTACGGGACTTTAGAAGAGTCCGGGGTGACTTGATTGAACATAGAACATAGAACATTACAGCGCAGTACAGGCCCTTCGGCCCTCGATGTTTCTCCGACCTGTGAAACCCCTCTAAAGCCCATCTACACTATTCCCTTATCGTCCATATGTCTATCCAATGACCATTTAAATGCCCTTAGTGTTGGCGAGTCCACTACTGTTGCAGGTAGGGCATTCCACGCCCTTACTACTCTCTGAGTAAAAAACCTACCTCTGACATCTGTCCTATATCTATCTTCCCTCAATTTAAAGCTATGTCCCCTCGTGCTAGACATCGCCATCCGAGGAAAAAGGCTCTCACTGTCCACCCTATCTAATCCTATGATCATCTTGTATGCCTCAATTAAGTCACCTCTTAACCTTCTCTCTAATGAAAACAGCCTCAAGTCCCTCAGCCTTTCCTCATATGATCTTCTCTCCATACCAGGCAACATCCTGGTAAATCTCCTCTGCACCCTTTCCAATGCTTCCACATCCTTCCTATAATGCGGCGACCAGAACTGCACGCAATACTCCAAATGTGGCTGCATCAGAGTTTTGTACAGCTGCAACATGGCTCCGAAACTCAATCCCTCTACCAATAAAAGCTAACACACCGTATACGCTCTTAACAACCCTCTCAACCTGGGTGGCAACTTTCAGGGATCTATAAGTCTATAAGATCCTGAACGGCATTGACAAAGTGGACGTAGAAAGAATATTTCCTCTTGTGGGTAAGTCCAGAACTGTTTTAAAAATAGGAGTCGCCCTTTTAGTACAGAGATAGGGAGAATTCTTCTCTCAGCGGGTTTTGCGACTCTGGAATTCTCTGCCTCAGAAACGGTGGAGGCAGGGGGTCACTGAGTATTTTTACAGCGGAGGCAGATAGATCCTTGTTAGGCAAGGGAATCAAAGGTCATCGGGATAGATGGGAATGTGGAAACCAAAAGACAAACAGATCAACCACAGTCTTACTGAATAGCAGAGCAGGCTTGAAGGGCCGAATGGCCCACTCCTGCTCCTATTTTCGACGTTCCTGTGAACATTACTGGTGTGTCAAAAGCGCACATTCGAGGATCACCTATCAACTCAGCAAGTCCTCTCAGGAACTTGTATCAAGCTCGGTGGGGCCACACAAATACATCCTCCAGCAGAAAGATGTATCTTAACTTCATGAAAAATAGATTCCCCATCCCACTCGACACAATGGTTCCAGGGATGGGAGATTTCACTCCCATTGACCGGAGCAGCTGGGGTTTTCTTGTGAGAGCAGAAGAGGTTAAGGGAAGATTTAACAGAGACGTTAAAAGTCATGAAGGGTCCAGAGATGAGGGTAAATGAAGATAAACAGTTTCCAATAGTCAGTAACCAGGGGCACAGATTGAAAGTGATTGGCAAAAGAAGTGGACGGTTGAAGGAAGCCTTTTTTTTTGCAGTGAGGGGCTAGAAAGTGCTGTCTGACAGGCCAGCGATATTCCGAGTTCACAAACACAATACTTCTTCTTCATGTCTTACTGAGCGGGGTGAGGTGAACTCACTGAACTCGTGTGAAATGGCAGCTTCAAGAGCAATTCCCTCATGGCAGAGGCCACATGACATCAGCACCCCAGATAGGACATGTGGTCATGTTGCATCCCAAAACCCAAACAGTGGAAACAGATTTAATGGCAGCCTTTGAAAGGGGAACTGGATAAACAATTGAGGTAGAAAAATAATTGCAGGGGTAGGGGCTGGTTTAGCACAGTGGGCTAAACAGATGACTTGTAATGCAGAACAAGGCCAGCAGCGCAGGTTCAATTCCCATACCAGCCTCCCCGAAGAGGCGCCAGAATGTGGTGACTAGGGGCTTTTCACAGTAACTTCATTGAAGCCTACATGAAATAAAATTAAATGAAAATGAAAATGAAAATCGCTTATTGTCACAAGTAGGCTTCAGTGAAGTTACTGTGAAAAGCCCCTAGTCGCCACATTCCGGCGCCTGTTCGGGGAGGCTGGAACGGGAATTGAACCCTGCTGCTGGCCTGCTTGGTCTGCTTTAAAAGCCGGCGATTTAGCCCAATGTGCTAAACCAGCCCCTTGTTTAAGTGACAATAAGTGATTATTATTATATGGGGCAAATCCAGGGAGGTGGGACAAACCGGATTGCTGTTCGAAAGAACCAGTGCAGACTTGACAGGCCAAATGGCCTCCTTCTCATCTCTGCTGTTCTATGATGGAGAAATGTGACATTTGTCGTGAAGATCTCAGAGTGGCTAAAGGGCATTCTGAAGGTGGAGGGTGAGCAGCTACTGGTCCTGCTACACATCGGTACCAACTGCATGGGTCGATGTTATAACTTGCCCGGATCTTGTTGGCTGGGGACAATTGGTTACCCCATGTTCCTTGGGAAATATGAACTCCCCCAATGAGAGAGGAGAGTGGGGCAGTCATTAGCAGTGCAGCTGTATAAATAGAGCTGGCCAGGGTGGTACCAGCTAGAGAGGGAACCAGTATGGATTATTTGTACTGTGTACATATAGTTGTAAATAAGGTTACTTTCTGTTTGTCTCCACAAGCTCGTGCTGGATTCTTCATGGCCACTCACAAAAGTAGAAAAAGGGAAGAGATTCTGCCACAGGAAATTCAGGGAGTTAGGTAGCAGATTAAAGAGCAGGACTTCTAAGGAAGTAATCCTTAGATTAAGGATTAACTATGGTTGTAACCTTCCTGTGTCACGCGCGACCAGAAGATTTCACTGGCGGCCAATGGCGTCGCCACCTCTGCCACCGGACATCCCACCCTTTATATAAACCAAGCAGTCCTTCGGGTAATCCAAACGATATGAGTTCAAATCCCACCAGGGCAGTTCGAGAATTTAAATTGTGTTTTTTAAAAAAAAGAGAGATAGAGGTTTAAGAAGCTTGTGAGAGCCCCAGTAACTCTGGTTCTGTTCCCTGTACGGCTGCTGGATTTGTTCAGGAATATCCATTCCCACTTCCATGCAGCCCCTGGAAGCACTCTGTTGTCTCAATAAAGAGCAATAATTACCCCCGTCAGTGGAAAACTTCCCCTGAAAAGTTAAATGAAATTATCGAGATTGAGAATTGTAGATTTGTAATTTAACTCTATTTCAAAAAGACTGTCGATTGTGTGACATTATCATAAATGTAAGAGCTGCAAGGGTTAATGTAATGTCTAAATCAACCACTAGAGGGAGCTAGATGTGCAAGTATATAAGTACAAGTATACAAGACATTGATGCTAAGCCTTGTGGTTGAGGAGAAAGCTAGAGAACTGACTGAAGGAAAGATAGTGTGAGTGAGAGCAGATCATAGTTAATGTAATAGTGTAGAGATTAGTAGTAGGTTAGTGTAGATTATATGTTTATTATCAACTGTGAATTATATCGGAGTAAGTGTTGAATTCAAATAAGTAGTGTTAATAAATTTACAGTTTTGTTCAATTTAAAGCTATTTGTGGTCTTTGTGAACTACGCCAACCGTCCCAAAATTAGCAACGCAAAGAACACCACAGATTGGGCACCACCTGACCAACTAAAAAAGAATAAAAATGGACAGTAGAGAGGTTAGGTTGAAGGTTGTATTGAACCTAGGTCAGACCACATCTGGAGTAGCAGGTCGGGAGGAGTTTGCACTTTCTCCCCGTGTCTGCGTGCGTTTCCTCCAGGTGCTCCAGCTCCCTCCCACAGTCCAAAGATGTGCAGATTAGGTGGGTTGCTAAATTGCCCCTTAGTGTCCAAAGGTTAGGTGGTGTTACTGGGTTACGTGGATAGGGTGGAGGCGTGGGCTTGTGTAGGGTGCTCTTTCCAAGTGCCGGTGCAGACCCAATGGGCCGAATGGCCTCCTTCTGCACTGTAAATGTTATGACTCTATGAACAGAGGAAACAGCATGTGAACAAGGTGAATCAGCGAGAGTAAGAACTGCAGTTGATGGCCATTGACACATTCGAGATTACGTACACATCGGTGATTATGTGAACTCTGGTGATTATGTACTCGGATGGTGGCATAAGTATTGGCATCATTGCATATTTGTGGTTATGTGGGCAGTCAGGATTATACACAAGACGTTGCTTACGTGTGTCTTTGTAATTAATTGGACATTATGAATAATGTGCATTCTTGATTTTATACACACTCTCGTTTAAATCACATTAGTGATTGCATTATGCAGTAATGATAATGTTCACATGAAGTTCCATATACGTTTATGATTTCATGCATCTCCTTGCAGGATTGTTAAACCTGCTTCGCCACATTGCAAAGCAATTTCCTTTGATGTTACGTACATAACATCAAACCAGGTGCCCCCACATGTCTTCTAAAGGAGGTTAGTTAGTTTCACAGCGATTTGTTTTTGTTTTTTTTGTTCATTTATTCTTTCACGGGATGTTGAGGTGACTGGCAAGGTCAGCACTCGTTGCCTGTTGCTCGGCAATCCCAGAGGGGCAGGTAAGAGTCAGCCACATTGGGTCAGGAGTCACATGTAGGCCAGACCGGGTTACGGTAAAGAATTGCAGACGGCGTTTGTGACCCAGATGAATTTTGCAACAATCAATGACAGCTTCACAGAGCTAAATCGCTGGCTTTGAAAGCAGTCCAAGCAGGCCAGCAGCACGGTTCGATTCCCGTAACAGCCTCCCCGTACAGGCGCCGGAATGTGGCGACTAGGGGCTTTTCACAGTAACTTCATTGAAGCCTACTCGTGACAATAAGCAATTTTCATTTCATTTCATTTCACATTACTGAGACAAGCTTCTTAATTCCAGATTTTATGAATCAGCGCCACCAGGTATCATGGTGGGATTTGAACCCTTGTCACCAGCGTGGGTTTACTGATCATTAGCCCGCTGGCCTCGCCACTACACCTACACCACTGCCTCCCCCCATTTCCAAGCTCCATTCATAAAACCTTTGAACACTGACGTTCGTTCCCTCTTTGTTCTGTGAGGGTTTCGGATTGTGGATCGCGGTTGAGTAAGTTGCCGTGGTTACCTCTCACTTTGACAGTCCTGTGCCTTTCACCTAGGAATCCTCGGAGAGCACCAATACTACAATCGAAGACGAGGACACAAAAGGTAAGGTTCAAAGAGGAAGAGGTATGATTCCACAGTGGACGCATTGTGAGAGAGTCTGAAATGAGAGAGGCCATCAGGATAATAGCTGAAGGTTTCTGCTTAATTGTGCTGGTATTTCAGGTGCTGTTTTTCTGATGTTGCAGGGAATGGAGTTTGAAGCACAAAACGCGTTCAGTGCATCTCACGTTTCTGTAACCTTTCCCACTAATTTAGAAAAGTTCTTCCAGTAATAGACCCCATACACACACAACTATCCACTATTCACTTAAATTCCATGGCGAGTTTCTTTTCATTTTTGTTCATTCGTTCACAGGACATGGGCGCCATTGGCTAGGTCAGCATTTATTGTCCATCCCTAATTGCCCTTGAGAGCCGGCTTCTTGAACCGCTGTAGTCCCTGTGGTGTAGGTACATCCACGGTGCTGTTAGGGAGGGAGTTCCAAAATGTTAATCCAGCGACAGTGAGGGAACGGCCGATATATTTCCAACGGTGAATGACTTGGAGGGGAACTTACAGTCGGTGATGTTCCATCGCCGTGGCCATGTTTTCTGGCCTTAGATGTAACAATTGGGGCATAAGGACACAAGTAGGCCCATTTTGAAAGGTGTTGAATATTTTTTGAAATTTACTCAGGAGCTGATGACTGTGGCCCAATATCGCTGGGATGTTTTTCAAGTGTCATTTTCAGCCACCTGAAATTGGCTCACCCCCATGTTGTGAATTGATCCTCGGTTTAAAATTATTATATTTTTTGCGATGAATCCCTTTCCAGCTGTTTTACTCCAACTTTACCACGTTCGCAATCTTCAAGGAACGTTTCTTGAAGCAACCCTTTGTAAAATATAAAATTGCATTTCGAAACAGCACCCAATTGGTTTATCACGGATTTTACAAATGGGTTTGGGCGGAAGATCAGCTGGTTGGTTGGCGGACGGTAGAAGACAGTTTAGGGGACGCGAGTAATTTTAGAGGCAATAATGAACCTTTAATGAACACAATAAAGTTAACTAAACTTGCCTCCTGTGGCCACTATGCTGCCCTCATTGATGATTCCGAGACTTAATCGCCCCACAATTGAAATATCTTCTACATCCAAAGGATGCCTTCTGACCCCGGCAGCCATTTAAATTCAGCCCCCACTTCTCTGAACTGGACAGGCCTCCTGTACCCGAGGTTCTCCAAGGGACTTCCAAGTCAAGGTGCTACTCCTGAGCATTGCTGAAAAAAGAGAAATGCAGTCAAAGCTTTTCACTTGCACTCACCAGGATAGATACAAGAATACCAAATTTCAAAGGGAGCAACAATTTATACTGCATGAGCAAATGGTGCTGATTGGTTGGCAAATGCTTAGTCAAGGCTTTGCCATGGAGAATACACAAGGAAACTATTGTCCCCATGCTTTTTTGTTAATCTTACCCCTGTCCTGATGAAAATATTTGACAGCATGGCTCCTTTTTCTTTCCAAAGGGATTCATCGACTCTTTGTCACTGTTGGATTCAGGTGCTCTGGGCGAGGGAAGGCAGTTCTTCAATAGGTACAAGGGGAAAGAGGACAAAATGGATGAAACAGATGGAGAAAGGTGGGGAGAAATGGATGGAGGGAGAGGTAAAGTCTGTATCGGAAGAAGATTGGACCGAGAAAAAGGGAGGAAGTGATGGAGGGAGGACTGAGTGCAGAGGGAGATGACGGAGCAGAGAGTGGATAAAGGGGGAGATGGTGAGAGAAATGGACAGAGAAAAATGGAGGGAGGAGTGAACGGATGGAGGCAGATATGGTGGGAACAATACATTGAAGGAGAAATATAAGGGTGTTTTGTTTGGATGGATGGACCTGTTAAGGCTCACTCCCTGTAATTCTGCTGTACAACATGTGAAATGCACACTTTTTAAAAACAGTGTGATTCTGTTCGAAATGAAGAAACATTTCAACTTTAACTCTTTCTGTGCTAATTCCAGTGCGTAAACAAGAGATTATCAAAGCCACAGAACAGCTGATTGAAGCGATTAGCAATGGAGATTTTGAGGCGTACACGTAAGTTTCTTTCCCAAGTAAAATTTGATTTTTTTTTACCAGTTACATAGAGGGTTTGTAACAGTTTTCCATCCAGTAGGAGCTGTGAATCATTATCTCGGAGAAGTCACTACTGGGGTTTCATAGTCATAGAATTCCTACAGTACAGAACGAGGCCAGTTGGCCCATCGATTCAGTACTGACCCTCCGAAAGGGCGCCCCAACCTACCCACCCTATCCACGTAACCTCATCTCACCTTTGGACACGCAGGGGCAGCACGGTAGCATTGTGGATAGCACAATTGCTTCACAGCTCCAGGGTCCCAGGTTCGATTCCGGCTTGGGTCACTGTCTGTGCGGAGTCTGCACATCCTCCCCGTGTGTGCGTAGGTTTCCTCCGGGTGCTCCGGTTTCCTCCCACAGTCCAAAGATGTGCAGGTTAGGTGGATTGGCCATGATAAATTGCCCTTAGTGTCCAAAATTGCCCTTAATGTTGGGTGGGGTTACTGGGTTGTGGGGATAGGGTGGAGGTGTTGACCTTGGGTAGGGTGCTCTTTCCAAGAGCCGGTGGAGACTCGATGGGCTGAATGGCCTCCTTCTGCACTGTAGATTCTATGAGATTCTATGAGATCACGGCCAATCCACCAAACCTGCACATCTTTAGACTGTGGGAGGAAACCGGAGCACCCGGAGGAAACCCACGCAGACATGGGGAGAACATGCAGACTCCGCACAGTCACTCAAGACCGGAATTGAACCCAAGTCCCTGGCACTGTGTGGCAGCAGTGCAAACCACTGTGCTCCTCCCTTGCCGCCTAATACAATGTTTTCAATGTCATTTTAAATCCAGATTTTTACTCAATTCCAATTTCACTATCTGCTGTGGTGGGATTCGAACCTTGTCCCCCAGAGCATTGCTCCAGATCACTGGAGTACCAGCCCACCGCCCCTCTTTTTTTTTCTAGAATGGGAGAGAAATTCAGGGTGTCGGTTTGCAACACGCTATCACAGAGTGAAACTGCAGATCCATCATTCATTACCTCCCTCCTTACCCCCATTCCTGTCTTCTTTTGTCTATTCTTCCCCTCCTTCTATCCATTCCTTGCCTCCTTCCCTCTACGCCTTGCTCTGTCTATCTCTCTTCCAATCACTTGCCCCTTCCATCGCTCCGTCCCTCTCTCCATCGTGTTATTTCATGTCAGAGGCGTTAAGTTCATCCCCCCCCCCCCCCCCCTGCACCCCCACCACTCACCATCACCTCTAAATGTTCATGTGTCATCCCTTCTCCCAATGCTGATGGGTCTGCTGTGTATTTCCAGTATTTTCTCTTCCTACCTCGCTAAAAGAAGTGAATGTCCACCATTTTGACTTGTTGCTCTTTCAGGAAGATGTGTGACCCCGGGGTCACTGCCTTCGAACCCGAGGCGCTGGGAAATCTGGTGGAGGGACTCGATTTTCATCGGTTCTACTTTGAGAATTGTAAGAAACCATTTCTCTTCTGGATGGGGAGACTAACCATCCGAGTTAGATCACTGCCTTTCAGCCATTCACTTTGCAGCTGCTGCACAGGGTTGTAATGTATACGCGATGATGCCTAAGTGTGTGAATAGAGTGAGTGATTGAGACCCAATACAGTGAAGCGAGTGGTGTGGAGATGCCGGCGTTGGACTGGGGTGGGCACAGTAAGAAGTTTTACAACACCCAGGTTAACGTCCAACAGCTTTCGGAGCGTGGCTCGTTCATCAGTTGAGTGAAGAGGTAGGTTACACAATCACAGCATATATAGTCAAAGCCAATGATGCAAGATGGTACTTTGAATGCGAGTCTTTGCAGGTAATTAAGTCTTTGCAGGTCCAGACGGTATGACTGGGGAGAGGGATAATCACAGGTTAAGAGGTGTGAATTGTCTCAAGCCAGGACAGTTGGTAGTATTTCGCAGGTCCAGGCCAGATGGTGGGAGGTTAAATGTAGTGAGGCATGAATCTAAGATCCCGGTTGAGGCCATACTCATGCTCCGAAAGCTCGTGATTCCAAATAGACCTGTTGGACTTTAACCTGGTGTTACAAAACGTCTTACAGTGAATAGAGCAAGTGACTGAGGCCCCGGTTTAAGCCCTGCTCTGTCTTGGGCGAGTTGGCATCATCCATGTAACCTTTGAGGTTTATGGTTTCCCATCTGGGTGCCACTCTCACCTCTGACTCAGAAGGTTTTGAAGTCAAGGCACACCATAGATTCAAGCTCACAGATATAGACAGACACTCCCAGTGCGCTGGCAGTGACCCTTACATAAGACATTCAACCGAGGCCCTGTCTGATCTCTTGGCTCCTATCGCACTAATTCGCGAAGAAGAACAAACAGTTTTCTCCCTTGTGATCCGTGGGTCAACACTTATCCCTGAATTGACACCCTTAAAAAAAATGGATTGTCTGGGTCGTTATTATATTGCTGCTTGGGGGAGCTTGCTGTGCTCAATTTGTTTGCCACGTTTCCTGTATTACAATAACCGCACTTCAAAAGTACTTCATTGGCTGATTAGCAATGTCCTGAGGTTGTGCACGTTGCAAAAGAAATGCAAGTCTTTATTCCTTATTTGAATGCGCGGTGTTGTTCTATCGATGCCCAGTGTCACATGACATCCGCTGATGTCTCGCGGTGTCTATTTTGATTGCACGTTGTGCGTTTAGCGAGAACTGATGATTTTTTTTTTGTCTGTTTCCAGTGTGGTCCAAGAACAACAAGCCTGTACACACCACCATCCTGAACCCACACATCCATCTGATTGGCGAAGAGGCTGCCTGCATCGCATACATCCGCATCACACAGTACATCGACAGCAATGGGATCCCACGCACTGCCCAGTCCGAGGAAACTCGCATCTGGCACCGTCGTGACGGCAAATGGCAGATTGTCCACTTCCACCGATCGGGATCTCCGTCTGCTCTGGCCAAGTAAGGGTTAAGGTCCATGTTTTGGTAGCCGGGGACCAGGGGGAACTGGCCTGGAAAAATTGGAGTGGGGGGGGGGGGGGTGGGGCGGGTTTAGGCTGAAGGGGAACAGCGTTTCAAGGTGAACTACCTCATCGTTCTCCACCATTCCCCAACCCTCAGCCAGCATTACATTAGCTTCCTCTCCAGCCCTCTGCCAACAACAGTATAAATCTGACCCCATTTCCAGTTCTCTCCCAGCTTTGACAAAGATTCATCCAGACTCGAAATGTCAGCTCCCTTCTCTCTCCACAGAAGCTGCCAGACCTGCTGCGGTCGTCCGGTATTTTCTGATTTTGTTTCAGATCCCAGCCTCCGCAGTAATTTGATTTTAAATTCATTGTCTGCGTTCCATATACCACGGGGGCAGCACGGTAGCACACGTGGATAGCACTGTGGCTTCACAGCGCCAGCTTCCCAGGTTCGATTCCCCGCTGGGACACTGTCTGTGCGGAGTCTGCACATCCTCCCCGTGTGTGCGTGGGTTTCCTCCGGGTGTTCGGGTCTCCTCCCACAGTCCAAAGTCATGCAGGTTAGGTGGATTGGCCGTGATAAATTGCCCTTAGTGACCAAAAGGTTAGGAGGGGTTATTGGGTTACAGGGATAGGGTGGAAGTGAGGGCTTAAGTAGGTCGGTGCAGACTCGATGGGCCGAATGGCCTCCTTCTGCACTGTATGTTCTATGTTCCATGTATGTATGATCTGGAATATGTAATTCAGCCCCTCGAGCCTGCTTCACCACTTAAGGTAATGACAATAATAATCTTTATTTGTGTCACAAGTAGGCTTACATTAATACTGCAATGAAGTTATTGTGAAAAGTCCCTAGTCGCCACATTCCGGCGCCTGTTCGGGTACACAGAGGGAGAGTTCAGAATGTCCAATTCACCTAACAGCACGTCTTTCGGGACTGTGGGAATAAACTGGAGCACCCGGAGGAAACCCACGCAAACACGGTGAGAACGTGCAGACTCCGCACAGTCAGTGACCCAAACCGGGAATCAAACCTGGGACCCTGGAGCTGTGAAGTAACAGTGAAATGAAATGAAATGAAAATGAAATGAAAATCGCTTATTGTCACAAGTAGGCTTCAAATGAAGTTAGTGTGAAAAGCCCCTAGTCGCCACATTCCGCCGCCAGTTCGGGGAGGCTGGTACGGGAATTGAACCGTGCTGCTGGCCTGCCTTGGTCTGCTTTAAAAGCCAGCTACTTAGCCCAGTGCCAAACCAGCCCCTACAGTGCTAACCACTGCTACCATGCCACCCCAGGGTGATCTCATAGTAAATCTGCATCCCGCCTGCCCTCGATAACCTACCAGCCCCTTGCGTACCCAGAATCTATCCACCCACCTCCACCTTAAAAATATTCAAAGTTCTTGAGACCAACACTGTACTCCACATATGGGGCGGAATTCTCCGATCCCCCGCCGGGTCGGAGAATCGCCGGCGGGCCGCGCGAATCGCCCCATGCCGCCCCGATGCTGGGACATGATTCTCCGCAGAGCGCAGAATTGCCGCCACTGGGGCTGGCGTGGTCAGGGTATGCGCTGACTCTCCGGCCCGGATGGGCCGAGCGGCCGTCAACAAAAAGCCGAGTCCCGTCGGCGCCGTTCTAACATCCTCTGAGCCGGCGGGACCTCAGTGTTGAAGGGTCCGGGGGCGGCCTGTAGGGGGGGGATCCAACCCCTGGGGGACCTCCGTAGTGCCCTGGTCCGCGATCGGGTTCACCGATCAGCAGGCCGGCCTCTCTGGCTGGGGGCCTCCTTTCCTCCGCGTCCGCTCCTGTATCCCTGCGCCCTTTGGCGGAGTTGCCAGATCTTTGTTCACACACTTATCCTACCTGCATCTTTTTGTAGCCTCCTTATGTCCTCTTCACAACTTACTTTCCTACCTATCTTTGTGTCATTAGCAAATTTGGTACCCATCACTTCAATCCCTTCATCCGAATCATTTATATAAATTGTAACCAGTTGAGGTCCCAGCATTGATCCCGATGGCACATCACTCGTTACATCTTGCTAACCTGAAAAAAGCTATTTATGCCTACTCACTGTTTCCTGCTAGCCAGCCAATCTTCTATCCATGCCAATATGCCCCTATACCATGAGCTTTTATTTTCTGCAATAACCTTTGATGTGGCATTTCATCAAATGCCTTCTGGAAATCTAAGTACAGTACATCCACCAGTTCTCCTTTATCTACAGCACAGATTACTCGCTCAAAGAACTCCAATAACTTGGTTAAACACGATTTTCCCTTCATAAAACCACATTGACTCTGCCTGATTACCTTGAGTTTATCCAAGTGGCCTGCAATAACTTCTTTAATAATAGCTTCTAACATTGTTCCTACAACAGATGTTAAAAGAACTGGCCTGTCGTTTCCCGCTTTCTGCCTCCCTCCCTTTTTGAATCATGGAGTTACATCTGCTCGATTCCACTCTAATGGATTCTGCTGCTTCCTTTTACTCTCAATTTCCAGCATTATGTGTCGTCTTCTTTGTGGTCAGAAGGTTGTGGGTTCAAGTCCCACTCCCGGGGTTTGAGCTCCAAGCCCGGGCAGACATTCCCCACTGCAGTATGAGGGAGTGCGGCAATGTTGGAGATGCCATCTTCAGGTGAAATTTAACCGGCCAACATAAATGTTGCCCGTGCACTATTGGAAGAAGACTAGGGGGGGGGGAGCAACATGGTGGGGCAATGGTTAGCACTGCTGCCTCATAGCGCCGAGGGCCCAGGTTCCGATCCGGCTCTGGGTCCCTGTCCGTGTGGAGTTTGCACATTCTCCCCGTGTTTGCGTGGGTTTCGCCCCCACAGCCCAAAGATGTGCAGGGCAGGTGGATTGGCTAGGCTCAGTTGCCCCTTAATTGGAAAAAATCAATTGGATACTCTAAATTTATTTCCAAATGTCTCCTAAGCAAGCCCCACTGGCAAGCATTGGAAGGTTTTGCAGATGGACCGTTTGGCCAGGTGACAAACACACTTGGCCAACAAGTCCTGGGGCGGGGCTCGAACTTGGCGTTTCAGATTCAGAAGCAGGGGCACCACCCAGTGGAGTGGCAAGACTGCCGACCACAGCAGTGCCGGTACTTCAAAAGTTAACTCACTGACTGTCCAACGCTTTGACAAGTCCTGAGGTGGTGTCGGGTGGGGTGCTGTGGGAATACCTCTTTATTGTTTGACCTCATTCTCTTTCTCTCTCTCTCTCTCTCTCCAGCTGAAACTCCTTCTCTCCAGTCTCCTGCTGCTATCCATGACTGACTTGCACGCAAGGAAAATATCTCCTGTGTAACCTCACCGCTGGACTCATGTCTCCCCCCGGAGAGAGGGCTGGAATGCTTGGCGGGATCACTGCTGGGTTGAGCAATTGGTTCCCCGCTCACACCCCGGTGTTTGCAGGCAGAGTGATGGATTTCATAACCGACCATCATTTTTTGTATCCTAAAAGGCAATATCTGTCATTCTGGCATGTTTTACAGCGATATCTATAATTCCAATCGATTTACAGTGTAGATGTATTTTAAAATTGTGATAGTTAAGTGGATGACTTTATAACTTGGCTGCGATGCATGTTTTTTACTGTTACGCCGGGTGCAAAAAAAATAAATAACGGGCGTTTGCAATCTCAACATGAACTTTGGGAGGGTGGAAGGAGGGATATAAAATTTTAGGCAGTCTCGCTGCACAGATTAGTCATTGAAGAGTATTGAGTATTACCAGGTGGTAGGCAGTGCCTGTCTTATCCAGACTGGGTGAGCAAGGAGCAGTCCCTGGTGGGCCTCAGGGAAGCTTTAACTCTTTGCTTGCCAACACTGAGGAGGGGAGGGGGGGGGGGGAATCCACAGACCTCTGAAATGAAAGTCTCCAGGGTGAAATTTACACGTGCCCACCCCTCCCACCCCGACCGCCTTAACCAGGCCGACTGCACTTTTGAACCATTTGAAAGCACTTTGCGATGTGTCTGACAGACCGAGTACTTTGGTGTGATTAATAAGAAGAGAAAACCTTCCTCAATTCGAATCCAAAACAGCGGTCAACAAACGACCATTTGGTTTTAAGGGGGCTCGGAATGCGCTGCTCGATTCGACCCATCGCACTCTGAAAGCATTGATTCCGAACCCGGTTTGGACATTGATCAGTGGTAAATGATCCACATGAGCTTCCTCGGATATTTTGTGGCACTGAGTTTACTGTGACTTTGGGTCACCCTCGGTATGAGCCTTTTCCTCGCGTCCTCGTGATGGGGCCGTTTGGCTTGAGGTGGGCTCCCTGTGAAAAGATTGTCCTCCAGGGTCCTTACATTTGGCCAGACGTCAGCACGGCACACTCCCAGCGCAATGTGGCACCCAATCAACGCAGCCATAAACTGAGACAAAATGGACTTGCAATCAGTGCTAATCAGCCCAGTCAGATTGAACTCCACCCTGGATCCAAACAAGGACCACGTCCGACTGGGCAGACTGCACAATCTGAAACAGGCCCCTTCTCCTCTTCAAATTAGGGGCTGGGTTTCCATTGAGCTTTTACAGCCCCTTCCTTCCTCACAGTCAACCCCATATCCACCCCTCCCCCCCCCCCCCCCCCCCGCCCCCCAGTAACGTCAGCAAACCAAACCCCAGACTCCCCCCCCCCCCCCCCCCCCCCCCAGTCTGCGTTGCCCCTCTCGGTTACTTGTTCCATGAGAGCAGGCCATTCAGCCTATCACATCTGAGCCAGTCTGTTGCAAGAGCTCTCCATTGCCCCAGCTCTTCCCCCACAACCTGCAGATTTCTCCCCTTTGAGTATTTATCCAGTGCCCGATCGAACGTCACCTTGTGTCTTCCCCCACTGCCCTTTCAATTCCAGCACATTCCAGGTCACAACAGCTCGCTGCGGAAAAACAAATTCTCGCCATCAGATTCTATTGCTGATTACGACAAACCTGGGCCCTCTGGGTCAATGGGCTGCAACATCTAAAACCGATTAGATGCGTGACGTGGTCGCAATTAAGTGGACCCTAAAATTTCCAAACCTCTATTGTGAAACAGATTGAGGAAACGTGATGCTGCCTCCGTCAAGATCGATGTTTCATCCCAACCAGGCTGGACTGAACTGCGTCAATCACACGGATCATCTCTCCCCCCTTCCCCTTCCCTCGCCCAGTGTCAGGAAGCCTGTGCAAGTCCCGTACCAGCCTCCCCTGAACAGGCGGCGGAATGTGGCGACTAGGGGCTTTTCACAGTAACTTCATTTGAAGCCTACTTGTGACAATAAGCCATTTTCATTTCATTTCAGGTCTCCCAGGGATGGCCATGGGCGGAATTCTCCCACCCCCGACCCTGGCGGGTTCGGTGGTGGGCGGGAGCAGCGAATCTGGCGGGACCCAAAAAGTAAAAAAAAAAACACTTTGGCTTAAAACCGGGTCGCAATTCTCCCAGTGGCGGGTTAATGGCCTTCCCGTTAGCTGGAGTCATGGCTGCCATTTGCATTCATTTGCATCTCGTGACCGCTCATTAAAACAACAGCCTGCCTGCGTCCCGTCAGGCCTTCCAGTCCTGCGTCACGCCAGTGGGTAAGTACGTCGGGGTCAAACACGATTGCTGATGAGTGGCAAGTGATGCTCGGTTCGTCAGAGACTTTGAGGGGAGTGTAACAAAGCCACCGTCCTGCTGCACTGCCCCTGGTCCACTTGCTGTTCACCACTCTGCCGGGGCAGACCCGTTCATTGGCCCTCCATTGCCATGCCAAGCTGGTCTTCATCGACAGCACCGTGCTGCCGGACCCATGGACCCACCCCCTGCCTGTTGTTCTCTTGGCTCAGTACAGTGCCTGGGGTTGGGGATAACTGGGGTCTCCTTACCGCAGGTGCTACACAGCAGCATCTATGTGGACAGCACTGTGCTGTGGGATTCATGTAGTCGCCGAAATAAAGGCCCGACTTTCGACTGGGAGGGTGGAGTGTGAGGTGAGGCCCAGGGGGTGGCCTGATGAAGACAAAAGGGGAAGTGGAAGCAGAGCTGCGCAAGTGGGGGTGGGGGGAGGGGGGGCAAGGGGTCACAATGTCGGGAAGAGGGGCGAGGAGACGGCTGAAAAAGACGATAAATTGAAGACAGAATGAAGATTGAGGAGAGGAGAAGCTGAATCCCGGCTAGGCTACATGAAGAGCTGCCAAGCAAGGGGGTGAAAGGGATGTCACATTGTTCACTGGGAAGGGGAGGCATGAAGACTCTACATGCGGCGGGTTCAGGCCCACGTGGGGCACGGGCACCTCACAGGTGATGGGCTCAGGGGGAGGGTGGTTGAATCGAGGAACAGAGAATTCTTCTTGAGGCTGATAGCCTCTTCCCTCTGGGTTTGCTGACATCGTGCCCGGTCTGGAGGGCCGGAGAGAGTGGTATGAATGTGCTGGACGGGTGTTTACATATGGCGCTGGGACCTTTGAATCTACCAGCTGAGGGTGAAGCAGTTGCCTGCCCGCCAGGGGGGAACTCGCTTGTGCACCAATCAGATTCCAAGTGCAGATTATGCCGCGGGATCCCATCATTCTGGCCAGCTGGAGCCGCCCACCACCTCCCTTGGGGGAATTCTGCCCAAAGTTTCCAATCTCTCTGGATTACCGAGGAACTCTCAAACAGCAGTTGGGCATAAAAAAAGAGAACTGATTTCAGGGTTGTGGGAAAAGAGGGGAGAGGCTCGGGGCTAAATTGGTCAGCACTTTCAGGGAGCCAGTTCCTGCAGGATGGCCGGCCTTCTGTGCTGTAAGATTCCATCTACCACCTCCCGTCAAGTTGGACGGTTCTGACTGGTTATTCGCAGTTGCAATGGATATCAAGCAAGAGGAGGGAGTCGCCGTGGAAACCCTACAGCCATACCAGAACCACCATTTTGGAAGCTAAATAGTTGGTCAGTACCTTATAAAAAAAATGCGCGTCAAGGTTTTGATGCGCGAGATGAGTCGACTTGGCCTGTTTATTTCAGAGGCTGAGAGAATGACTGCGTCTGCCATTTATAGAGACCTTCATTTCTCTGCTTGAGCAAGGAAAGTGGCGGCACGTGATGGAAAGGCCTGAAAGGCTCTGGGGCCTGGGGATAGCCCACCTTGCCTGATGGAAAAACACTTGATGTTCCTCAAAAGACAAGGTAAACTGCCTTGTCCCCATGCCCTACCCATGGCTTATTGCCAGACATCGGCCTCTGATTCAGTGTGTCCCTGGAGGTTCCGTCACACGATCTGTCCCCGCGATCCAGCCACCAGTCGGCCAACACACCCGTCCTTGTGACCTACGACCTTCCTACACCAACTGGATAGCCAATGGACTTATCACCCAATTGGATGATGCTTGATTGTCAGCCAAGCAGTTGTTCCCATTTTCAGTAACTTTACATCTGAGAACGAGAAATTTGGAAGAAAATGACAATCATTTTTGATGAATCGATGGTTTATCTCCGGGGTCGCACACAGCAGTGTCCTGGAGATTGGTCTTCAATTCCTGGAGACTGATCTTCAATTCCTGGAGACTCCAGGTTTTTCCTGGAGGGTTGGCAATCCCACCAGTGCTCCATGAGCAAAGAAATGCCAGAGCCACTTGCAGGCCATTGGGAATTTTAAAGTCAAGTGCACCAGGATCTAATATAGTGGTGAGCAGTAGACTAGTACACGTTAGAAGAATTTGGATGAGCTGAAGTTTATGGAGGGCAGAAGATGTCCGTCAGGAAAACACGGGTAATTTCTGACTCACGTAAAATGTGCAGCAACCACTCCTGGGGCCCTTAGCAACCAGTCCTTTCTCATGGACCTTGGCAACCAGTCCCACGGCCCTTAATGGCGAGCTGCTTCTTATGGTCCTGAACATAGAATCATAGAATTTACAGTGCAGAAGGAGGCCATTTGACCCATCTAGTCTGCACCAGCCCTTGGAAGGAGCACCCTACTTAAGTCCACGCCTCCACCCTATCCCGGTAACCCCACCTAACCTTTTGGACACTAAGGGACAATTTAGCATGGCCAATCCACGCAACTTGCACATCTTTGGACTATTGTAGGAAACTGGAGCACCCGGTGGAAGCCCACACAGACACGGGGAAAATGTGCAAACTATACAGAGTCACCCAAGGCCGGAATCGAACCCAGGTCCCTGGAGCTGTGAGGCAGCAGTGTTAACCACGTGCCGAACAGCCAGTCCATTAGCCCCTAGCAACCAGTCCCTTGGCCCTTAGCAACCAGTTCCTTCTCATGGTCCGTAGCAACCAGCCCCTTGGCCCTTAGCAACCAGTCCCTTCTCATAGTCCATAGCAACCAGTCCCTTGGCCCTTAGCAACCAGTCCCTTCTCATGGTCCATAGCAACCAGTCCCTTGGCCCTTAACAACCAGTCCCTTGGCCCTTAGCAACCAGTCCCTTCTCAAGATCCGTAGCAACCAGTCCCTTGGCCCTTAGCAACCAGTCCCTTCTCAGGGCCCTTAGCGACCAGTCCCTTGACCCACAAGCTACCCTACATTGAAGATGGAGAGAGGCCGCTCGTAAGTTAACACAGCTTTAAAGAATTGACAATTATCATTTTCAGAGGATATTAGGAACAACATGCCTCATTCAGCCTGCTGAGCTGTGGGGCATATTTCCCTGCAAGGCTACTCAACAACCCAAAGCTTACGTCACAGGCTATGAACAAATCATCGCCTTTAAGATGCCACACGTGCGCAGTCACACCAGAAACTTCAAAGGAACTGTGCACTTCAATGGATAGGTCACACACAGCAAAAATAACTGAGAGGGGGGCATTGCTGTGAGGCCATTCAGCCCCTTGAATCTGCTACATAAGGTTGCGCAGGCCATTCAGCCCCTCGAACCTATTACGTGGGAATGGAAAGAGGCCATTCAGCCCCTCAAGCCTGTTCCACAATTTAATCAGGAAGCTATGCTTTGGTGAGGGTGGGGGAGGAAAGGGGGTTATTTGCTGTTTTTTGTACCACATTAGAAGAAACACATTCATCCCATCACTTTTGCTTGCTTACTTGAGAAAGTGAATTGAACTGACAATCATGCACCATTTCTAGTGTTGGTTTTTTGCTGGCTGAGCCTTTGCACTGGACTCTTAGCCTCACTGGAGATTTGCTTCCGTACCTCTGTATTGTGTCGCCAATTAAATCAATGCCTTTCTGTACATTTTCGTAAGTGACTTTACTGTAAGCTGTCGTGACACTGAAGAAGTTAATGGATTGAGCAAAGCTTCTGTCTTTGGAATATGGTCTAACTCATGGGTAAGGTTGCTGGTGAATGACTTGTGAATATTTTAATTGGTGTTTCGCAAATAAAGAGGTTTTATCAGTTTGTCTTGAAGGAGGTGCCTTAATTTATTTCGTTTCTGATCTAGAGAGAAAGGAGAGGGAATGTTTGCCATCTCCCCATGGGCTCTGTCTCGGCAGGTTATAGGGTTTTGAAGAGTTGTACAGTTTTACAGCATAAAACGTGGCCCTTCAGCCCATCGTCTCTGGCCCAGCCATCAAGCACCTGTCTATTCCAATGCCATTTTCCAACACTCGGTCTGTTGCATTGTGTGCTGCGGCTTTTCAAGTGCTGATCTAAATGCTTCTTAAGTATTGTGAGTGTTCCCGCCTCTCCCACCCTTTCAGGCAGCGAGTTCCAGACTCCCACCACCCTCTGGGTGAAAAGGTTTTTCCTTAAATCCCGTCTGAATCTCCTGCTCCTTACCTTCAATCTATGCCCCCTGGTTACTGACCTCGCCACTAAGGGAAAAATGTTTCTTCCCATCTACTCTATGCCCTCATCATTTTGTACTCATCAATCTGGTCCCCCTTCGGCCTTCTCTGGCCTAAGGAAGACAACTCCAGCCTAACCAGCCTCTCCTCATAGCCGAAACACTCCAGCCCAGGTGACGCCCTGATTAATCTCCGCTGCACCCTCTCTCGTGCAATCACATTCCTTCCAATAACGTGGTGGCCCTCAGGCTAAATCACCACCAGTCAGCAGGGAGTCGGTCAGCTCAGTTGGCTGGACGGCTGGTTTGTGATGCAGCCAACAGCCCGGGTTCAATTCTGGCTGAGGTTGACCATGAAGCCCCCCCCCCCCCCCCCCCCCCCCCCCCGCCCCCCCCCCTCCCCTTCTCAACATTTGCCCTTCCCGAGGTGTGGTTACCCTCAACGCCAGTCAGCTCTCTCTCTCTCCCTCTCAAGAGTGGAGAGCAGCCTGTTGAACTCGGGGACTATGGTGACCTTCATAGTGTTGTGACCAGAACTGCACACAGTGTTCTCGAGGTGGCCTACACATTTCCATCATAACGTCCCTGCTATTCCATTGTCTCGGCTAACAAAGGCAAGTATCCCATATGCCTTCTTAACTTGAACACAGCAGGTTCAGCTTGTCATAGAGGTTGACAGCGCAGGAACAGGCCATTCAGCCTGATTCATCCATTCTGGCTCCACGTGAGCTTCCTCCCACCGTTCCTCATCTCAGTCCTCCCTCCATTCCTCATCTCAGTCCTCCCTCCATTCCTCATCTCAGTCCTCCCTCCATTTCTCATCTCAGTCCTCCCACTATTCCTCATCTCAGTCCTCCCTCCATTCCTCATCTCAGTCCTCCCTCCATTTCTCATCTCAGTCCTCCCACTGTTCCTCATCTCAGTCCTCCCTCCATTCCTCATCTCAGTCCTCCCTCCATTTCTCATCTCAGTCCTCCCACCGTTCCTCATCTCAGTCCACCCTCCATTTCTCATCTCAGTCCTCCCTTCATTCCTCACCTCAGTCCTCCCACGGTTCCTCATCTCAGTCCTATCACCGTTCCTCATCTCAGTCCTCCCTCCATTCCTCATCTCAGTCCTCCCTCCATTTCTCATCTCAGTCCTCCCACCGTTCCTCATCTCAGTCCCCCCACCATTCCTCATCTCAGTCCTCCCTCCATTTCTCATCTCAGTCCTCCCACCGTTCCTCATCTCAGTCCTCCCACCATTCCTCATCTCAGTCCTCCCTTCATTCCTCATCTCAGTCCTCCCACCATTTCTCATCTCAGTCCTCCCTTCATTCCTCATCTCAGTCCTCCCACCGTTCCTCATCTCAGTCCTCCCACCATTCCTCATCTCAGTCCTCCCACCATTCCTCATCTCAGTCCTCCCGCCATTCCTCATCTCAGTCCTCCCACATTCCTCATCTCAGTCCTCCCTTCATTCCTCATCTCAGTCCTCCCACCATTCCTCATCTCAGTCCTCCCACCATTCCTCATCTCAGTCCTCCCACCATTCCTCATCTCAGTCCTCCCTCCATTCCTCATCTCAGTCCTCCCACCATTCCTCATCTCAGTCCTCCCACCATTCCTCATCTCAGTCCTCCCACCATTCCTCATCTCAGTCCTCCCTCCATTCCTCATCTCAGTCCTCCCACCATTCCTCATCTCAGTCCTCCCACCATTCCTCATCTCAGTCCTCCCACCATTCCTCATCTCAGTCCTCCCTCCATTCCTCATCTCAGTCCTCCCACCATTCCTCATCTCAGTCCTCCCACCATTCCTCATCTCAGTCCTCCCACCATTCCTCATCTCAGTCCTCCCACCATTCCTCATCTCAGCCCTCCCACCATTCCTCATCTCAGTCCTCCCTTCATTCCTCATCTCAGTCCTCCCACCATTCCTTATCTCAGTCCTCCCACCGTTCCTCATCTCAGTCCTCCCACCGTTCCTCATCTCAGTCCTCCCTCCATTCCTCATCTCAGTCCTCCCTCCATTCCTCATCTCAGTCCTCCCTCCATTCCTCATCTCAGTCCTCCCACCATTCCTCATCTCAGTCCTCCCACCGTTCCTCATCTCAGTCCTCCCACCGTTCCTCATCTCAGTCCTCCCGCCATTCCTCATCTCAGTCCTCCCACCATTCCTCATCTCAGTCCTCCCACCATTCCTCATCTCAGTCCTCCCTTCATTCCTCATCTCAGTCCTCCCTTCATTCCTCATCTCAGTCCTCCCTTCATTCCTCATCTCAGTCCTCCCACCCACC
This sequence comes from Scyliorhinus canicula, assembly GCF_902713615.1. Taxonomy (NCBI): domain Eukaryota; kingdom Metazoa; phylum Chordata; class Chondrichthyes; order Carcharhiniformes; family Scyliorhinidae; genus Scyliorhinus; species Scyliorhinus canicula. Next base: position 230,457,649 of record NC_052149.1, on the reverse strand, counting down.
ATTCCTCATCTCAGTCCTATCACCGTTCCTCATCTCAGTCCTCCCTTCATTCCTCATCTCAGTCCTCCCACCATTCCTCATCTCAGTCCTCCCACCGTTCCTCATCTCAGTCCTCCCTCCATTCCTCATCTCAGTCCTCCCTTCATTCCTCATCTCAGTCCTCCCTCCATTCCTCATCTCAGTCCTCCCTTCATTCCTCATCTCAGTCCTCCCACCGTTCCTCATCTCAGTCCACCCTCCATTTCTCATCTCAGTCCTCCCTTCATTCCTCACCTCAGTCCTCCCACGGTTCCTCACCTCAGTCCTCCCACCGTTCCTCATCTCAGTCCTCCCACCATTCCTCATCTCAGTCCTCCCACCGTTCCTCATCTCAGTCCTCCCACCGTTCCTCATCTCAGTCCTCCCACCATTCCTCATCTCAGTCTATCAGCAGACCTTTCTGTTTGATTTGATTTATTGTCACATGTACCGAAGTACAGTGAAAAGTATTTTTCTGCGGCCGAGGGAACGTACACAGTACGTACATAGTAGCACAAGAATAACCAACAGAGAACATTGACAAATGGTACATCGACAAAACAGTGATTGGTTACAGTGTGGAACAAGGGGCCAAACAAAGCAAATAACATAGTTAGTAATTATATAAGAAGAGGAAAATAGTTTTAGTAGGTCAGGACGCTGATAGGAGACAAAAGAAAAGGGAAGGGGGAGAGACCTCGCAGAGAGTCGCCATGCTCCGGCGCCATCCATCTCCTTTATGCTTCACCGAGTCTCCCTAAGTGCAAAATACTGGATACGGAGGGATAGTTATGGTACTAGACCAATAATCCAGCCTGCATTTGCAATCTCCGCCTGTGTATTCAAATCCCACCATAACAGCTCTGGACTTCCAACTCCATTGCGCAAATAAATCTGGAATTAAATAAGGTAACTAGCTGTAACTAATCTCTGTAACTAGCAGATTCTAATCTCATCTAATTCACCAATTTCATTCAGGGGAAGGAAATCCGATGTGACTCCAGGCTCATTGGCAACGTGGTTGACTATTGACTGGACAAACAAACCATTTTGAAGGTGGCTCACCCCCATCTTCTCAAGCTCAATTAATAATGATCTTTACCAGTGTTGCCAACAAAAAATGCTCCTTGTGATACTATTGGTTTGCAAAAGATATATGGCCCAACGAATGGGCATTCAGTCCAACCAGCTCATTCCACCGTTTCCTGTCAAGCCTCTGCCCATTTTTGCTCATTTAAATACATCACAGACTCGTTGAAGCTTTTCATAGAATCATAGAACTTACAGTGCAGAAGGAGGCCATTCGGTCCATTGAGTCTGCACCAGCCCTTGGAAAGAGCACCCGACTTAAGCCCACACCTCCACCCTATTCCCGTAACCCAGTAACCTCACTCATTGGCCTCATGGCCAATCCACCTAACCTGCACATCTTTGGACTGTGGGAGGAAACCGGAGCACCCGGAGGAAACTCACGCAGACACGGGGAGAAAGTGCCGACTCCGCACAGACAGTGACCCAAGCCAGAAATCGAACCTGGGTCCCTGGAGCTGTGAAGCAACAGTGCTAACCACTGTGTTACCGTGCCGCCCGCTTCTTCTTACACTCATCAGAACACTCCACAAGAGCATCAATATAAGGGGAAAGCAATTTATCCTGTATGAGAAGAAAGTACTGATGGGTTGACAAGTAGACTCTGATTGGTAGAGGTGTTGTAATGGAGAATGCACCAGCTGATGATGTTTGACAGATAACTTCCAAACATTATTTGAAAGTTAAGCCAGGCTGCTTGGTCCTGATTGGTCAATGCATTGTCCTGAGGAATGAATCAGCAAATGGCTATCATAGCTTGCTTAGCTGAAACAGGCACAATGTGTATACATGTTCTTTCTGTCTGCAAAGAACAGGGTCCTGTGTATTAATATATGTAGTTTGCAGTACAGGCAAATGTACCGCACTGTGAGCACGACTGACAATCTTAAGTTGGTTGTCCGCTAGTTTTCGGCACACTGAAGATTATTTTGCAAATTTTGTCCAATCGTGAATCACATCTAATATTGTAAGAAGTCTTACAACACCAGGTTAAAGTCCAACAGGTTTGTTTCAAACACGAGCTTTCGGAGCACGGCTCCTTCTTCAGGTGAATTCATTCACCTGAAGAAGGAGCCGTGCTCCGAAAGCTCGTGTTTGAAACAAACCTGTTGGACTTTAACCTGGTGTTGTAAGACTTCTTACTGTGCTCACCCCAGTCCAACGCCGGCATCTCCACATCATGACATCTAATATTGGACAGTGTTTATGAGTTTTGCAAGCATAGGTTGGTTGGGTATAGGCTGTAATTTGTCCATTGTGGTTGAGACATGCTGTTTGATACCATCTGCCAGTCTTTGGAATGTACAGCCTACATAGCTGGCATCACACTGGCACTGAAATTCATATACCACATTACTCATTTGTGTGATGGGCAGAATGCATTGTTGGCTTGACAGCAGCACCTTGGTGACGAAAATCACTTGTATTGCTACTGCACGGTAGCAGTGTGAAAGGGTTAGCTTCACCTGTCACCCAAATTTGATCTCCCTTGCCCTAGATCGAAGTACTGAAGACTTGTGTTCTACAACTTGCCACACCCGTAGCCAAACTGTTCCAGTACGGCTCCAATACCAGCATCTACCCAGCAATGTGGTAAATTGCTCAGGTGCGTCCCGTATACAAACAGCAGGACAAATCCAACCCAGCCAATTAGCATCCTATCAGTCAATCATCAGGAAAGTGATGCAAGGAGTCATCGACAGTGCCATCAAGCAATAAGCTGCTCACAGATGCTCAGTTTGGGTTCTACCCAGGGTCACTCAGCTCCTGATCTCATTACAACCTTGGTTCAAACATGGACAATACAATTGAACTCCAGAGTTGAGGTGAGGGTGACTACACTTGACATCAAGGCTGCATTTTGCTGAGTATGGCGTCAAGGATCCCCAACAAAACTGGAGTCAATGGGAATCAGGGGAAAATCTCTCCACTGGTTGGACTCAGACCTCACACAAAGGAAAATGGTTGGCGGTCAATCATCTCAGCTCCAGGACATCACTCAGTGGCCTAGGCCCAACCATCTTCAGCTGCTTCATCAATGACTTTCCTTCAACGTAAGTTCAGAAGTGGAGATGTTTACTAATGATTGCATAATGCTTAGCACTATTCACAATTCCTCAGATATTGAACCTGCCCATGACAAATGCAGCAAGACCTGACCAATATCCAGGCTTGGTCTGAGATGTGGCAAGTAACATTTGTTCCACACAAGTGCTGAGCAATGACTATCTCCAATAAGAGACAATCAAACCATCGCTCCTTAACATTCAATGGCATTGCCATCACTCAATCCCACAACAACATGGTCATGGAGGTTACCATTGACCAGAAACTGAATTAGACTAGCCATATCATAATAATCAGAATCTTTATTAGTGTCACAAGTAGGCTTGCATTATCACTGCAATGAAGTTACAATGAAAATCCCCTAGTCGCCACACTCCGGCGCCTGTTCGGGTGCACAGAGGCAGAATTCAGAATGTCCAATTCACCGAACAGCACGTCTTTCGGGACTTGTGGGAGGAAACCGGAGCACCCGGAGGAAACCCACGCAGATACGGGGAGAACGTGCAGACTCCGCAGTGACCCAAGCTGAGAATCAAACCCGAGTACTAACCACTGTGCTACTGTCACACCCACATTTAAATACTATGGCTACAGTAGCTGGGAATCCTTTTTTTTATTTAGAGTACCCAATTTCTTTTGACAATTAAGGGGCAATTTAGCGTGGCCAATCCACCTAACCAGCACATCTTTGGGTTGTGGGGGTGAAACTCACGCAGACACGGGGAGAATGTGCAAACTCCACATAGACAGTGACACGGGGCTGGGATCGAACCCGGGTCCTCAGCACCGTAGGCAGCAGTGCTAACCACTGAGCCACTGATAGAAGCTGGGAATCCTGCGGCAACTAACACACCTCCTGATTCCGCAAATGCCTGTCCACCATCTACAAGGCACAAGTCAGGAATGTAATGGGATACTCGCCACTTGCCTGGGTGAGGGCAGCTCCAACAACACTCAAGAAGCTCAACACCATCCAGGACAAAGCAGCCCCGCTTGATTGGCGTCCATTCAATAAACATTCACTCCCTCCACCACCAATGATGTGGAGATGCCGGCGTTGGACTGGGGTGGGCACAGTAAGAAGTCTTACAACACCAGGTTAAAGTCCAACAGGTTTGTATCGAATCACTAGCTTTCGGAGCACAGCTCCTTCATCACAGTGTCTGCAGTGTGTACCATCTCCAAGGTGCACTACAGGAATTCATTATGTTTACTGAGGCAGCACCTTCCAAACACACGACCATTCCCATCTAGAAGGACAAGAGCAGCAGATACCTGGGAACCCCACCGCCTGGAGGTTCCCCTCCAAGCCACTCACCACCCCAACTTGGAAATATATCTCCGTTCCTTCACTGTCGCTGGGTCAAAATCCCAGAACTCCCTCCCTAACAGTACTACAGTGTTGTCAAGACAATGGATCCCAAATTACGCACGGACATATTGAACTTTTAAGTAGGACATGTACTATTAAAAAAGAACACACACGAAAAACCTGACTGAGATAGTAGTCACCACTAGCTGCAATTCCTGTGTGAACTGTACTCAGTCCTGAGAGAGACAACGGAATGTCGCACCCTTTTTTAGACAGAGAAGGAAGGGAGGCAATGCAAAAACTGAACTGTAATCTCCTGCAGAGATAAGCGCATCTCATTACCCTTTCAGCAAAGTCTGGGTGCGATTCTCCGCAAATGCGGCGAGTCATAAAGGCTGCCGTGAAACTGGTTGTGTTTCACGGCTGCCTCCGTGCCCCCTCCCGGGACCCAATTCTCCCCCCCCCCCCGGGCGGGGCTAGCAGCGGGGCCCCGTGAAGCACGGCATCGCGGGCTTAGTGACCGTCGCTAAGTCCGCGCGGCAAGCGTCACGCCGGCTGACGCGCACGATGACGTCAGCCGCGCATGCGCGGATTGGACGGTTCCAACCCACGCATGCGCGCAGCTGTCATCTCCCTCGGCCGCCCCGCGGACTGATCCTGCGGGGCAGCGGAGGGAGAAAGAGTGCGTCCGTTACGGACGCACTGCCCGATCGCGGGCCCATACCCCCCTTGGCACGGTCGTGGTACTGCCGTGCCAATCGGGGCCCTGGATGCCGTAAAAACGGCGAGCAGCGATTCGTGTCGTGGGGCGGCCGTGGAGGGGGGGGGGGAGAACAGCGGGAGGTCATGAAAAATGTCGGGGACGCCCTCCCGCTATTCTCCGACCCGTCGTGGGCAGCGGAGAATCGCGCCCACTATCTTCTGTAAGTTACATCCCAGAGATGTTTAATGTTCTTGTCGCATGGTCAGATTTATATTACAAGAACACTTGTAGCTAAAGCTATAAAAGATTTATTAACATTAACTGTGGGTCAACTATATACAAAACAACAGATGAATAACAGTACGAACATGCACTAGCAATCTCTCTCTTCCCTGCTCTCCAGTCAGTCTGAGGTCACCTGACTCTAACATGCACTTATATACTAGTGAGACTCCTAATGGTCAGTCGGTGAATTACAACACAACCATGATATCACTACAACATGTTTGTGTGTTTGCCCTTCCAGGAATACACAAGTAAAGGCGCTAAAAACCATCCTCAATGCTGGTCACTGTCTGCTAGTCTGGTTTTGTAGCCCTCCTGGGTTCGTGTGTTCATGTGAAAGGCACAGGTGAAGAACTCTTCCCACCCCCCCACCCACCCCCACCCCCACCGCTCCGCCCAAACCATTGGTCTCTCCTCTCTCTGATTGGTGGAAGCAAGTCAGCAAAGCCACATTCAAAGAAGGAATCAGGAGAAATCCTTCAATAGAAGCTGCAGAATCAAGAATCTCAAGCGAAGCCAGTGCTACCGGGGTCACCGCAACCTTTCGTCATCTACGGCAGCACGGTAGTACAGTGGTACGCACAGTTGCTTCACAGCTCCAGGGTCCCAAGTTCGATTCCCGGCTGGGTCACTGTCTGTGGGGAGTCTGCACGTTCTCCCCGTGTCTGCGTGGGTTTCCTCCGGGTGCTCCGGTTTCCTCCCACAGTCCAAAGACGGGCAGGTTAGGTGGATTGGCCGTGCTAAATTGTCCTGAGTGTCCAAAAATGTCAAGTGGGGGTTATTGGGTTATGGGGATAGGGTAGATACATGGGCTTCAGGAGGGGGCTCTTTGTAAGGGCCGGTACAGACTCGATGGGTCAAATGGACTCCTTCTGCACTGTAAATTCTATACTCCACACCGACAAGCCAAAGACTGATCCATGTAATCTTTTTCAGCTTTTATTTACAAATTCACTTCTCATTTCTAACCTGTCTGCATTTCATTATTTTTCCTTTTGTATTTTTAGTAACTGATAAACTGACTTCCTTTGAATCAAGAAAGATTGGTTAAATTGGTTAAATTGGTTCCTATTAAAACATAAACACATTTGGACTGGAAAAAGGAAAGGGATGCTTTTTAAATTAACCATGTTGCGACCAGCTGAGGGGTTTGAATAGACCCCTTCCCATTATGGGGGCAGCACGGTGGCGCTGTGGGTTAGCCCTGCTGCCTCACGGCGCCGAGGTCCCAGGTTCAATCCCGGCTCTGGGTCACTGTCCGTGTGGAGTTTGCACATTCTCCCTGTGTTTGCGTGGGTTTCACCCCCACAACCCAAAGATGTGCGGTGGATTGAACATGCTAATTTGCCCCTTAATTGGAAAAAATGAATTGGGTACTCTAAAAAAAATGTTTAATTTGCGACTATCATCTGGATCAATGGATGTTTAATGGACCTGTGCCTTTAAGCTGAGCAGGGGAAGTGAGGCATTCAAAAGTTACAATGTAAACTGTGCTAGCTTTTGGACAGCACACCTCAGGCTTTTCAGCCCCCGAGTGATCGGCGGGATGAGTCTCGATTGGCCAAAAGTTTGTATTCTGCCCAGTAACAGGCGGTGATTGGATCCTGCCTGAGTGGGATGATTTTTCGGAGAACCAAAGAAGGGCAGGTAAAGTCCTGGATGCTCAGAGGAAAGGACCGGCTTTCTCTCTGTCTCTCTCTCTCTCTCTCTCTCTCTCTTTCTCCAGAAAGGCTGCAGAGATGTACAGAGACCTGAATGATTCTGCAGAATGAATTTAGCACAGGGCTAAATAGCTGGCTTTTAAAGCAGCGCGGGTTCAATTCCCGTGCCAGCCTCCCGAACAGGCGCCAGAATGTGGCGACTAGGGGCTTTTCACAATAACTTCATTTGAAACCTACTTGTGACAATATCATTTCTTTTCAGTGAAATTTTTCATTTCAGTGAAAATCGTTACAGATTGAAAGCAGAAATATCGAGCTGACAGCCTACATTGAAGGAAGGCATGGTGGAAAATCACCATCTGAAACAACGACTCTTATTCTTTTACTTATTATTTTTTACCCCTCTTTTCCCCTTCTGGCACGGGATTGGAACCCGCGCTGCTGGCCTGCCATGGTCTGGTTTAAAAGCCAGCTATTTAGCCCTGTGCTAAATTCATTCTGCAGGTTCATTCAGGTCTCTGTACATCTCTGCAGCCTTTCTGGAGTCACAATACAATTGAAATTAATAAATAATTATTGGGAAACGCCAAAATTCTTTGGCCCTTGGCTGCCCAATAATTACAGTCAGCGGCTGGAATTGAGCGCGCACTAGCCCAGGGGGTGGTAACAATGAAGAAGGGGAGCCAGTTCGTCCTTCCTTACCCGGGAGCAGAACAGTTCAGGGGTATCCAGTCCAGGATCAGAACAAATTGGGGGACCTCACCCGGGGACCGGACGCGGCAGTGTACTTGAAATCCTGCTGTGTGATCCTTTGTTAAACGGAACTCAACTCTCTTGTTTAAAGTTACCGGTTCTAGGGGACCCTTTGCGTCCCCTCGCCCGGATAAAGCTTCTCTGTAAAGCCACCCACGCTTCTCACTTCAATCACTCTCTGTGATAACAAGTTCCACTTTCCCACCACTCTTTGGGTGAAGAAGCTACTTCTGAATTCCCTATTAGATTTCTTGGTGACTATTTTATATTGACGGCCTCCACTTACACTGCTCCCCACAAGAGGAAACATTCTCTCTGTATCCACTCCAGCGAAACCTTTCATGATTTTCAAGATCTCTCTCAGCTTGCCACTCAGCCTTCAGACAGGCCTAGCCCCTTCATCCTGTCCTGATATTTCCTTCTCCACCACAGTGCCGCGACCTCCACCACGGCTAGGGTCAGGAGGCATATCCCAAATTCACTCCAGCTGAAAGGGGAATCGAATCCCGAGTTGGGACCACAGCAAACACCTGCCAGAGGTGCTGCTTCCCTAACGCACGATTAGACAGAGGTATAGGTAAAAGGTCCCACGGCACTTTTCAAGGAAGATCAGGAATTCTCCCCCTGGTGTGCTAACTAATACTTGTCCTTCGACCAACATCATTGAGGTATTCTTGCTGTGTGTTGGGGGGGGGGGGGGGGGGGGGGGGAGAGCTTGCTGGGTGCTAATTGGCTGCCATGTTACTGATGTTGAGGGTGGGGGTGGGTGGTGGGTCCTTTTGCTCTGAATGGCCGACGTGTGTAGTTACCAGCTGAGCCAGGAGGGGGAGCAGCTGTCCCACCTCTCAGGTACAGAAACACAAATCTCAGAGGTATGTCAAGTCTGAACTGAAATTCAAATAGTAAACCGAGCTTATCAACCCTCAGTTTTATATTCTGGGTAATTCTGGCTGATTCTCTCCCCCCCCCCCCCCCCCCCCCTCCCCCCCTCACCCCGGATTGCAGATCCTGCTGGATTACTGGTCTTTAAGCCAGGAGACGGTAGGTCAACATACGAACGCCGAGATAGGAGCAGGGGTACGCAGCCCGTCCAGCCTGCTCGGCCATTCAATACAATCGGGCTGATCTCGAGCTTCAGCTTCATGTTCCCGCCTGCTCCCCATGCCCCTTAATTTCCCGAGAGACCAAAACTCTGTCCATCCCAGTCTTAAATATCTTCGACAATGGAGCACCCACAACTCTCTGGGGTAGAGAATTCCAAAGGTTCACAACCCTTTGAGAGAATTTCTCCCCATCTCAGTCCTACATGATCGGCTCCTTCCCCTGACACTCCGCCCCTCCGTGTTTTCGATTCCCCCGACCAGGGGGAAACAACATTTCAGCGTCGGCCCTGTCAATGCCCCTTCAGAATCCCTCATGATTCACTGAACTCACCTCTCCTGCTTCTAAACTCCAGGGACTGTGGGCGAAATTCTCCAGAACTTCCAGCGGGTCCATAGAATTCCGACAGTGCAGAAGGAGGCCATTCGGCCCATCGAGTCTGCTCGACCCTCTGAAACAGCACCCCACCCAGGCCCACTCCCCCGTCTTATCCCTGCAACCCCATAACACCACCTAACCGGGACATCTTTGGACTATGGGAGGAAACTGGAGCACCCGGACGAAATCCATGCAGACACGGGGAGAAGGTTCACAGTTACCCGAGGCCGGAAGTGAACCCGGGCCCCTGGCGCTGTGAGGCAGCGGTGCTGACTACTGCGCCACCGTGCCGCTGAAGTCAACCCTACCATGGGTACCCGTCACGGCATGGGTGGGGAATGTGAATCGATATCGATTTAAGGGTGGCTGGAGGATGCCACCGACGGCTCATGACGACCAACCTTCCCCAAAGGAAACCCTGCACCGGGAGGCTGTGTAAAGGCCCAAATTGCTCAGCCTATCAGCACTGGATCTCCCAGGCATCCTAGGAACCGATCTAGTGAACTTTTGCTGTACTACCTCCAACGCAAACATATCCTTCCCGAAATGTGGAGACCAAAACTGCACACAGTATTCCCCACGTTGTCCTGACAAAACCCTGGACAATTATAGTGAGACTTCTATTCCTATCCCCTTACAATAAACACCAACAGGCTGTTTGTCGTCCTAATTGTTCACTACGTCTGTGTGTTCACTTCCGACGCCCCTTGTATGCAAACACCACAGTCCCAATCAAAATACACCTTTCCTGTACCAGCCTCCCCGGACCATGCAGCAGGGTAGCATGGTGGTTAGCATAAATGCTTCACAGCTCCAGGGTCCCAGGTTCGATTCCCGGCTGGGTCACTGTCTGTGCGGAGTCTGCACGTCCTCCCCGTGTGTGCGTGGGTTTCCTCCGGGTGCTCCGGTTTCCTCCCACAGTCCAAAGATGTGCGGGTTAGGTGGATTGGCCATGCTAAATTGCCCGTAGTGTCCTAATAAAAAACTAAGGTTAAGGGGGGGGGGTTGTTGGGTTACGGGTATAGGGTGGATACGTGGGTTTGAATAGGGTGATCATGGCTCGGCACAACATTGAGGGCCGAAGGGCCTGTGCTGTACTGTTCTATGTTCTAATGTGGCGACTAGGGGCTTTTCACAGTAACTTCATTGAAGTCTACTCGTGACAATAAGCGATTTTCATTCATTACAAGTATTACCCCTTTCATAAAATATTCGGCTTTTCCATTCTCACAACTAAAGCTCACACTTCCCCCCATTTTTCAACTTTTTTTTACCACTCCCGGGCCGGAATTACCCAACCCCCCCCCCCCCCCCACCCCCCACCCCCCAACCTCCCCGTCCCCACGGCAGGGATTCCCGCGGTGGAGGCGGCTCATCATGGGCTGCCGGCAGGGCAGTTTGCACGGCTCGCTCGTCCCGCCACCGTGGCACGTGCAGCGGAGGGTCAACGTCGGAGGGTCTGGATGACCCCGCTGGTGGGAAGGGCTGGAAAACCCCACCCCCTAACTTTGTCTCCCTGGGCAGCCTCTTTGTGTCCCCCTCACAGCTTACTCACCCATCTGAGACTCGAGCACCTCATTCCGGCTAACACGCGGCACTGAGGGGGTGCTGCATTTGCTGGCGGCGATGTCTTTCGGATGAGGCGTTAAACCAAGACGTCTTCTGTCCTTCTTTGGGAGTGAAAGATCACACGCCTCTGCATGAAGACGAGTTTGCGGTGTTCCCCAGTGTCTCTCATCCCTCAATCAACATCACTGACAAACTGTTTATCTGGTCACTGTGACGATGCTGTTGGTGGCAGCTTGCTGGGCACAAATTGGCTGCCATTTATTCCTACGTTACAAAAGCGACCACACTTCAAATATATTTCGCTGGCCACAATGTGTTTTGGAATGTCTCGTGAAAGGGAGAAATGCAAGTTCTTTTGATTTTGCGGCCTGTTGGTGACACCTGGAGGCTACAGTTTGTCTCAATGCAGCCCGACTGACGGGAACTAGAACAAGGAGCACTCAATGTCCATGAAACACTGAGGACCCAACCCGCAGTATTGTTCAGGAATACAGATCGAACAGCAATGGCCAGCAGCTCCAACTCACCATCGTTGGTCAGGACAATTTAAGCCTCTCCAAATTTAACCTCAAATCAACAGCATATGGAGAGGGGTTGGATGGGCAGTGGAGGAGGGGAGTGAAGATGAAAATGGCGACCCATAGTGACCGCCCTGATCCCAACCAGAATATAAATTCCCTTGGAGGTCACGCTGCTGTAATTATTTCCTTATATTCATTCACGGGGATGTTGGCGTCGCCAGCTTGGTGAGCATTTGTTCCATCGAATCCCTACAGTGCTGAAGGAGGCCATTGGGCCCGTTGAGTCGGCACCAGCCCTTCGAAAGAACACTCCGCCTAGGCCCACAAACCCGCCCTATCCCCGAAACCCGGCACATTGAGCGTGGCTAATCCAGCTAACCTGCACACCTTTGGGCTGTGGGAGGAAACCGGAGCACCCGGAGGAAACCCACGCAGACACGGGGGGGGAAGCGCAAACTCCACATAGCCAATAACCCGAGGCAGGACTCAAACCCGGGTCTCTGGCGCTTTGAGGCAGCAGTGCTAACCACTGTGCCGCCGTGCCGCCCATTTGTTGGCCAATCCCGAATTGCCCTTGAGAAGGAGGCGGTGAACTCACTTTTTTGAACCCCTGCAATCAATGTGCTATTGGTAGACTTTCCAGCAATCGTGATGCAACCAAGTGGCTGGTTAGGCCGTTTCAGAGAGGCTATTGTGAGTCAAACCACATTGCCGTGGGTCTGGAGTCACATGTAGGCCAGACTGGGTAAGGACAGCAGATTTCCTTCAGTATACAACATTAGTAAATAATTAGGATTGATTGTACTGGCATGATCTGTATGTAACCTTCCTCCATTCTGATCATAGCCAATATGTAATTCAGCACGACCGTCAGAAAAGAAGGTCATTAACGGGGGGAACACAGGCAAAAAGAACCCAAGGAAAGATGAGGAAATTTTTTTTTTAATGCAGTGAACCATTGTGATCTGGGCACTGACTAAAAGGGTGAAGGACGCTTTCAAAATTGAGTTATTTGAAAATATTGCGGGGTGCGGGGATAAAGAGCAGGAATGGGGTTGGGATTAATTGGGTGTTTTTGTAACGGAGCTAGTACAAGCAGGATGGGCCGAGTGTCCTCCTTCTGTGCTGTACGATCCTACGATTTGTCCAGTGGCTGGCAGTCGCAGCCCAATTTCCCGAATGAAGGGGGTGGGATAGAGGGATAGAGGGAAGGTGGATTAACGGGAAAAAAAACAAAAGTCATAGGGAGATCAAAAAGCTCTCGTATGTCTGAAAATGTGCCAACAAAGTGCCTGCCGGTCCCCTGTTCCCTTCAGTATAGTTCCTCCTGGGTTTTTATTTTATTGATGTCGGTTTAATGAGTTGCAGGGTGAGGAGATAAGAAATGCCGATAAAGATCTTTGTCAAACACCATGCCTGATGATGCCTTGGAGATGTGGGGGCAATCAACTCTCACGTGACTGCCAAGCTAACACTGACTGACACTGCTGCTGGATAGGCCTTTGAGCCCCAGTTTCCAAACGGCAGAAACTAAAGATAAGGAAAACCACACACACGCAAACACACATCTTTATATCTCCTGTTTCCCACTGGGAGTTAACCGTCACTACCCCACAGACATCGTAGTGAAAGTGTCATTAAAATCCATCCCGTAGCTTTCCTATATCGAGAGACTCAAGCGAGGGCTTTGGGGCCTAGCTGAAGGACATTACCTTTCCTCTCTCTCAGAGATCTCTAATTGCTTCCCAGCCAATGCAGTAAAGAAAGACAGGTTTGCATTTCTATAGCACCTTTCACAACCTCAGGATGTCCAAAAGCGCTTTTACCTGCAAAGGAGGCACCAGGCCTTTGAGCCATTGAGGTGCTCAAGATGCCAATTAATGGCAATTTAAGGACCTCAGCCTGATATTTTACCCAGGGCAAGTTGAGGCCCACGACGGGTGGATAGCCCGGCAGCTTTTACTGGACCAAAGCTGGTTCCAGGTACGAGAAGAGGGACCTCCTTTAGGGACCTCCTGTACCCATCGGGGGCACTGTCCCATAAGGTCATAACCCCTCGGTAACCCTCCCAGATTCTCAAACCCTGCCCCTCACCCCACCTCGCCGGGGCCTGTGCCAGATTTAACTGGAGCCCAGCTTACAAAGCCTCTTCTTCCTTGGGGATTGTCTGTAATTCTCGCAGTGGCCACCGCTCAAACCTGGCACTGCTGGGACTACAAAGTGGTCGGCTAATTGGATTGGCTGGCAGCTTTCCAAGGTGGCATTTCCTCGATGGGAGCGAAACCACATATGGTAGCGTGGCCCCTTTAAGAGGCGAGCCCTCGCGGTCCACATGGTCACCTTGGGACCTTTCACGCGGGAACATGCAAACCCTGTCCAATGGTGAAAAAGCGCGTGGCACTGGGAGCTGGAGCGGGAGCCAGAGAATGTTTAGTGACCTGATGCGACCATCAATTCACTCAAGACACGAGTAGAAGTAAACTGTGGCTTTAATCGACTTACAACTGAGCCTGCCTGCGACCAGATGAACTGAGGGCAGGCTCGCAAGACCGCAGCACTTTATACTTCCAGTTGTGGGAGGAGCCATGGGCGGAGCCATGGGCGGAGCCAAGGGTGGAGCCCTGTACAAGCTCCTCATCTCCCCCTGTGGGCAGAGCCACGCAACAGCTCACAGATGGAGCCCACAGGGACACAGTGATACACAGTGTGAATTATACATATTATACATTCACCACATTCACCCCCTGTTAAAAAATCAAGTCCGGCGGGGGTGACGGGTCTATAAGTTGAGTCGGTCCGGTGCTCGAATCATCCGCTGGGATCGGCGGAGCACCGGGGTTGCAGCCGCTTCGGATGGCTGTGTGAATCTGAGGGTGGACTCCGGGGGTGGTTCGTTCCGAGCTTCGTTCCTGACCGGTGTGACGGGTGAAAGGGGGCGCAGGAAACCTGTAGGCACGGGGGCGCAGGGCATTGGGGGGTCGGGTGGGGTGTATTGTGAGGGGTACCTCGGCGATAGTGGTGGCGGTGGATCCTGCAGGCGCCAGGTTTCGGAGGGAAACGGTGTCCTGACGGCTGACGGGGTGCTCGATAAATGCGTAGTGGGGGTTTGAATGTAGTAGTAGGACCCTCTCTACCAGCGGGACCATTTTATGTGTCCGGACGTGCTTCCGGAGGAGAACCGGGCCCAGTGTCCTCAACCAGGATGGAAGCAAGGCCCCCGTGGTAGTGCCCCAGGTCTGGATGAATGAAGCTCTCGGTGCTCCCGGAGTCGAAGAGGCACAGTGTCTTGTATCCGTTGACTTGAACGGACATCATGGAGCTCCTGAGGTGCTCTGGTCCAACGTGACTGCGTTGAGTTGCGGGTAGTCGGTGGCTTGATCAGTGGTGCTGGAGCGGCCCCGTGATGACTGTCCACGGAGGTCGTAGTCGTCGATTTGCATATCGGGTGATGGCCAAGATGGCGGCCCCCGTGGATCGCACGTGGCGGGCGGCGAAGAAGATGGCGCCCAAGATGGCGGCGCCCAAGATGGCGGCCCCCATGACTCGCACATGACCGGCCGCGTGGGGGAGGATTGCCAAGATGGCGGCCCCCATGAGCCACATATGTCGTGTGGAGGCGGAGTCGGCAGACACGCTGCCACATTACTGGGTCTGCGGGCCTGTGAGTCGGAGGGGCGATTGTTCTGGATAGTGTTCGAGTTTGAGGATTTGGTTTTAGCCAGGCATACCTTCGCAAAGTGTCCTTTCTATCCGCAGCTACTGCAGGTCGCGTTGCGGGCCGGGCAGTGCTGCTGTGGGTGTTGGGGCTGGCCTCAAAAGTGGCATGATGGCGCTCCGTGGTGGGCGGATGGCCGCCCGGTGCAGGCCTGGGGTAGTCTCTGGTCGGGGGTCCACGATGGGGTCGCGTGGTCGGCTGGGAACGAGTTTAAACTTTGAAACGCGACCTCCAACGAGGTTGCTAGCGTTACTGTGTCCTCCAGGTTCTGGACCCCTTTTTCGAAGAGATGCTAACGCACGTAATTGGACCGGACCCCTGCAACATACACATCACGGACAGCGAGTTCCATATGCTGGGAGGCTGTCACAGCCTGGAAGTTACATTCCCGTGCTAGAGCTTTTAGGTCGCGCAGGTAGTCTTCTAGCGACTCTGCAGGGCGCTGGCGGCAGGTAGTAAAGATATGCCGCGCGTAAACTTTATTTACAGGCCGCACGTGCAGGCGGTCGAGTATTGCGAGGGCCTCAGTGTACGAGTCGGTACTATCAAGTTGAGTAGAAATGCGATGGCTCACCCGTGTGTGTAGAAGACTGAGTTTCTGCTCTTCAGTAGCAGCGGAGGTAGTCGACGCAGCCAGGTAGGCCTTGATGCACCGAAGCCAATGCAGAAATATTTCCTTCGCTTCTGTGGCCTGTGGATCGAGTTCCAGTCGATCAGGTTTGTGGGCTGATTCCATGGTGGTTTTTTAAGTCGATTAAATTGATGCGACCATCAATTCACTCAAGACACGAGTAGAAGTAAACTGTGGCTTTAATCGATTTACAACTGAGCCTGCCTGCGGCCAGATGAACTGAAGGCAGGCTCGCAAGACCGCAGCACTTTATACTTCCGGTTGTGGGAGGAGCCATGGGCGGAGCCACGGGCGGAGCCAAGGGTGGAGCCCTGTACATGCTCCTCATCTCCCCCTGTGGGCAGAGCCACGCAACGGCTCACAGATGGAGCCCCCAGGGACACAGTAATGTACAGTGTGAATTATACATATTATACATTCACCACATGACCCTGTGCCTGTGTATAGTTTACCTTCACTGGTTACATAAGAACATAAGAACTAGGAGCAGGAGTAGGCCATCTGGCCCCTCGAGCCTGCTCCGCCATTCAATGAGATCATGGCTGATCTTTTGTAGACTCAGCTCCACTTTCCGGCCCGAACACCATAACCCTTAATCCCTTTATTCTTCGAAAAACTATCGATCTTTATCTTAAAAACATTTAATTAAGGAGCCTCAACTGCTTCACTGGGCAAGGAATTCCATAGATTCACAAGCCTTTGGGTGAAGAAGTTCCTCCTAAGCTCAGTCCTAAATCTACTTCCCCTTATTTTGGGGTCTGCCCCCCTAATTCTGCTTTCACCCGCCAGTGGAAACCAATAAATCCTTGTTCAGTTATACTGAGGTCTCCCCTGTATTGCCTCGAGCTGCCACATCCCCTATCTGAAACACCTTACCCATGAAATGCAGTTATTGTATAAGGTAAGGAAGCTAGGACAGCATTTGCAGTGACTTTAGAGGGCAAACAGGGCCCCTAGCCAAGCTGTTCCAGTACAATATCTACCTGGCAATGTGGAAAATTGCCCAGGTGTGTCCTGTACACAAAAGGCAGGACAAATCCAATCTGGTCAACTACCACCCTGTCAGTCTACTCTCCATCATGAGTGAAGTGATGGACGGGGGCCATTAGCATTGCTAACAGTGGCACTTACTCAGCAATAACCTGCTCATGGACACTCAGTTTGGGTTCCGCCAGGTCACTCATCTCCTGACCTCATTGCAGCCTTGGTTCAAACATGGACAGAAGAGCTGAACTCCAGAGGTGAGGTGAGAGTGACTGCCCTCGACATCAAGGCAGCATTTGACCGAGTGTGGCATCAAGGAGTCTTCGCTAAACTGGAGTCAATGAGAATCGGGGGGTGGGGACACTCCGCTGGTTGGAGTCATACTTGGGTCAAAGGTTAATGGCTCTGGTGGTTGGAGGTCAATCACCTCAGTCCCGGAACATCGCTGCAGGAGTTCCTCAGGGGAGTGTTCTAGGCCCAGCCACCTTCAGCTGCTCCATCAATGACCTCCCTTCCATCATAAGGTCAGAGGTGGGGATGCTCGCAGATGACTGCACAATGTTCAGCACCGTTTACGACTCCTCAGATACTGCAGCAGTCCACGGCCAAATGCAGCAAGGCCTAGATGATATCTAGGCTTGGGCTGGCAAATGGCAAGAAACATTCACACCACACAAATGCCAGACAAAGACTATCTCCAGTAAGAGAGACTCAAACCATTTCTCCTTGATAGTCAATGGCATTACCATCATTGAATCGCCCACGATCAACATCCTGGGGGCTACCATTGATCAGAAACTGTACTGTACTAGCCACATAAAAACCATGGGCGGGATTCTCCAACCCCCCGCCGAGTCGGAGAATCGCCGGGGGTCAGCGTGAATTCCGCCCCTGCCGTCCTCCGAATTCTCCGGCCCCCCAAAAATCATCCCGCCGTAAATCGCGCCACCTGCCTCGGAGAATGGTGGGGACCGGGGCGACTCAATGGGTCGCGGGGCCGCCCAAATTCTCCGGGCAGTGATGGGCCGAAGTCCCGGCCATTTCACGAGGGACCCGCCGGCGTAAATCAAGGTTGGTCCCCACCGGCGGGACCCAGCTCCGTGGGCGGCCCCCGGGGTTCTCGGGGGGGCCGCGGGGGGATCTGGCCCCGGGAGGTGTCCCCAGGGTGGCCTGGCCCGCGATCGGGGCCCACTGATCCGCGGGCGGGCCTGTGCCTTGGGGGCACTCTATTCCTCCGCATCGGCCGATGCGGAGACGAACCCTCCCGCGCATGTGCCGGGATGACACCAGCACGCGCTGGCGCTCCTGCGCATGCGCCAACTCGCACTGGCTGGCGGAGGCCCTTCGGCGCTGGTTAGCGTGGCACCAAGCCCCTTCCCCACTGGCTGGCGGAAGCCCTTCGGCGCTGGTTGGCGTGGCACCAAGCCCCTTCCCCACCGGCTGGCGGAAGCCCTTCGGCGCTGGTTGGCGTGGCACCAAGCCCCTTCCCCACTGGCTGGCGGAGGCCCTTCGGCGCTGGTTGGCGTGGCACCAAGCCCCTTCCCCACTGGCTGGCGGTGCGCAAACGACTCCGGGGCGGGCCTTGCCCCTGAATCCTCCCCACCTTTGGGGCGGCCCGACGCCGGAGTGGTTCACGCGACACCTCGGCGCTGGGACCCCCCCCGCCCCGCTGGGTCGGGGAGAATCCCGCCCCATGTCTACAAGAGCAGGTCAGCGGCTAGGAATCCTGTGGCGGCTAACTCACCTGTTGACTCCCCAAAGCCCGTCCACCACTAACAAGGCACAAGTCAGACGTAAGATAGAACACTCCCCACTTGCCTGGGTGAGCGCAGCTCCAACAGTCAAGAAGCTCAACACCATCCAGGGTAAAGCAGCCACTTGATTGGCACCCCTTCCACAAACATTCACACCCTCCACCACCGATGCACAGTGCGTGTACAGCAACTCATTGAGGCCCTTAAGCAGCATCTTCCAAACCCACAACTACTACCATTTGGAAG
Organism: Scyliorhinus canicula; assembly: GCF_902713615.1. Classification (NCBI taxonomy): domain Eukaryota; kingdom Metazoa; phylum Chordata; class Chondrichthyes; order Carcharhiniformes; family Scyliorhinidae; genus Scyliorhinus; species Scyliorhinus canicula. Next base: position 230,438,862 of record NC_052149.1, on the reverse strand, counting down.
GGTAAGGGCAGCAGGTCCATGGGAACTCCACCATTTGGAAGTTCCCTCCAAGTCAGCACCCCGACTTGGAAAGATATCACCATTCCTTCACTGTCGCTGGGTCAAAATCCTGAAACTTCCTTCCCATCAGCATTGTGGGTGTACCTACACATCAGGGACTGCAGCGGTTTATGAAGGCAGCTCACCACCATCTTCTCAAGAGACAATTAGGGATGGGAAACAAATGCTGGCCTAGCCAGCGAAGCCCACATCTTGTAAAAGATTGGATTTAAGAATGCATGGTTGAATCTATTACTCTGTTTCAGAGGTCATCACATTGCATCAGGAGGGAAGGTCACCTCAGACCAGCAGGAGCATGAGTTAACATCTACCTCCATCAGTGCCTCACTCACTCAGCACCATCACATCAGAATAAGTGGGCAGCCTTCTTTCCCAAGAGCCAAGTTTGCCCCCAGGTCTGACTTTAGCCAGCCTCCTCTCTTCCACACTCTGTAAACTCGAGGTCATCCACATCTCGGTCTTACCTCAGTCCAGTTCCCTCCATCACCTTCTGACATTCCCGGTTTGACAATACTTTCATTGGTTTTCACATCCCTCTGTGGCCACAGCTTGGGGTTCAGGCAGGTGAAGGCAAGGCCTCCAAAGGAGCGACGATTAGCACGGAGGTGCTCAAGAGGCCTGGATTAGGGGAGCGCAGAGAGCTCGGACGGTTGTGGGCCTGGAGGAGATTTAAGAGATAGGGAGGAGGGGGGCCATGGAAGGGTTTGAAAAGTAAAATGAAAATGCTTATATCGAGGCATTGTTTAACTGGGAGCCAGCTCAATGAGCTGAGGGTATAATAGATGAATAGGACTTGTTGTGAGAACATGAACTGTAGAGTTTTGAATGATGTCCAACTGATGGAGAGGGTAGATCATAGGAGTCCAGCTCTAGGAGAGCATTGGAACAGTCAAGTCTAGAGGTAATAAAGATATGGATGAGGGATTCAGCAGGGGAAAGATTGAGCAATGTTATGGTGGGTGGAAATAAAAGCTGTGGGATTCTCCGTCGGCGCGACCCTTCGCTTTGCCGGCAGCGCGCCCATATCTGCGGGTTTCCCAACGGCGTGGGGTGGCCTCAATGGGAAATCTCACTGGCCGGCTGGGAGAACGGAGAATTCCACTGCCGGCGAGGGCGCGACACGTAGGAAAACTGGGTTGGCGGGACGGAAAATCGCGCCCATGGTCTTTGTGATGGAGCTGACCTGTGGCTGGAAGCTTTGACAAATCGAACGGCCAAGTGGCCTGGCTACGCCTTAATTTTAAATTAACAGGCACGATTACAAATTCCCCCTGTGGCCTCACCCCCTCCCTATCTCTGTAACGTCCCGCCAAACACTGCAGATCACCGGATAAAAGCAAATTACTGCGGACGCTGGAATCTGAAACCAAAAGAGAAAATGCTGGAAAATCTCAGCAGGTCTGGCAGCATCTGGCAGAGAGAAAAGAGCTGACGTTTCGAGCCCGATGACTCTTTGCCAAAGCTCTTCCAATTCCACAGAGTTTACAGTAAGAGGCAACTTGATTGAAACCTGAGGGGCATTGACAGGGTGGATGTGGAGAGAATGTTTCCTCTTGAGGGAGAATCTAGAACTAGGAGGACACTGTTTGAACATAAGGGACATCTCAGACGGAGATGAGGAGAATTTGTTTCTCTCAGAGGGGGGGTGAGTCTCTGGAACTCTCTTCCTCAAAAGGCAATGTAAGAGGTCTTACAACACCAGGTTAAAGTCCAACAGGTTTGATTCAAACACAAGCTTTCGGAGCGCAGCTCCTTCCTCAGGTGAATGGCGAGGAATGGCCAAGATTGATTTCACCAAATTAGATTAAATTGGTTAGAAATTTTCTAAATTAACGAAGGAGGTTTTCATGATGTCTTAAAAAAAATAGACTTCACTGCCTGCAAAGACTCACATTCAAAGTATCGTCTTGCATCTTTGACTTTGTCTGTATATATGTTTCTGGAATCCACCTCTTCATTCACCTGAGGAAGGAGCAGTGCTCTGAAAGCTAGTGATTCGATACAAACCCTGTTGGACTTTAACCTGGTGTTGTAAGGTTTTCCAAGATGAGTTAGGAAAGATACAGAAAGCAAAGATTTCTGAGGCCATGCCCAAGTCTTACAGAGCCCGACCTGTCCTGTTTCCTTACATGAGATGGTTGAGTCTGAACTCAGCGGTTTGAAGAATTAGGTATCATCAAGGCTGTACAGTTTTAGGAATGGGCAGCTCCCATCGTGCCAGTTGTCAAGCCAGATGGAATCATTAGGATATGTGGGGACTACAAATTAACTGGAAATTAGGTAATATTGGACCGATATCCAATACCAAAAATTGAAAATCTAGATGTTAAATTAGCAGGAGGTTTAACTTACACCAAACTTGATATGAGCCATGCACACGGCGGCGCCCCCGATTTCGGCATAAATATGGATTCTCCGGCCAATTGCCAAAACGCAATTTAGGCGTCGGCAATCGGGAAATCCAGCCCACTATGTCTAGCCTGGGATGACAAAGATGAAGATGTTCATACGTGGCAATGTGTGGTGGCCTGGGATGGATACTGACACACAAAATCTGGTCAAACAATGTGACCAATGTCAAATGCAGCAAAAACTGCCATCTGCAGCCCTGATGCACCCCTTGAGAGTGGCCAGGTTGACCATGGGAGCGATGACACGCCCTTTTTCAGGCCCATTCATGGGCTCCATGTTCCTCCTCATCATAGCTGCTCACTCCAAGTGGTTGGACATATACAAAATAAAGTCCACAATCCCATCAGCAACAGCAGGAACATTGCAACAGACATTTGCCACCCACAGGTTGCCTGAGGTGCTAGTCTCAGATACGGAACATTGGAACCGCTCCCCACCTCCCTGTTTCAAACGGATTGGCTGAAAGAGACGTCCAAACATTCAAATCCACCCTGAAGGAACAGTCGTTTGCCTCTCTTCAAATCAAACTGACATGTTTCCTGGTCACCTATAGAACACCTCACGTCACCACAGCTGTTACACCTGCCCAGTTACTAATGGGCAGACATATTAGAACACGGTTGGATCAGATATTTCCCAATTTGGTGGTGAAGGTGGAGGTAAAACAGAACGTACGGAAGAGACATCACTACTGGAGAAAGCCTGAGAGAACATTAGAGGTGGCCAACTTGCTTTTTGTGAAGAGTTTTAATACTGGTGCGAATTGGATCCCAGGAACGGCCGTGGCCAGGACAGGTGCGGTGTCGGACGAGACAGGTGTCCAAAGGAAAAGGGTGAAGAAACAGCTGGAGTATTTGAGAAGGAGGGAATTGGACACAGGGCCAGTGGGGCAGTCCGTCCCCAGTCTGCCTGTCAGTGATATTGTGATGGGTGAAAGTAAAGCTGCAGCATCGACCCCGAGGGAGAGCCCAGTAATGTTCCAGGGGCAACTGGGGAAATTATCTGCACGGACTCACCTCCGCAAGTCGAGAGTCAACCCACTGTGGCTCAAAACGAATTTGCCTCTACTGCTGGAACAGCCAATAGTCAATTACGATGCTGCCAAAGGATCAGGAAGTCCCTGGACTCACTTACCTTACAAGGAACTGTGCTGAAATTCAATTGTGGTCTAATATTGTAAATAGTTTCATTGATTTTGAAACGTGTCGATCAGGAACTTAAAAAGGGAGGGATGTGGTAGCATGCTCTTTAAGGGGCAGCACGGCAGCATTGTGGATAGCACAATTGCTTCACAGCTCCAGGGTCCCAGGTTCGATTCCGGCTTGGGTCACTGTCTGTGCGGAGTCTGCACATCCTCCCCGTGTGTGCGTGGGTTTCCTCCGGGTGCTCCGGTTTGCTCCCACAGTCCAAAGATGTGCAAGTTAGGTGGATTGGCCATGATACATTGCCCTTAGTGTCCAAAATTGCCCTTAGTATTGGGTGGGGTTACTGGGTTATGGGGATAGGGTGGAGGTGTTGACCTTAGGTAGGGTGCTCTTTCCAAGAGCTGGTGCAGACTCGATGGGCCGAATGGCCTCCTTCTGCACTGTAAATTCTATGATAACTAGGTTCTCGGAGGTGGGGGGCATCAGACCCCTAACAGGAACCCCCCTCCAGAATCCTCATCTGTCCATCTGTCGCCTCCCCCCCCCCCCCCCCCCCCCACCTCCCAACCTGCCCTGCACCACCCACCCTTCAAATCCACCCTCCTTTCATGGGCATACCCGCTCTCGGAACCTGAAAATTGGCAGTGTCACCCCAGTGCCTGGGCACCCTTGCACTGCCACCCTGGCACCCTGATAGTGCTCCTGCGAGTTTGGCAGTGCCACCCATACACTTTGACAATGCCAAGGTGCCCGCCTTCCAGAGGAAGGGCCAGGGAGACACTCTGCACTACCCCTGGCCACCCGGGGGCCTCCGATGACCTGGGACACCCGCCGGGCGCCGGTCCGCCTGGTCCTCATTTGTGTGGACCAGCGCTGCATGGTGCCCAGCTGCAGCCTCGCTGGGGAGGCCGGTGGATCCCAGTTAATCCTCCTAAATGGGTTTAAAACCTACTTAGGCACACGTTGCCAGACTTGGGTATATACTGCGAGCTGTAAAGGCTGCCGTGAAGCCCACGGGAGGCCTGTCCTAGGGTCTCCCTGCCGCACCGCACTCTCGTTCTTGCACAATGTGGCCGGTGGATTGCGCCCAGAGGTTCCAGTTTCTATGGCACCTTTCACAACCTCAGGATGCCGCCGTGAGCAGCTGTGAGAGAAACGTCGAAGAACATTTGCTGCTGTAACGTCAAACCACTAAATTGAAGTGTGATTCGAGCTCAGGTCCTCTGGATTATTAGATCTGGATCATTAGTCTAGAAACATCGCCAACAAATGACTGCACCCCTGGTATGAGGCTATAGAAATATACGTGAACTGTTGGGAATTCACAGCTCCAATGTATCAGCCACCCCTCGTTGCCCATGCAGACCGCAGTAGGTTCAAGGCCCAGCCGCAACCCCTCTCAGGAAAACCAGGGAACGAGCAATAAAGGCCAACCTTGCCAGGCACGCCTATGTTCCCGGAATGATTATGAAAAAAACTCTCCGGATAACCGCTTTCACCTCTCGGTAACATCCCGCCAACTGACGCCACACACCCATCTCTCCACAAACCACGCCTGACCCCAATGTGCTCGCGGATGTCGTTGTGCTGTGCCAACCAGTCAGTAATCCCCGCTGACTCCACATTAACCGGGGTCACAGTCAAGGACAGGACGAGCCAATCGAGGTAATATATCTTTACGACCCTGCAGCCACCCCTATAAACTAACTTTCCATAAACCATAAATTTATTAGGAGCTTGGTAATCATTAACTGAACATTCACGGATCTTGTACCAGAATAATTCCAAATTCCTGGTTGCTTATGACTGTGTGAATGTACAAATGTCCTCGCTACCCCAGGAATTGTAATGTGCCTAACGACATTTACGATCCATGTGATTGAACCCTAGCGGGCCAGCTAGCTAGGTGGCCCCAGTATGAGACACCAACGATGTGTAGCATAGAATTTACAGTGCAGAAGGAGGCCATTCGGCCTATCGAGTCTGCACCGGCCCTTAGAAAGGGCACCCTACCTAAGCCCACACCTCCACCCTATCTCCGTAACCCAATAACCCCACCTAACCTTTTTTTTGACACTAAGGGCAACTTAGCATGGCCGATCCACCTAACCCTACCAGCTGCGGTAGCCCTTGAGAGCCTGCCTGCTCACCTTGCCCCGCAAGTTACATACCCAATTGTCTCTGGTCCTGCGAGGGCTATGGATAATTTCCTGATTAAACCTTAACTATGACTTTTGAGGCTGCCCCATTATATCCATTCAAGGATCTTTCAACAAGGTGGCCGGCCACTGGTTACATTTTGTTTTCTTTATACTTCTGTGGGATGTGGGCGTGATTGCCACTGGCAAGGTCAGCATTTATTGCCCATCCCACACTGAATGGCTTGTGTGCCCATTGTTCAGACAGCGGTTAGCACATTGCCATGGGCCTGCAGACCAGACCAAGTTCGGACGGCAGATTTCTTTCCCTAAGGAGTATTCGTGAACTAATTAGTGATAGTTGCCATTGTCAACATTACTAATAGTAGCTTGATCTTCAGAATTTATTCGCTGAATTCAAGTTTCCATGGTGGAATTTGAACCTGTGCCCCCAGAGCATTGGCGGGGCCTCATGATTATTCTTAATGACATAGAAACAGGAAATAGGAGCAGGGTGTCCATTCGGCCCATTGAGCCTGCTCCTCCATGATCATCTCCCATATCCTTTGATTCCTTTAGCCCCAAGAGCTATATTTCACTCCTTCATGAGAACATACAATGATTTGGCCTCAATTGCTTTCTGTAGTAACAAATTCCACAGACTCACCACTCCCTGGGTGAAGAAAGTTCTCCTCATCTCTGTCCTAAACAGTCTACCCTGTGTCCTCAGACTGTGACCCCTGTTTCTGGACTCCGCCACCATCGGGAACATCCTTCCTGCATCTACCCTGTCCAGTCCTGTTAGAATTTGGTAGGTTTCTATGAGATTCCCCCTCATTCCTCTGAACTCCAGCGAATACAACGCCTACCGTCTTGACCCTAGGATTACTGTTGTTCCAATACAAGCGTTGAACCTTTGTGCCTGAAGTTGAACAATAACAGGAGCCTAGGAATTGTGAGACAAGGTCCACCTAATTCATCTCTTACCCTCTCCTGAAGATCACGTGATATAACAATGATGGAGTTGTTGACCGATCATAGGAATCAATCAATCAATCAGGAGAAATACTTACACATCTACAAAGTGACTCACAAAGGATTTCACAAAGTGCAAAGTACATCTAAAGTATGGTCACTGAGATGGTGTAAGAAACATGGAAGCCAATTTGTGCACAGCAAGCTCCCATAAGCAATATTGTGATATGACCAGATAATCTGTTCTGGTGATGTTGGGTGAAGGATAAGTATTGGTCCAGGACACGGGGGCGAACTTCCTTGTCTTTCCTCAAAATAGTGGCCATGGGATCCTTCACACCCAGCCCAGATAATAATAATAATCTTTATTAGTATCAGCAGTAGGCTTACATTAACACCGCAATGAAGTTACTGTGAAAATCCTCTCGTCGCCACATTCCTGCGCCTGTTCGGGTACACAGAGGGAGAATTCAGAATGTCCAAGTTACCTAGCAGCACGTCTTTCGGGACTTGTGGGAGGAAACCGGAGCACCCGGAGGAAACCCACGCAGACACGGGGAGGACATGCAGACTCCGCACAGACAGCGACCCAAGCCGGGAATCGAACCTGGGACCCTGGAGCTGTGACGCAACAGTGCCCGTCTGAATTATGTGCCCACGTCTTTGGAGTAGAGCCTGAATGCATGGACTTCTGATTGAGAGGCAAGAGCTCTACCCACTGAGACATGACTGGCACAAACTCAAAACTGGATATTCTGGCCCAATGTTCCCCCACCTCCACCCCAACCCCCATCCCTCCACCCAGCCAACAGCTGGCAGCTTGCTGTGCTCAAACTGGTTGCTGAGTTTCCAACATTCTAGCCATGACTGTACTTCAGAAAGTAATGGGTCTGATCAAGAAGTTTGCGGATGACACGCATAATGGTAGGATGGTAAACAGTGAGTGAGGATAACCGTAGATTACAGGAGGTTATCAACGGACCGGCCAGGTGGGCAGAGCAGGGACAAATGGAATTCAATCCAGAAAAGTGTGAGGTATTGGACATTGAGGAGGGCCATCACGATTAATGGAAGCACCCTGGAAAGTACTGAATATCTGAAGGACGTTGAAGGCAGAATGACAGGTAGATAAGGTGGTTAAGAAGATGGATGAGATACTTGGCTTTCTTAGCTGAGGCGGAGAATACAAGAGCAGGAAGGTCATGCTGGAACTGTGTGAAATGCTGGTTAGGCCACAACTGGAGGACTGTCTGCAGTTCTGATCACCATGTCGTAGGAAGGATGTGATTGCACTGAAGGAGGTGCAGAGGAGATTCACCAGGATGCTGCCTGGGCTGGAGGAGCTGAGTTATCAGGAAAGACTGGATGGACTGGAGCTGTTTCCCTTGGAGCAGTGAAGGTTGAGCGGGGTCCTGATAGACGTGTCTCAGATTATGAGGAGCATAAATAGGGTGGGTAGGGAGGCGCTTTTTCCATTAGTAGAGGGGTCAATAATCAGGAGGCATGGATTTAAGGTAAGCGGTAGATGGGATTTGAGGGAAGCTTTGTTACCCAGAGGATGGAGGGAGTCTGGGACTCGCTGCCTGGAAGGATGGTCAAGTCAGAAACATTTAAGGAGTATTTAGCTATTCACTTGTGCTGCCGTAGCCTCCAGGGCTATGGGCCAAGAGCTGGAAAACAGGTTTAGTGTAGTCAGATCTTTGTTGGCCAGCACGGCCACACTGGGCCAAATAGCCGCCTTCTGTGCTGTAAACGTCAATGAATCTATAAATCTACTTCACTGGCAGTGAAGAGCTACGGCACACACTAAGGTTGAGAAGGCAGCTATAGCAATGCAAGCTTTCCCTTTAAACCTTCTGCTTCTTAGTCGGAGGTCAGTTCCTGAAATGGTTCAAGTGCCCAGCAACAGGATGATTATTTATGCTGCATTTAAAGGTTTGTTCCATAGCTTTGTCCCCACACCAATCAATATTGACTCATGTTCTGATCCAGGTTGTCTTTTACACAGAGGGGCCATCTCCACCATCCAGTAATGGAAAAAGGATCCACTGGCCAGAGTCAAAACTGCCGATGAAGCAAGACGGGCAAAGGGGCAGAAATGGAACTGAGGTGGAATTTATTGCCTTGTTGGGTATTTCAATAGATGGCACAGAGGGCATTCCATCTGCGAGACAGAGAAAAAGACATCTGGAGGAGGCTTTGCAGAAGTAGCACGGTGGAATTATGATGCAAATGCTTTTTAAATTTGAAATTGGCAACAGGATTTTTATTGCTGTGTTGTCACTATTGCGGCAAAGGAACAAGTCAGTTCAGATTGCGTCAGCTGTAATTTATTTCCAGGAACTCCCTTCCTGATCTACCCGGACACGCCATCTGAAATGAAAATCACTCATTGTCACAAGTAGGCCTCAAATGAAGTTACTGTGAAAAGCCTCTAGTCGCCACATTCCGGCGCCTGTTCGGGGAGGCTGGTACGGGAATTGAACCGTGCTGCTGGCCTGCCTTGGTCTGCTTTAAAAGGGCAGCACGGTAGCATTGTGGTTAGCACAATTGCTTCACAGCTCCAGGGTCCCAGGTTCGATTCCGTCTTGGGCCACTGTCTGTGCGGAGTCTGCACATCCTCCCCGTGCGTGCGTGGGTTTCCTCCGGGTGCTCCGGTTTCCTCCCACAGTGCAAAGATGTGCAGGTTAGGTGGATTGGCCATGATACATTGCCCTTAGAGTCTAAAATTGCCCTTAGTGTTGGGTGGGGTTACTGGGTTATGGGGATAGGGGGAAGGTGTTGACCTTGGGTAGGGTGCTCTTTTCAAGGGCTGGTGCAGACTCGATGGGCCTTATCGCCTCCTTCTGCACTGTAAATTCTATGAAAAGCCAGCGATTTAGCCCAGTGTGCTAAACCAGCCCCTTAACCAGCTAAAACCATCTTACCCCTAACCATCTAAACCATCTAAACCCCAACCCCTAAACCATCTTACGTAGAAACATATATAGAAACAGACACAGAAAATAGAAGCAGGAGGAGGCCATTGGGCCCATCGAGCCTGATCCGCCATTCACTATGGTCATTGATGATCATCAGGTTCAATACCCTGATCCCATCTTTCCTCCATATCCCTTGATCCCTTTAGCCCCAAGAGTTAGATCTAATTCCTTCTCGAAATTACACAACACTTTGGTTACTCAACTAATTTCTGCTTTCGTGAATTCCACAGATTCACCACTCTCTGGGTGAAAAAATTTCTCCTCGCCTCAGTCCTAAAAGGTTTACCCTTTATCCTCAAACTATGAACCCTAGTTCTGGACTCCCCCACCACCGGGAACATTTTTTCTCAATCTACCCTGTCTAATCCTGTTAGAATTTTCTAAATTTCTATGAGACCCCGCCTCACTCTTTTGAACTCCAATGAATACAATCCGAACTGATTTAGTCTCTCCTCATATGACAGTCCCGCCATCCCAGGAATCAGCCTGGTAAACCTTTGCTGCACTCCCTCCATGGCAAGGTGCCCTATACAATTGCAGTAAAATTGTTTTAGTAACCAATGTAACATTTCTCAGGTGTTACATTGCTATATTCCTAAAAGGAGAGAAACGAATCAATCTGAGAAAGTACATCCAGGCCAGATGTCACGTTCTATAGCTGCCAAACAGCCATGTGCCAAACAGCCATGTATCAGTCTCCCAGACACACTGCAGAGCGGGGAGAAACAAGCTCGATGAATCTCCAGCATGGAGATTCTCCAGATTGTTGGGTTACGGGTATAGGGGGGATACGTGGGTTTGAGTAGGGTGATCATGGCTCGGCACAACATTGAGGGCCGAAGGGCCTGTTCTGTGCTGTACTGTTCTATGTTCTATGTTCTAGATGACATAACAACAGGCTCTCGGCATTTTTAAATAAAAATAATCTTTATTATTGCCACAAGTAGGCTTGCATTAACACTGCAATGAAGTTACAGTGAAACGCCCCTAGTCGCCACACTCCAGCGCCTGTTCGGGTCCACAGAGGGAGAATTCAAAATGTCCAATTCACCTAACAAGCACGTCTTTCGGGATTTGTGGGAGGAAACTGTACCATCCGGAGGAATTCCACGCAGTCACGGGGAGAACGTGCAGACTCCACACAGACAGTGACCCAAGCCGGGAATCGAACCTGGGTCCCTGGCGCTGTGAAGCAACAGTGCTAACCAGTGCTACTGTCCTGCCCCATTACAAATTTGTGATCCAGGTCAGTGCTGAAAAGCATAGTTGTAAGATGCCAAAAGCAGGGCCCTTGCCAAGGCCATGGGCGGTATGGGTCTATCTTCCCTTAAGGTCCATTAATGACTTGTGGTCAGTCACTATGTCGAACCGTTGACCGTACACATACTGGCGGAATTTCTTCACACCAAATATAACTGCCAAGCCTTCCTTCTCAATCTGGGCATCGTTCTGTTCTGCCTTCAGAAAGGGTCCTTGAGGCAAAGCGATAGGGCATTCCGAACCATCTCCCATTTTGTGGAACAAAACGGCCCCTATACCATAAGGGGACGCGCCACACATCAACATGGTTTGATGATTGGTTCCCACAGATCAAAAAGAACTTAGAAGATTGATGACTGTAATGCTTCACACGTCAGAAAGCTTCCTCTTGAGGCTCCCCTCCATTGCCACCACTGATCCTTCCTTAATATCTGGTGTAATGGTGTCAATGCTGTGGCTAGACTCAAAATACGCCTTCCATAATAATTGATCATACCAAGGAAAGGCTTAAGGTCACTGACTTTTTTTAGCTGCAGTGACGTCTCGTGTGGCCTTGGCCTTTTCTTTCTGGGTGTGCACTCCTGTCGCATCAACGCAAAATCCTTAGTACATCACTTCTGAAGCCTTAAACATGCATTTTTCACATTTTGGGTGGATCCCTGCATCACAAAACCTCTTTAACACTTCCTCTAGGCTGGTGTAGGTTTCCCGGCGGTGGGAGGGGCCTTAAAATTCTCCTGATGATCTATTCCCCACTAGCCAAGGAGAGGTAAAGCTCCCTCCCTGAACCTGCGACCTGTCCAGTTAACGCCGCCTTAGCCGTGGGATCATGTGTCAAGGCCCACTCCAGAGACTTGAGTCCCATAATAACATTCCCGGCTCAGTCCTGAGGGAGCTCCGCACATCTGGAAGTGCCGTCTTTGGGATGGGGTGTTAAACCATCGTTCCTCTCAGTTGGACAAGGAAGATCCTGCCACCGTTTTTGTGAAGAGGAGAAATTGCCTCTAATGTCCTGGCCATTATTTATCCCCACTGACCACCATCACTAAAACGGACTCTCAGGTCATTTATGACCTTCCTGTTTGTGGGATCTTACCATGCCATTGGCTCATGGGGTTCCTACATTGCAACAGCGACTACGCTTCAAAAGGGGTTCACTGGCTGGGAAGCACTTTTGGGCTCCCTAGGGTAATGAAGGGTGCTATGCAAATGCAAGTCCGTTTGTATTCTGAGATTTATCTCGGAATCGGAGAAACTGAACTTGGATCATTACTGGAATTTGGAACAGATTTCTAATGGAGGTGATAGGCCATTAATGTTCCTCTCAGTACTTAGGAAGCCACTGATTTATTACTATTTATGTTACTTAAATTCTCTTATAGTGCCAGACACTAATGCCCTGTAATGTTCAGGGAGATTTATGTTTCATTGTGCACTGTTATGCAGTTCCAGGAGTTACGATCATTTGAATCACTGTCTTGTTGAGGGGGAGGGCTAGGTTGTGTTTGGAGATACTCCCCTCCCCGACCCATTTATACATTGAATTCTCTCCCATCTGATGACCAACTTCATTTAAATTCGGAAGATAAACGTGGAGTGAGAAATAGATGTCTTACCCAAAATCAATGTGCTTAGCACTTAACTGCCTCTGAAATATCGGCGCTTCATTCTGTAACTAACCCCGTGCTGTACCTGTCCTGGGAGTGTTTGATGGGGACAGTGTAGAGGCAGCTTTACTCTGTAACTAACCCCGTGCTGTACCTGTCCTGGGAGTGTTTGATGGGGACAGTGTAGAGGGAGCTTTACTCTGTAACTAACCCCGTGCTGTACCTGTCCTGGGAGTGTTTGATGGGGACAGTGTAGAGGGAGCTTTACTCTGTAACTAACCCCGTGCTGTACTTATCCTGGGAGTGTTTGATGGGGACAGTGTGGAGGGAGTTTTACTCTGTATCAAACCCCGTGCTGTACCTGTCCTGGGAGTGTTTGATGGGGACAGTGTAGAGGGAGCTTTACTCTGTATCTAACCCCGTGCTGCACCTGTCCTGGGAGTGTTTGATGGGACAGTGTAGAGGGAGCTTTACTCTGTATCTAACCCCGTGCTGCACCTGTCCTGGGGGTGTTTGATGGGGGCAGTGTAGAGGGAGCTTTACTCTGTATCTAACCCCGTGTTGTACCTGTCCTGGGAGTGTTTGATGGGGACAGTGTAGAGGGAGCTTTACTCTGTATCTAGCCCCGTGCTGTACCTGTCCTGGGAGTGTTTGATGGGGACAGTGTAGAGGGAGCTTTACTCTGTATCTAACCCCGTGCTGTACCTGTCCTGAGAGTGTTTGATGGGTCAGTGTAGAGGGAGCTTTACTCTGTACCTAACCCTGTGCTGTACCTGTCCTGGGAGTGTTTGATGGGGACAGTGTAGAGGGAGCTTTACTCTGTATCTAACCCCGTGCTGTACCTGTCCTGAGAGTGTTTGATGGGGGCAGTGTAGAGGGAGCTTTACTCTGTATCTAACCCCGTGCTGTACCTGTCCTGGGAGTGTTTGATGGGGACAGTGTGGAGGGAGCTTTACTCTGTATCTAACCCCGTGCTGTACCAGTCCTGGGAGTGTTTGATGGGGACAGTGTAGAGGGAGCTTTACTCTGTATCTAACCCCGTGCTGTACCTGTCCTGGGAGTGTTTGATGGGGACAGTGTAGAGGGAGCTTTACTCTGTATCTAACCCCGTGCTGCACCTGTCCTGGGGGTGTTTGATGGGGGCAGTGTAGAGGGAGCTTTACTCTGTATCTAACCCCGTGTTGTACCTGTCCTGGGAGTGTTTGATTGGGACAGTGTCGAGGGAGCTTTACTCTGTATCTAGCCCCGTGCTGTACCTGTCCTGGGAGTGTTTGATGGGGACAGTATAGAAGGAGCTTTACTCTGTATCTGACCCCGTGCTGTACCTGTCCTGAGAGTGTTTGATGGGGACAGTGTAGAGGGAGCTTTACTCTGTATCTAGCCCCGTGCTGTACCTGTCCTGGGAGTGTTTGATGGGGACAGTGTAGAGGGAGCTTTACTCTGTACCTAACCCTGTGCTGAACCTGTCCTGGGAGTGTTTGATGGGGACAGTGTAGAGGGAGCTTTACTCTGTATCTAACCCCGTGCTGTACCTGTCCTGAGAGTGTTTGATGGGGGCAGTGTAGAGGGAGCTTTACTCTGTATCTAACCCCGTGCTGTACCTGTCCTGGGAGTGTTTGATGGGGACAGTGTGGAGGGAGCTTTACTCTGTATCTAGCCCCGTGCTGTACCTGTCCTGGGAGTGTTTGATGGGGACAGTGTAGAGGGAGCTTTACTCTGTATCTAACCCCGTGCTGTACCTGTCCTGAGAGTGTTTGATGGGTCAGTGTAGAGGGAGCTTTACTCTGTACCTAACCCTGTGCTGTACCTGTCCTGGGAGTGTTTGATGGGGACAGTGTAGAGGGAGCTTTACTCTGTATCTAACCCCGTGCTGTACCTGTCCTGAGAGTGTTTGATGGGGGCAGTGTAGAGGGAGCTTTACTCTGTATCTAACCCCGTGCTGTACCTGTCCTGGGAGTGTTTGATGGGGACAGTGTGGAGGGAGCTTTACTCTGTATCTAACCCCGTGCTGTACCAGTCCTGGGAGTGTTTGATGGGGACAGTGTAGAGGGAGCTTTACTCTGTATCTAACCCCGTGCTGTACCTGTCCTGGGAGTGTTTGATGGGTCAGTGTAGAGGGAGCTTTACTCTGTATCTAGCCCCGTGCTGTACCTGTCCTGGGAGTGTTTGATGGGGACAGTGTAGAGGGAGCTTTACTCTGTATCTAACCCCGTGCTGTACCTGTCCTGAGAGTGTTTGATGGGTCAGTGTAGAGGGAGCTTTACTCTGTACCTAACCCTGTGCTGTACCTGTCCTGGGAGTGTTTGATGGGGACAGTGTAGAGGGAGCTTTACTCTGTATCTAACCCCGTGCTGTACCTGTCCTGAGAGTGTTTGATGGGGGCAGTGTAGAGGGAGCTTTACTCTGTATCTAACCCCGTGCTGTACCTGTCCTGGGAGTGTTTGATGGGGACAGTGTGGAGGGAGCTTACTCTGTATCTAACCCCGTGCTGTACCTGTCCTGGGAGTGTTTGATGGGGACAGTGTAGAGGGAGCTTTACTCTGTATCTAACCCCGTGCTGTCCCTGTCCTGGGAGTGTTTGATGGGGACAGTGTAAAGGGAGCTTTACTCTGTATCTAACCCCGTGCTGTTCCTGTCCTGGGAGTGTTTGATGGGGACAGTGTAGAGGGAGCTTTACTCTGTATCTAACCCCGTGCTGTTCCTGTCCTGGGAGTGTTGATGGGGACAGTGTAGAGGGAGCTTTACTCTGTATCTAACCCCGTGCTGTCCCTGTCCTGGGAGTGTTTGATGGGGACAGTGTAAAGGGAGCTTTACTCTGTATCTAACCCCGTGCTGTTCCTGTCCTGGGAGTGTTTGATGGGGACAGTGTAGAGGGAGCTTTACTCTGTATCTAACCCCGTGTTGTACCTGTCCTGAGAGTGTTTGATGGGGACAATGTAGAGGGAGCTTTACTCTGTATCTAACCCCGTGCTGTACCTGCCCTGAGAATGCCCCTGCACTCGAAAACTTTAATGGGAAAGCGTAGAGGAAGCTTTACTAGGCATTTTCAAAACATTCTTTCATGGTATGTAAGCTTTGCTGGCTTGCCCAGCATTCATTGTCCGTCCCTAATTGCCCTTGGGAAGGTGGTGATGAACCATCATTCGTGGTTGCAGTGTCATTTTCCCCAATACCGTGCTCCAAAATTCCTCACACAAAGTACTGAATAGGAAGGTATGAAAAAGGAAGAGAAGTAGGCCATTCGGCCCCTCGAGCCTGCTCCGCCATTTGATAACATCATGCTTGATCGGATTGAGGTTCAAGTTCCACTTTCCCCTCTAGCCCCAACACGGGTTGATTCCCTTGCCTAACAGGAGCCACATCAGAAAATTTGATGGCAGGAATCAAAAGCATGGTCAAAGCTGTAGGCCTTAAAGAGGGTAGAAACGTAACTAGGTTTCGGGAGGAAATTGCAGAGTTTCAGGCGCAGGCAGCTGAAGGAATGGCGCCAATGGTGAGGTAATTAAAATCGGGGATGGACGAGAGTAAGAACACAGTGATCTTTGAGGACTGTGGGGCTGCAGGAGGTTTCGGAGAAACAGAGGAGGCAAAGACATGAAGAGATTTCAACAGTGGGGTGAAAATTTTCCAATCGAGGTGTTGCCAGACCAGGAGGGCATATCGGTCAGCGAGCACAGGAGAGATGGGTGAACAGACACAACACATTATTGGCCATTAGAATACCAGAGCCAGCAGCTGGCGACCCTGGAGAGTATTAAAGGGGCAGTGGCTTCTGTGGAATCGGCAGAGTTATAACCATTCGGATTGTCTCCACATTTGGAGCTGAGTGGAAATGCACCGACGTTCCAGGCCTCAATCGGATAAAGGCCACATTCCTGCAATTTCCGATTGATTCAAGTCTCACCGTTCTTTGAGGACAGGTTTTCTGCTCCATCAGATTGATATCACTCAAACAGAAACGTTGGAATTTCCACTCCCGGGGACTATTTGAATTTGAGTAAATATGCCGAAGAGGAAATTCATTTGCGTTGTTTAAATAAGGATAATTTCACCAGAGTAAATATTCCTTGGCCAGAGAGCCAACGACAGGTGTTTGACAATTTAATATCGTCCAAGGATATGACTAGGGGTGAAGAGGCTAGGTGGGGGAAGCAGATGCAAAAGTAATTTTCAAATGGCTGAAGGCTTGAAATGGAAAATCATTCAGGGAAATGGGGAAGGATTAAGGGGAAGTTGGACTAATTGGATAGTGCTTTCAAAGGGCCAGTACAGACACAAAGGCCGAAGAGCCTTTGAACATTGAAGCTAGAACATAGAACAGTACAGCACAGTACAGGCCTTTCAACCCACGATGTTGTGCCGACCATTTATCCTAATCTAAGATCAACTTAACCTACACTCCTTCAATTTACTGCTGTCCATGTGCCTGTCTAAGAGTCGATTAAATGTCCCTAATGACTCTGACTCCACCACCTCTGCTGGCAGTGCATTCCACATGCCCACCACGCTCTGCGTAAAGAACCGACCTCCAACATCTCCCCTGTACCTTCCTCCGATCACCGTAAAATGATGGCCCCTCGTGACAGCCATTTCCACCCTGGGGAAAAATCCCTGGCTATCCACTCTATCCATGCCTCTCATCACCTTGTACACCTCTATCAAGTCACCTCTCTTCCTTCATCGCTCCAGTGCGAAAAGCCCTAGCTCCCTCAACCTTTCTTCATAAGACATGCCCTCCAGTCCAGGCAGCATCCTGGGAAAAGATGGATGTTTCTACAAATAGGAGGTTGTGTGGAGCCGTGAAGGATGGACCGCCAGGCAGAGGGCCTGGGTGAATTGAGCATGGATCTGCTCATGATGGCCTAGCCTTACTCCTTACCATCAAATCTTACAGACATTCTTCACATTTCTATCATCCCTACATCGCCTCTCGGGTCAAACTTTGTCCAATCCCTCCCTCCACTTTTGAAATATTTACTCAAATACACCTTTCAAAGAAAGTCACTCCCTCTAGCTCCTGTAGTCCACTGTCACAGGGGCTGGTTTAGCTCGCTCAGCTAAATCGCTGGCTTTTAAAGCAGACCAAGCAGGCCAGCAGCACGGTTCGATTCCCGTACCAGCCTCCCCTGACAGGCGCCGGAATGTGGCGACTAGGGGCTTTTCACAGTAACTTCATTTGAAGCCTACTCGTGACAATAAGCGATTTTCATTTCATTTTCATTTTCAATTGTCTCACAGCCTTAGCGAGAGCTGTTGGCGAACAGTTTTCATACATTTGTGTTGAAATGTGTCAGTGTGGCGCTGCCTTCCAGAGGCATTCGTGTCAAGAGTCAGGAAGTTTTATTGTACACTGCCACCTAGCTGTGGGTCTCAAGTTCCATTCATTCATCTGAGATCATCCAATGAACTGGGATTTTGTCAGCTTTCCCTGAAAGCTGCTGACTCAGGGTGAGTATCAGAGTTAATGTTGGGGTCATTCGCAGGGTGAATATTAGGGTTAGCGCGAGCATTTACGTATCGGTTTATTGTTAGAGTTAGTGATAATGTTGGGTTAGTTTAAATGTTAGGAGTCGCGTCAGGGTTAGCATTCATTTACAGCTCATCAGGGGCCTTAGTGTCAGGTTGTGGCTGAGTGGGTCGGTAAGGGATAGGTTGGAGCGTGTGGGCCAGAGGGCAGATGTCTCCGCATGACCTCATGTTCTCATTGCTCAATTTTCATTCTGTTTCACGGGTGCCTGTCTCTTTTGCTTGGCTTATATTTGGAGTTTAGGGTCAGAGCGAGCAAAGGAGTTAGGGTCAGCTTTAGAATCAGGGTCAGGGTTCAGGTGGGATCAGGTTTAGGGTCAAGGAGGATTAGGGTTGGGGTCAGTGTTAGGGTTAAGGTTAGGACCGGGGTGGGGATAAAGGGATAAAGCTAGAATTAGAGTTAGGATTAGGGTCAGCATTAGGGGTAAGGTTGTGTCCAGGTTAATACTAAAGGTCAGGGTTAAAGTTAGGTACAGGGTGAATGTTAGGGTTAGGGTCAATATTAGGGCCAGGGCTAGCGATAGGGACAATGCTAGGGTTAAAGTTTGTGTCAGGCATGGATTAGATTTAGGGTCATTGTTTGGGCCAGGCTAAGGGTTAGAGTTCAGGTTAAAGTCAGGGATAGGCTGAGGTTTTATGTTCAACTCGGGATTAAGACCTGGGTCGGGTAGAGTTAGGCTTTGGGTTAGCTTTAGGGTTAGTGCCAAGGCTGCCTTAGGGTTAGGGTTAGCGTGAGGGTCAATGTCAAGGTAAGGGTTGGGTTCCAGATTAGGTTCAGAGCCAGGGCTGCGTTAGGATTAGGGTTAGGGCCATGAGTAGGGTGAGCAGTAGGGTTAGAGTTAGGTGGGCCCGGATCGGCTGAGGTTAATCATGAAGGCCCCGCCTTCTCATCCTTGCCCCTCGCCTGAGGTGTGGTGACCCTCAGGTTAAATCACCATCAGTCAGCTCTCCCCCTCAAAGGGGAAAGCAGCCTATAGTCCTCGGGGACGATGACGACTTTCATTCTGAGGGTTAGATTCAGTGTTTGGAAATAAGAATAATTTAAACTAATTTATATTTGAGTGTGTGTGTGTTGGTTGTAACCTATAGCTTCATGTTTAATGTTACTTTATAGTTCCTCAGTTTCAGTTTCATTTTGCAAGTATGTGGGTTTGTGCAGCTGCTTGTATTTCAATTAGGTTTTATGACCCTAAAATAAAAACAGGATATAAAAAATCTAGGCTGTTGCTTGGCAACCATGAACCCCACACAGAAATACAAGAGCAGTTTAAGCCAGTTGAAACAAGGTAACTCAGAAAGAAGCAGTATTCTACATAACAGCCATGACAATGCACAGGGACAGAAGGTCAGTCCCAAGCTAAAGAATGCAACCGTGCCACAAATTAGGGAATGTGACAGAAGAGAGTTGCAGGAAAACTGTGAAGTCAAAGGAAGAATGAATATGAATCTGGAAATGGTCCTGCTCAGTGAAGTTGAGAGCGAGGAGCAGGAAAAGGCTCCAAGTTAATCATAGAATTTACAGTGCAGAAGGAGGCCATTCGGCCCATCGAGTCTGCACCAGCTCTTGGAAAGAGCACCCTACCCAAGGTCAACACCTCCACCCTATCCCTATAACCCAGTAACCCCACCCAACACTAAGGGCAATTTTGGACACTAAGGGCAATTTATCATGGCCAATCCACCTAACCTGCACATCTTTGGACTGTGGGAGGAAACCGGAGCACCCGGAGGAAACCCACGCACACACGGGGAGGATGTGCAGACTCCGCACAGACAGTGACCCAAGCCGGAATCGAACCTGGGACCCTGGAGCTGTGAAGCAATTGTGCTATCCACAATGCTACCGTGCTGCAAAACTGCAAGGCAAAACTGCAGGAAGCGGAGATAAAGCAATAAGCTTGCAAGATGGCAGAGACCCAAGGTGACCTGAATCGCTGGCACTTTGATAAGGCCTGTAAAGCAGGGGTGCTTCCTTGATGGCCAGTGACACGCGAGACTGGATGAATGGTGTTGGTGATCAAGGGCACGGGAATAGCAGAAAGAGAAGTTGACATCCTGGCTGAAGAATTCCAAGAGGAAGCATTGTTTGGGAGAATATTCCCAGGCATGTTCCAGGGAGACCTGGGGCGGAATTCTCCGACCTCCTGCAGTGTCGGAGAATCGCCCGGGGCTGGCGTAAATCCCGCCCCTGCCATGGCCGGAATTCTCCGCCACCCGAGAATCGCGCCCCGCCGATCGGTGTGCCCCCCGCAGTGATTCTCCGGCCCGCGATGGGCCGAAGTCCCGCTGCTGACAGGCCAATCCCGCTGACGTGGTTTCAACCACCTCTGGTGGCGACGGGATTGGCAGTGCGAGCGGGCCCCCAGGGGTCCTGGGGGGGGGGGGGGGGCGCGGGGCAATCGGACCCCGGGTTGTGTCCCCACGGTGGCCTGGCCCACGATCAGGGCCCACCGATCGGCGGGCGGGCCTGTGCCGTGGGGCCACTCTTTTTGTTCCGCCGCCGCCACGGCCTCCACCATGGCGGAGGCGGAAGAGAATCCCCCTACTGCGCATGCGCCGGTGGTCATGTCAGCGGCCGCTGACGCACCGGCGCATGTGCGAACCGGCGAAGGCCTTTCGGCCAGCCCCGACGCCGGGCGGCGGGCGGCAAAGGCCGTTGGCGCCGGTTTTGGCACCAGTCGGCATGGCGCCAACCACTCCGGCGCGGGCCTAGCCCCCAAAGGTGCGGAGAATACCCCACCTTTGGGGAGGCCCGTGCATGAGTGGTTGGCGCCACTCCACTACGCCGGGACCCCCCGCCCCGCTGGGTAGGGGAGAATCCCAGCCCATAATAGAAAAGCAAATTACTGCGGATGCTGGAATCTGAAACAAAAGCAGAAAATACTAGTTAATCTCAGCAGGCCTGGCAGCATCTGTGGAGAGAGAAGGGAGCTGGCGTTTCGAGACTGGATGACTCTTTGTCAAACCTCAGAGAGACCAGTTGGCTCACAGGGTGACAAGCATTAGGGAGGGGGCGTAATTGAGAAGAAATCCATAGAAGTTGTTTTGAGTGGCATCTGTCAGTTGGTTTCAGAGAGTGGTGTGTTTGACCAAGGTTCGCCTCTTGGTTTACATAGATTATGAATTTACTGCGGGCATTAGAGTATGAGATAGATATTACGTAACTTGTGTTATCATAGAACATAGAACAGTACAGCACAGAACAGGCCCTTCGGCACCCAATGTTGTGCCGAGCCATGATCACCCTACTCAAACCCACGTATCCACCCTATACCCGTCACCCAACAACCCCCCCCCTTAACCTTACTTTTTAGGACACTACAGGCAATTTAGCATGGCCAATCCACCTAACCCGCACATCTTTGGACTGTGGGAGGAAACCGGAGCACCCGGAGGAAACCCACGCACACACGGGGAGGACGTGCAGACTCCGCACAGACAGTGACCCAGCCGGGAATCGAACCTGGGACCCTGGAGCTGTGAAGCATTGATGCTAACCACCATGCTACCCTGCTGCCAAATCCTTATACAGATCCTTACCGATCTGTATAAATTTGGAAATGTATAGCTGAGATGAAGGAGCAGTGCATTCTAGTTAACCTTCCCTGTTTAATAAATGTTTTATTCTTTTGTTAAAAGTTCATCAGCTGACTCCTGTGACTTTGTTCAGTAGCTGCCCCTCCACGTATCGAAACTAAAAATAAAAGTTAGGATCTAACAAGCCGGATTCCACTCTTGGGTATGACTTTCCCAGTGGTGACCAGTGGTAACATCTGCTGGGATTGCAACAGGAGCATCAGTTTAACCTCTCGTTCAAAAGACGGCGCCTCGGTCAGAGAAAGCTCGCTTACAACTGTACGGGAGCGTCAGTCGAGATTTTGTGCTCAGGTTTCCGCAAGTTGAAGTTTTGGCCAGAACCTTCCGGTTGTTTATGCCGGTGGGGTCTTCCAGTCCCATTGACAGCGCACCCTATGGCGGCAAGGTGTACATTCACCAGGAAATCCCGTTGACAATGGTGGGACCACGGGATCCCCCCACCAGATAATAGCGGGACAGCCCCTCCCCCCACGGCCGGTTGCACAGTAAATCCCACCCAATGAATTCCCAGCGCTGTGAGAAACGATTGGGCGTCCACTGAGCCATTATTGAAATTGTTTCTGCAGTTTGAAACTCCAAAAGTTTGAGTACATAAATCTAATCCATTACTCGACTGCGGTAGTGAGGGAGTGTTGCTCTGTTGGAGGTGCTTTCTCTCAGATGATGTGTGAAGCTGTCTGCCCTCTCTGGTTGGTTCCTATGACACTATGTTGACAATGAACAGAGGAGTTGTCTCCATAGGAACCCCCATTCCACACCACAAAAGATGATTATCTGGTCGTAATCACATTGCTGTTTGTGGGAGCTTGCTGTGCACGAATTGGCTTTATAAAAATTCATTTACGGGATGTGGGCGTCGCTGGCTAGGACTGCATTTGTTGCCCATCAGTAGTTGCCCTAGGTGGTGGTGAGCTGCCTTCCTGAACTACTGGGGGTAGGTACATCCCTGAGGGTAGGTACATCCACTGTGCTGTTAGGGAGGGAGTTCCAGGATTTTGGCCCAGTGACACTGAAGGAACGGCCGATATACTTCCAAGTCGGGGTGGTGAGTGACTTGGAGGGGAACCTCCAGCTGGTGGGGTTCCCAGGTATCTGCTGCTCTTGTCCTTCTAGATGGTAGTGGTCGTGGGTTTGGAAGGTGTTGCCGAAGGAACTTTGGTGAGTTATTGCAGTGCATCCTGTAGATGGTACACATGACTGCCACTGTTCGTCGGTGGTGGAGGGAGTGAATGTTTGTGGAAGGGGGAGCAATCAAGAGCTTGCTTTGTCCTGGATGGTGTTGAGCTTCTTGAGTGTTGTTGGAGCTGCACTCACCCAGGCAAGAGGAGAGTATTCCATTACACTCCTGACTTGTGCCTTGTCCTCCGATGGTCCACCTTGTCGATGGTGGACAGGCTTTGGGGGTCAGGAGGTGAGAAACTCACCGCAGGATTCCTAGCCTTTTACCTGCTCTAGTAGCCACAGTATTAATAGGGCTTGTCCAGCTCAGTTTCTGACCAATGGTAACCCCCAGAATGCTGATTGTGCTGCCGGATTTCCTGCATAACAACAGTGACTCCTCTTGGAAAGTCAGAAGTCTGACAACACCAGATTAAAGTCCAACAGGTTTGTTTCAAACACTAGCTTTGGAGTGCTCCATTCACCTGAGGAAGGAGCAGTGCTCCGAAAGCTAGTGATATAGAATATAGAATAGAACAGTACAGCACAGAACAGGCCCTTCATGTTGTGCCGAGCCATGATCACCCTACTCAAACCCACGTATCCACCCTATACCCGTAACCCAACAACCCCCCCCCCCCTTAACCTTACTTTTATTAGGACACTACGGGCAATTTAGCATGGCCAATCCACCTAACCCGCACATCTTTGGACTGTGGGAGGAAACCGGAGCACCCGGGGGAAACCCACGCACACAGGGGGAGGACGTGCAGACTCCACACAGACAGTGACCCAGCCGGGAATCGAACCTGGGACCTGGAGCTGTGAAGCATTTATGCTAACCACCATGCTACCCTGCTGCCTAAAGTCATCGATAGTGTTTGAAACAAACCTGTTGGACTTTAACCTGGTTTGTCAGACTTCTTACTGTGCTCATCCCAGTCCAACGCCGGCATCTCCACATCATGGTTATCATCGACTCCTCTTGGAAAGTAAGCGATTGGTGGTAAAGCGATTTGGGATGTCCGCTGCTCCGAAAAGGCACTACAGAAATGCAAGTCTTTCTCGAAATGCAGTTTGTTGTAGTTGTTGGCTCACTAGCTTCGCCAGTTGAGTACATTATTTAATCCTTGACTGCAGCATCCATCCAGAAAATGCTGCCAAGATGACTGAACATCGAAGAATTAAAGTCATCGATAGATGATGAGCCAGGAAACTGTCATAATCTCCGAAAGCTCCAACGTCATTGGCAGTGTTATTGGTATACAGCCTCTTAGTGTGTTTAAGAATTAAATTATAGCAGTATTGCGTAGATTAACAAGGAGAGAGTGTGTTATAATTATATATTATAACCAGCATGTGTTAAAGTGCTTCATAAAGTCATCCTTCGAATAGCTATAATGGGTCATAATTGTTTGCGGGTTTTAACCTGAACTAAATGGCTTTGTATTAATCAACGATGCAATGTTGTTAAGTGTGTAGGATTTCTGCATCATTTAACATTATTCGCCTCCACATTACGAAGCTGCTTTAAGTCAAACAGACTCAGTCATGGTCTGGAGCTCTCTACAGTATGCAACCCATCACATATCCTGGTGATATTGGGAAGTCGGAGGACAAAGTTTCCACCGCTCAAGATCTGTGCAAGTTGCCAACTGATTGAGAAGAAAGAGTGTGCATTTCTATAGCACCTTTCACACCCTCAGTAAGTCCCAAAGCGCTTTACAGCCAGGCAAATACTTCTATGGAGTACAGCATTGTAATGTTGGGAAACGTGTAGGGTAATTTGGGCACAGCTATCTCTCACTAACACAAATAACAGCTGTACTGCTGTTCACTGAATGTAAACTGCTGGTCAGGGCATCCAGGAGAACTGCTCTACTACTCGTCAAAAGAGTAATTCTGGAGTCTGTTGGATTGGTTTGGATTTGTTTATTGTCACGTGTACCACGGTACAGTAAAAATTATTTTTCTGCGAGCAGCTCAACAGATCATTAAGTACATGAAAAGAAAGTACATGTAAAGGGGCAGCACGGTAGCATTGTCGATAGCACAATTGCTTCACAGCTCCAGGGTCCCAGGTTCGATTCCCGGCTTGGGTCCATGTCTGTGCGGAGTCTGCACGTTCTCCCCGTCTGTGCTCCGGTTTCCTCCCACAGTCCAAAGATGTGCAGGTTAGGTGGATTGGTCATGCTAAATTGCCCTTAGTGTCCAAAATTGCCCTTAGTGTTGGGTGGGGTTACTGGGTTATAGGGTGGAGGTGTTGACCTTGGGTAGGGTGCTCTTTCCAAGAGCCGGTGCAGACTCGATGGGCCGAATGGCCTCCTTCTGCACTGTAAATTCTATGAAATCTATGAAAAGAAAATACATAATCATCATCATGGAATCATAGAATTTTCCACTTTCCGGCCCGAACACCATAACCCTTAATCCATTTATTCTTCAAAAAACGATCTATCTTTATCTTAAAAACATTTAATGAAGGAGCCTCAACTGCTTCACTAGGCAAGGAATTCCCTAGATTCACAACCCTTTGTGTGAACAAGTTCTTCCTAAGCTCAGTCCCAAATCAACTTCCCTTATTTTGAGACTATGCCCCCCAGTTCTGCATTCATGGAGTCAATGAATGGGAGGTGGGTTGATGTGGTGGACTGGGCTGTGTTCACAGCTCTCTGACGTTCCTTGCGGTCCTGGGCCGAGCAGTTGCCATACCAGGCTGTGATGCAGCCCGATAGGATGCTTTCTATGGTGCATATGTAAAAGTTGGTAAGAGTTAATGTGGACATGCCGAATTTCCTTAGTTTCCTGAGGAGGTATAGGCGCTGTTGTGCTGTCTTGGTAGTAGCGTCGACGTGGGTGGACCAGGACAGATTTTAGGAGATGTGTACCCCTAGGGATTTGAAGCTGCTAACCATCTCTACCTCAGGCCCTTGATGATACAGTACTTTGCTTCCTGAAGTTAATCACCAGGAAGAATGTCCACGCACGAAGGCAGAAGATTCCTCGATTAACAACTCGTCTGAAATATTTTGATAGAGCAGCTCTCCTTCAGTGCTGCCCCTTCCCCAATGCAATGATCCCTTGGTACTGCCCTTCTGCCATCGCAGCACTCCCTCAGTACTGACCCTCTGACAGTGCAGCATTCCCTCAGTACTGACCCTCTGACAGTGCAGCACCCCTCAGTACTGACCCTCCGACAGTGCAGCACTCCCTCAGTACTGACCCTCTGACAGTGCAGCACTCCCTCAGCACTGACCCTCTGACAGTGCAGCACTCCCTCAGTACTGACCCTCTGACAGTGCAGCACTCCCTCAGTACTGACCCTCTAACAGTGCAGCACTCCCTCAGCACTGACCCTCTGACAGTGCAGCACTCCCTCAGTACTGACCCTCTGACAGTGCAGCACTCCCTCAGTACTGACCCTCTGACAGTGCAGCACTCCCTCAGCACTGACCCTCTGACAGTGCAGCACTCCCTCAGTACTGACCCTCTGACAGTGCAGCGCTCCCTCAGTACTGACCCTCTGACAGTGCAGCACTCCCTCAGTACAGACCCTCTGACAGTGCAGCACTCCCTCAGTACTGACCCTCTGACAGTGCGGTACTCCCTCAGTACAGACCCTCTGACAGTGCAGCACTCCCTCAGTACTGACCCTCTGATAGTACAGCGCTCCCTCAGTACTGACCCTCTGACAGTGCACGCACTCCCTCAGTACTGACCCTCTGACAGTGCAGCACTCCCTCAGTACTGTCCCTCTAGCAGTGCGGCACTCCCTCAGTACTGACCCTCTGATAGTGCAGAGCTCCCTCAGTACTGACCCTCTGACAGTGCAGCACTCCCTCAGTACTGATCCTCTGACAGTGCAGCACTCCCTCAGTACTGACCCTTTGACAGTGCAGCGCTCCCTCAGTACAGCCCCTCTGACAGTGCAGCACTCCCTCAGTACTGACCCTCTGACAGTGCAGCACTCCCTCAGCACTGACCCTCTGACAGTGCAGCACTCCCTCAGTACTGACCCTTTGACAGTGCAGCGCTCCCTCAGTACAGCCCCTCTGACAGTGCAGCACTCCCTCAGTACTGACCCTCTGACAGTGTCAGCACTCCCTCAGTACTGACCCTCTGACAGTGTGGCACTCCCTCAGCACTGACCCACTGACAGCGCGGTGCTCCCTCAGCACTGACCCTCTGACAGTGCAGTGCTCCCTCAGCACTAACCCTCTGACAGTGCAGCACTCCCTCAGCACTGACCCTCTGACAGTGCAGCACTCCCTCAGTACTGACCCTTTGACAGTGCAGCGCTCCCTCAGTACTGACCCTCTGACAGTGCAGTGCTCCCTCAGTACTGACCCTCTGACAGTGCAGCACTCCCTCAGTACTGACCCTCTGACAGTGCAGCGCTCCCTCAGTACTGACCCTCTGAGAGTGCAGCACTCCCTCAGTACTGACCCTCTGACAGCGTGGCACTCCCTCAGCACTGATCCACTGACAGTGCGGTACTCCCTCAGCACTGACCCTCTGACAGTGCAGTGCTCCATCAGCACTGACCCTCTGACAGTGCAGCACTCCCTCAGTACTGACCCTTTGACAGTGCAGCGCTCCCTCAGTACTGACCCTCTGACAGTGCAGCACTCCCTCAGTACTGACCCTCTGACAGTACAGCACTCCCTCAGTACTGACCCCCTGACATTGTGACACTCCCTCAGCACTGACCCTCTGACAGTGCAGCACTCCCTCAGTACTGACCCTCTGACAGTGCAGCACTCCCTCAGTACTGACCCTCTGACAGTGCAGCACTCCCTCAGTACTGACCCCCTGACATTGTGACACTCCCTCAGCACTGACCCACTGACAGTGCAGTGCTCCCTCAGTACTGACCGTCTGACAGTGCAGCACTCCCTCAGTACTGACCCTCTGACAGTGCAGCACTCCCTCAGTACTGACCCACTGACAGTGCAGCACTCCCTCAGTACTGACCCTCTGACAATGTCAGCACTCCCTCAGTACTGTCCCTCTGACAGTGAGGCACTCCCTCATCACTGACCCACTGACAATGTCAGCACTCCCTCAGTACTGACCCTCTGACAGTGCGGCACTCCCTCAGTACTGACCCTCTGACAGTGCAGTGCTCCCTCAGCACTGACCCACTGACAGTGCGGTGCTCCCTCAGCACTGACCCACTGACAGTGCAGTGCTCCCTCAGCACTGACCCTCTGACAGTGCAGCACTCCCCCGGCACTGACCCTCTGACAGTGCAGTGCTCCCTCAGCACTGACCCTCTGACAGTGCAGTGCTCCCTCAGCACTGACCCTCTGACAGTGCAGTGCTCCCTCAGCACTGACCCTCTGACAGTGCAGTGCTCCCTCAGTACTGACCCTCTGACAGTGCAGTGCTCCCTCAGCACTGACCCTCTGACAGTGCAGCACTCCCTCAGTACTGACCCTCTGACAGTGCAGTGCTCCCTCAGCACTGACCCTCTGACAGTGCAGCACTCCCTCAGTACTGACCCTCTGACAGTGCAGTGCTCCCTCAGCACTGACCCTCTGACAGTGCAGCGCTCCCTCAGCACTGACCCTCTGACAGTGCAGCACTCCCTCAGTACTGACCCTCTGACAGTGCAGTGCTCCCTCAGCACTGACCCTCTGACAGTGCAGCACTCCCTCAGTACTGACCCTCTGACAGTGCAGTGCTCCCTCAGTACTGACCCTCTGACAGTGCAGTGCTCCCTCAGCACTGACCCACTGACAGTGCAGTGCTCCCTCAGTACTGACCCTCTGACAGTGCAGCACTCCCTCAGTACTGACCCTCTGACAGCGCAGCACTCCCTCAGTACTGACCCTCTGACAGTGCAGCACTCCCTCAGTACTGACCCTCTGACAGCGCAGCACTCCCTCAGTACTGACCCACTGACAGTGCAGCACTCCCTCAGCACTGACCCACTGACAGTGCGGTGCTCCCTCAGTACTGACCCACTGACAGTGCGGTGCTCCCTCAGCACTGACCCACTGACAGTGCAGTGCTCCCTCAGTACTGACCCTCTGACAGTGCAGCACTCCCTCAGTACTGACCCTCTGACAGCGCAGCACTCCCTCAGTACTGACCCTCTGACAGTGCAGCACTCCCTCAGTACTGACCCTCTGACAGCGCAGCACTCCCTCAGTACTGACCCACTGACAGTGCAGCACTCCCTCAGCACTGACCCACTGACAGTGCGGTGCTCCCTCAGTACTGACCCTCTGACAGCGCAGCACTCCCTCAGTACTGACCCACTGACAGTGCAGCACTCCCTCAGCACTGACCCACTGACAGTGCAGCACTCCCTCAGCACTGACCCACTGACAGTGCGGTGCTCCCTCAGTACTGACCCTCTGACAGCGCAGCACTCCCTCAGTACTGACCCACTGACAGTGCAGCACTCCCTCAGTACTGACCCACTGACAGTGCAGTGCTCCCTCAGCACTGACCCACTGACAGTGCGGTGCTCCCTCAGCACTGACCCACTGACAGTGCGGTGCTCCCTCAGCACTGACCCACTGACAGTGCGGTGCTCCCTCAGCACTGACCCTCTGACAGTGCGGTGCTCCCTCAGCACTGTACTGACAGTGCAGCACTCCCTCAGTACTGACCCACTGACAGTGCAGTGCTCCCTCAGTACTGACCCACTGACAGTGCAGCACTCCCTCAGTACTGACCCTCTGACAGTGCAGTGCTCCCTCAGCACTGACCCTCTGACAGTGCGGTGCTCCCTCAGCACTGTACTGACAGTGCAGCACTCCCTCAGTACTGACCCTCTGACAGTGCAGCGCTCCCTCAGTACTGACCCACTGACAGTGCAGCACTCCCTCAGTACTGACTCTGACAGTGCGGCACTCCCTCAGCACTGACTCTGACAGTGCGGCACTCCCTCAGTACTGACCCTCTGACAGTGCAGCGCTCCCTCAGTACTGACCCACTGACAGTGCAGCACTCCCTCAGTACTGACTCTGACAGTGCGGCACTCCCTCAGCACTGACTCTGACAGAGCAGCACTCCCTCAGTACTGACCCTCTGACAGTGCGGCACTCCCTCTGTACTGACCCTCTGACAGTGCAGCACTCCCTCTGTACTGACCCTCTGACAGTGCAGCATTCCCTCAGTACTGACCCTCTGACAGTGCGGCACTCCCTCAGGACTGACCCTCTGACAGTGCAGCACTCCCTCAGCACTGACCCTCTGACAGTGCAGGTGCTCCCTCAGCACTGACCCTGTGACAGTGCGGCACTCCCTCAGCACTGACCCTCTGACAGTGCGGCACTCCCTCAGTACTGACCCTCTGACAGTGCGGTGCTCCCTCAGCACTGACCCTCTGACAGTGCGGTGCTCCCTCAGCACTGACCCTCTGACAGTGCGGCACTCCCTCAGCACTGACCCTCTGACAGTGCGGTGCTCCCTCAGCACTGACCCTCAGACAGTGCAGCACTCCCTCAGCACTGACCCTCTGACAGTGCGGTGCTCCCTCAGCACTGACCCTGGACAGTGCGGCACTCCCTCAGCACTGACCCTCTGACAGTGCGGTGCTCCCTCAGTACTGACCCACTGACAGTGCGGTGCTCCCTCAGTACTGACCCTCTGACAGTGCAGCACTCCCTCAGTACTGACCCTCTGACAGTGCAGCACTCCCTCAGTACTGACCCTCTGACAGTGCGGTGCTCCCTCAGCACTGACCCTCTGACAGTGCGGTGCTCCCTCAGCACTGACCCTCTGACAGTGCGGCACTCCCTCAGCACTGACCCTCTGACAGTGCGGTGCTCCCTCAGCACTGTACTGACAGTGTCAGCATGGCTGATGTGTTCAGGTTATTGATGTGAGAGTGGAATTTACAACCTTTGGGACAAGGAAGTGCTACCAATGAGCCACAGCTGCTATCAGTGCCTTTGTGCTGTTTCCATGAATGTACTTTGAGGAACCCCTCGCCAGCTGTCAGTGGCACGGCATTTCTAATAGTTGGCTGCCTGGAGGTGTCACCAAGAAGCAATACCAGGGACATTAGCACCACTTCATGGAGTCACGCCTGTCAGTGAGACACCTCTCACCAGTAGTTAAAACCTTTACTAATCCATGATTGTTGGTGTGTGAATCATCCCTTCAAGTGGTTGCTGCATAGTGAGTACTTGCAGAATGAGACACATGATCAGGACCTGATAAAGAGTTCACTTCACCATTCAACGAGGCAATGTTGTATCTGTCAAAGGCGATCACGAGTATTGTCCCTCTGTCTCTAAACGAAGGCCACCTCCTCCCCTCCTCTCACATTAAACTAGTTGTCGTTGAATTCAGTATCTCATACAAACAGGACTTTAGATGGTCAGAGCCACAGACAGTTCACAAATAAAAGTTTGTTTGCGCGTCGCCTGGCCTCATCCTTTGGACCCCACGCCCTGAGGTTGAAAGGTAACCAACTGCTTGTGGACTGCGGAGTTTGCAACTTGCACAGGATCAGCAGCCACACCCACTGTCACCTTTCAAATACCTGAACCTCTCCATTTCCTCAAACTCTCAAAGCTGACACTGAGCGCACAATGCAGAAACAGGGCATTCGGCCAAGCTGGTGGTCATGGTCCAAACGAGACTCCACCCAGCCACCTTCATCTCACCCCCATCATCATAATCCTCTTTCCCTTTCTCCCTCCTGAGCTCATCGAACTCCCCTTAATTGCACCTTTGTTGTTAGACCCGACTACACTGCCAATGTTACAGGGTCCACCTGGATCTCGGCCCTCTGCCAACTCGGGTCTCGTGAGCACTCCCAGCGTTAAACTAAATAGTGCAAGGGCAGCACGGTGGCCTAGTGGTTAGCACAACTGCCTCACGGCGCTGAGGTCCCAGGTTCGATCCCGGCTCTGGGTCACTGTCCGTGTGGAGTTTGCACATTCTCCCCGTGTCTGCGTGGGTTTCGCCCCCACAACCCAAAATGTGCAGAGTAGGTGGACTGGCCACGCTAAATTGCCCCTTAATTGGAAAAAATAATTGGGTAATCTAAATTTAAAAAAAAACTAAATAGTGCGGGCAAAGGATCAAATGTGGAAGGATGTGGTACGTCAAAAGGAAGGGAGAAGGGAGGAGAGGAGAATAGAAATATGGGAATGAGGGTCAGGGAATGTCAGGAAGGGACAGAGGGGAATAAAAAGCTAAGAACGCACCAACAATCGAGACTGGATCTTACAAAGATAACACACATATAAAACTAAAAGTTCTGTATCTCTTTAGACTTGGTATTCCTAGCAAAATAAACAAATTGATAACACATATTGAAGTAAACAAATTTGATCTGATAGCCATTCCGGAGTCATGGTGCAGGATGACAAGGATTGGATCGTGAATATTGAGGGGTGTATGACATCCAAGGCAAATAGGAAGATAGGTAAAGGTGGAGGGGTAGCCCTGTCAACCAAGCACGGCATTTGTGCAATAGTTAGAGTAGATCCTGGTTCAGGAGATCATGATGTCGAATCAGTATGTGTGGAGATCAGGAACAGTAGGGGAAATAAGTCGCTCGTGCGAGTACATAGAACATAGAACAGTACAGCACAGAACAGGCCCTTCGGCCCTCGATGTTGTGCTGAGCAATGATCACCCTACTTAAACCCACGTAACCCGTATACCCGTAACCCAACAATCCCCCCATTAACCTTACACTACGGGCAATTTAGCATGGCCAATCCACCTAACCCGCACATCTTTGGACTGTGGGAGGAAACCGGAGCACCCGGAGGAAACCCACGCACACACGGGGAGGACATGCAGACTCCACACAGACAGTGACCCAGCCGGGAATCGAATCTGGGACCCTGGAGCTGTGAAGCATTGATGCTAACCACCATGCTACCGTGAGGCCCCAGAGTAATCTGCATATAAAGTGGAAAATTCAGATTGGCAATGGTAGCCTGGAGTTCACAGAATGCGTTTGAGGGACTTTCTTACAGCACATTCTGGAGCCAACCAGGGAGCAGGTGATGTTGGATTTGGTATTGTGTACTATGCTAGGATTAATAAATATCCTCAGAGTAAAGCAATGACCGCAATATGATTGGATTTTATATCCAGTTTGAAAGGGAGAAGAGTGGGTCTATGACCAGAGTTTTAAACTTAAATAAGGACAACTCTGTGGGCATGAAAGCTGAGCCAGCTGACGTGAACTTGGATACCAGGGAAGTGGATAGATCATTAGAGAAGCAGTGGCAGACACTTAAGAGGATATTTCAGGAAACTCAGATTAAGTATATTCCCACAATGAAGGACAATTCTAAAGGGTAGGACCCATCATCTGTGATTAACTAAAAAAGTTAGGGAAAGCAAACTTAAGGAAAAAGCACATGGAGGAGTGAAAGGTTGGGTGATAGGAATGCCAGAGAATGACTAAAGAGTTAATTAGAATAAAGAAATTAGAGTATGGAAATGAAAATGAAATGAAAATCGCTTATTGTCACAAGTAGGCTTCAAATGAAGTTACTGTGAAAAGCCCCTAGTCACCCCATTCCGGCGCCTGTTTGGGGAGGCTGGGACGGGAATTGAACCGTGCTGCTGGCCTGCCTTGGTCTGCTTTCAAAGCCAGCGATTTAGCCCAGTGTGCTAAACCAGCCCCTGATGAAAGGAAGCTGACTAGAAATGTAACAATGGGTATCAAGACTTTCCATAGGTATCTAAAAAGGAAAAGTATGAGTAAAGTGAGAATGGGGAGTAAATTATTTATTATTAATTTAAGGAATGTGGGCGTCACTAGCTGGGTCAGCATTTATTACCCACCCCTATGGGCCCTTGAGAAGGTGGTGGTGAGATGACTTCTTGAACCGCTGCAGTCTATGTGGTGTAGGTACACCCACAGTGCTGTTAGGGAGGGAGTTCCAGGATTCCGACCAGGTGGCAGTGAAGGAATAGCAAAATAATTCCATGTAGATAACAAGGAATTGGCAGATGAAATGAATACATATTTCGCTCTGTCTTCACTATGGAGCATTTGAGGGAAACCCTTTTCACCCAGAGGGTGATGGGAATCTGGAACTCGCTGTCAGAAAGGGTGGGAGAGGCAGGAATCCTCACAACACTGCAGAAGTATTTAGATCAGCACTTGAAACACTACAGCATACACGCTATGGACCAAGTGTTGGAAAATGGGATTAGAATAGATAGGTGCTTGATGGCCAGCACAGTCACAATAGGCTGAAGGATTTGGGTCTATTGTCACTCCTACTGAGGTACAGTGCAAAGTATTGTTCTGCATACAGTCCAGACAGATCGTTCCATACATGAAAAATAAAGGACATACGATAGATACACAATGTAAACACATAGACACAGACATCGGATGAAGCATACGGAGTATTGTACTACTCAGTAGAGAAGATGTGGAGAGTGATCAGTGGGGAAGAAGCTTTTTTTGAACCTGTTAGTGCGTGTTCTCAGACTTTTCTCCTGCCAGACAGAAGAGTTTGGAAGACAGAATAAGCCAGGTGGGAGGGGTCTTTGTTATGCTGCCCGTTTTCCCCAGGCAGCGGGAAGTATAGACAGAGTCAACGGATGGGAGGCGGGTTAGAACATAGAACATAGAACAGTACAGCACAGAACAGGCCCTTCGGCCCTCGATGTTGTGCCGAGCAATGATCACCCTACTCAAACCCATGTATCCACCCTATACCCGTAACCCAACAACCCCCTCCCCCTTAACCTTACTTTTTAGGACACTACGGGCAATTCAGCATGGCCAATCCACCTAACCCGCACATCTTTGGACTGTGGGAGGAAACCGGAGCACCCGGAGGAAACCCACGCACACACGGGGAGGACGTGCAGACTCCGCACAGACAGTGACCCAGCCGGGAACTGAACCTGGGACCCTGGAGCTGTGAAGAATTTATACTAACCACCATGCTACCATGCTACCGTGCATTCACGTGATGGGCTGGGCTGCGTTCATGATTCTCTGTAGTTTCTTCTGGTCTTGGGCCGAGCAGTTGCCATACCAGGCTGTGATGCAGCCAGATAGGATGCTTTCTATGGTGCATCTGTAAAAATCGGTAAGAGTCAATGTGGACATGCCAAATTTCCTTAGTTTGCTGAGGAAGTATAGGCGTTGTTGTGCTTTCTTGATCATAATGTTGACGTGGGTGGACCAAGACTCATTGTTGGTGATGTGCACACCTAGGAATTTGAATCTGTCTCTTTCTGTGCTGCATAGCTCTACGACTCTATGATACAAAAACATTCCAATAATATCAGGAGGTGGAAGGGAGAACTTGGTGAAATTACAATCACTAGGGAAGTGGTACTGAGCAAACTGATGGCCTGACAAGTCTCCAGGCCCAGATGGCCTCTATCTTAGGGTCTTAAAAGAGATGGTTAATGAGGTCGTGGTTGAGTTGATGTTAATTTTCCAAAATTCCTTCAATTCTGGAACGGTTCCATCTGACTGGA
Source organism: Scyliorhinus canicula (assembly GCF_902713615.1). NCBI lineage: Eukaryota > Metazoa > Chordata > Chondrichthyes > Carcharhiniformes > Scyliorhinidae > Scyliorhinus > Scyliorhinus canicula. The sequence goes on along the minus strand of NC_052149.1, from coordinate 230,403,559 downwards.
AAGTAGCAGATATTACCCCTCTATTCAAGAAGGGAGGGAGGCAGAAAACATGAAGTTATAAGCCTGTTAGCTTGATGTCTGTCATGATGAAGGTGCTTGAATCGATCATTAAAGAGGTTATTGCTGGGCACTTCGAAAAACTCAACATAATTGGGAAGATTCAGCCCCTGGAATTCCACGACCATTGGAATTCTTTTCTCCCGCCAACAGAGCATCCCCGCCCGTGGGTTTTCCGGCAATGGGCTTCAATGGGAAATCCCACTGACAGGAGGCGGGAATAGAGAACGGTGCGTGGCCGAGAAACACGGCTGGGGGACTGGAGAATCCCGCCCAGCATGGTTTTTTCGAAAAGGATATCATGTTTAACCAATGTATAGGAGTTCTTTGAAGGAGTGGCATGCACTGTGGATAAAGGGGAGCCTGTAGATGTACTGTACTTGGATTTCCCAAAAAGCAGTTGGTAAGATGCCGCATCAAATGTGATTGGCGAAAATGAAAGCTCACAGTGTAGGGGGTAACATACTTGCATGAATAAAGGATTGGCTGTCTGGCAGAATCATAGAATCAGTGCAGAAGGAGGCCATTCAGCCCCTTGAGCCTGCACCGGCCCTGGGAAAGAGCACCCCACCCAAGCCCCACTCCTCCACCCTATCCCCTTTAGCCCAAAGCCCAACCTACCCTTTTTGGACACTAAGAGCAATTTATCGTGGTGAATCCACCTAACCTGCACATCTTTGGACTGTGGTAGGAAACCGGAGCACCCGGGGCCGCACGGTAGTGCACGTGGCTAGCACTGTGGCTTCACAGCGCCAGGGTCCCAGGTTCGATTCCCCGTTGGGTCCATGTCTGTGTGGAGTCTGCACGTTCTCCCCGTGTGGGGTTTCCTCCGGGTGCTCCGGTTTCCTCCCACAGTCCAAAGATGTGCAGGTTAGATGGATTGGCCATGATAAATTGCCCTTAGTGTACAAAAAGGTTGGAGGGGTTATTGGGTTCTGGGGATAGGGTGGAAGTGAGGGCTTAAGTGGGTCGGTGCAGACTCTGGCAGATGGAGTATAATGTGGGAAAATGTGAAGTTTACTTTGCATGAAGAATTAAAAAAAAGTATTACTTACACAGAGAATGACCACAGAATTCCAAGATGCAGAGGGATCTGGATGTTCTAGTACATGAGTCACAAAGAGCTAATAAGCAGGTGCAGCAAATAATTAAGAAGGTGAATGGAACATTACTCTTTATTACGAGAGGAATTAAACATAAAAGTAAGGATGATATGCATCAGTTATACATGGAATTGGTGAGACCACCCAAATACTGTGTGCATCTTTGGTCTGATTATTCAAGGAAGGATGTGAATGCTTTAGAGGTGGTTCAGAGGATCTTTACTAAATTAATACCCGGAATGAGCAGGTTTTCTTATGAGGAAAGGTTGGACAGACTGGGCTTGTGTCCACTGGAGATTAGACGAGTGAGGGCCGACTTGATTGAGGTTCGTAAGATCCTGAACGACATTGACAAGGTGGATGTGGAAAGGATGTTTCCTCTTGTGGCCGACTCCGCAACTGTTTTGACATTTAGGGTTCGCTCTTATCGGACATAAATGAGGAGAGATTTTTCACTCTGAGGGCTGTGCGACTTTGGAGCTCTCTGCCTCAGGAGGAGGCAAAGGCGTGCCACTGAATCTTTTTGGAAGCGGATTCTTGTTAGGCAAGGGAATCAAAGGTTATCGGGTTGGTGGGGGGGGGGGGGGTAGATAGGAATGTGGAACTCAACACAAACAGATCAGTCGGGATCTTATTGAATGGCGGAGCGAGCTCGAGGGGCAGAGCTTTAAGGGAGCACGGTAGCATTGTGGATAGCACAATCGCTTCACAGCTCCAGGGTCCCAGGTTCGATTCCGGCTTAGGTCACTGTCTGTACGGAGTCTGCACATCCTCCCCGTGTGTGCATGGGTTTCCTCCGGGTGCTCCGGTTTCCTCCCACAGTCCAAAGATGTGCAGGTTAGGTGGATTGGCCATGATAAATTGCCCTTAGTGTCCAAAAATTGCCCTTAGTGTTGGGTGGGGTTACTGAGTTATGGGGATAGGGTGGAGTTGTTGACCTAGGGTAGGGTGCTCTTTCCAGGAGCCGGTGCAGACTCGATGGGCTGAATGGCCTCCTTCTGCACTATAAATTCTATAATGGCCTCCTCTAGCTCCTTATTCACACGTTCGAATATTGGCATGATTCACTGAACATTTCAGAATCATTACAAACCTTTTAGAATTTCTAACTGATAGTCCCATCGGCGTGTCAGCGGTGAATCATTTCCTCTCCATTCGTCAACGTTGGCTGGATTCCTGGAGGTTTTATCACATGACATCCTCCTTCATCCAACTGACCCTCCCCCACCCTCTCCGGCCATTGTCCATCCTCCTGGGGCCCTCGCCTTGAGCGATCAGACTGTGAAAATAAACTTTGTCACCCAACTGGAAGTTGGGGGTTTAGCACAGTGGGCTAAACAGCTGGCTTGTAATAATAGTATAATAATTGCTTATTGTCACAAGTATTGCCAATGAAGTTACTGTGAAAAGCAGCTAGTAAAAGCCCCTTGTAATGCAGAACACTGTCAGCAGCGTAGGTTCAATTCCCGTACCAGCAGGCGTCGGAATGTGGCGACTCGGGGCTTTTCACCGTAACTTTATTGACGCCTACTTGTGACAATAAGTGATTATTATGTAAAGGGCTGGTTTAGCACAGGGCTAAATCGCTGGCTTTGAAAGCAGCCCAAGGCAGGCCAGCAGCACGGTTCAATTCCCGTACTAGCCTCCCCGAACAGGCGCCGGAATGTGGCGACTAGGGGCTTTTCACAGTAACTTCATTTGAAGCCGACTTGTGACCATAAGCGATTTTCATTTCATGATTTTTTTTTGGGGGCTACTAATCAAACAACCTTATCTCCCCTCTCATCTCCGGCGCTCGTAGAATGAATAAACAGAGGTGTCGAAACAATATATTTATTAAAACCCTACGATTTCTTAATTGGCAATTCCTGGAGAGTCGAGGATAATCCTGGAGGTTTGAAAACCCAAGTGTCAGCCCTCAATTCCCAGGGTTAGGAGAGTGGGCCAAGGAGCCAGCAGCAGATCTCCATTTTCTGTGCCACCTCTCTGCTGATCAAACCAGGTGACGCAGCAGCGTTAGAGCTGCAGCATTGACTGGCACCTGTAACCAATAGCACGAGTGCAGCCAGGTGCTGGCTTCAAATCAAGGTCACGCCCGCCCATCCTCGCCTGAGCTGCAGACCACAAGGTGCTTTCTGCAGGATCCCTCTCTGCCTCATTGGACATTAATTCAAACAGAAAAATGCCCCTGGACAAGAGTTCGCCACCAGCTCCAGATCTGAGTTGTGAGTGTGGATCAGCGAAGAGCTGACAGAAAGCAGGGAGGAGTGGAGGGGGGTGTGAGGGTCTGGGATGAATGTGTCTCCCGCCCTGGCACCTCCTTGGTGATCAATTATTGGATGCCTCATCTGGGTTGTTACAGAGAGTCATTGGTCTTTGAAATCCTCTTCCCCAGCGAGCAGTGGAGGTTAAGTCATTAAACATATTCATGATTGAGTTCGATAAATCTTCAATTGACAAGGGAATCGAGGTTCTGAGGGTGTCAGGCAGGAAAACATAGAAAATAGGAGCAGGAGGCCATTCGGCCCTTCGAGCCTGTTCCACCATTCATTATGGTCATGGCTGATCATCCAACTCAATAGCCTCATCCCGCTTTCGCCCAAATCCTTTGATCCCCTTTGTCCGAAGTGCTATCTGACTGCTTCTTGAAAACATGAAAATATGCAATGTTTTGACCCTCAGCTATTTGCTGTGGTAATGAGTTCCACAGGGTCACCACTCTCTGGGTGAAGACATTTCTCCTCATTTCTGATCTAAATGGTCTACCCCGTGTCCGCAGACTGTGACCCCTGGTTCTGGACACCCCCACTATCGGGAACATCCTTCCTGCATCTACCCTGTTTAGTCCTGTTAGAATTTTATAGGTTTCTATGAGATCCCCCCTCATTCTTCTGAACTCCCGAGAACACAATCCTAACCGATTCAATCTCTCCTCATACATCAGCCCCGCCATCCCAGGAATCAGTCTGGTAAACCTTCGCTCTATTGCAAGAGGGACCCTTCCTCAGATAAGGTGACCAAAACTGCACACAATATTCCAAGGTGGCCTTACCAAGGCCCAGTATAATTGCAGCAAGACATCCCTACTCCTGTATTCGAATCCTCACGCAATGAAGGCCAACATACCATTTGCCTTCTTTACCGCCTGCTGTACCTGCATGCTTACCTTCAGTGACTGGTGTACGAGGGCACCCAGGTCTCGTTGCACGTTCCCCTCTCCTAATTTATGGCCATTCAGATAATAGTCTGCCTTCTCATTTTTGCTATCAAAGTGGATAACCTCGCAGTTATCCAAATGATACTGCATCTGCCATTCATTTGCCCACTCACTCAACTTGTCCAAATCACACTGAAGGATCTCTGCATCCTCCTCACAGCTCACCCTCCCACCCAACGTGGTGTCATCTGCAAATTTGGAGACCCAACATTTTGTTCACTCATCTAAATCATTAATATACATTGTGAATAGCTGAGGTCCTAGCACCGATCCCTCTAGTACTCCACTAGTCACCGCCTGCCAATTTGAAAAAGACCACTTTATTCCTACTTTTTGTTTCCTGTCTGCCAACCAGTTTCCCATCCATCTAAATACACTATCCCTAATTCCATTTGCTTTAATTGTACGCACTAATCTCTTATGTGGAACTTTGTCAAAGGAAGATGGAGTTGAGGCCACACTCAGATCAGCCATTATCTTACAGAATGGTGCAGACTCAAGGGGCAGAATGGCCTACTCCTGCTCCTAATTCTTATGTTCATAGTTGAGCCTAAGAGACGGCCCCGAAGTATCGAAGATTAAGGGATGATCACGTTGTGGTGTTTAAGACACTTAAAGTGGTTGATAGAATTATTTCCCCTGGCGGGGGAGTCAAGGACAAGGGGGCAGAATCTTAAAATTACGCCCAGATCCTTCAAGGGTGATGTCAGAAAGCACTTCACACACACACACCCACTCTCACACACACACACCACACTCACTCACACACACACTCACACACACCACACTCACTCACACACACACACTCACACACACACCACACTCACACACACACACCACACTCACTCACACCACACTCACTCACACACACACTCACACACACCACACTCACTCACACACACACACACACCACACTCACTCACACACTCATACACACCACACACACACCCAGACACTCACACACACACACACCACACTCACTCACACACACACACCACACTCACTCACACACACACACACCACACTCACTCACACACACACTCACACACACCACACACGCACCCAGACACTCACACACACACACTCAGACATGCATACACACACACGCACTTCACACACACACACCCACACTCACACACCACACTCACACACACGCCACACTCACTCACACACCACACTCACTCACACACACACTCACACACACCCACACTCACACACACACACCACACTCACACACACACTCACACACACCACACACACACCCAGACACTCACACACACACACACTCAGACATGTATACACACACACGCACTTCACACACACACCACAGACACTCACACTCCACACTCACATACACATTCACACACACCCACAGCCACTCACACACACACACTCACACATGCATACACACACACGCACACATGCACACACATACCCACACACACACACTCACACACACCCACACTCACACACACACACCACACTCACTCACACACACTCACACACACCACACACACACCCAGACACTCACACACACACACACTCAGACATGTATACACACACACGCACTTCACACACACACCACAGACACTCACACTCCACACTCACATACACATTCACACACACCCACAGCCACTCACACACACACACTCACACATGCATACACACACACGCACACATGCACACACATACCCACACACACACACTCACACACGCACACACACACTCACACACACACTCACACACACCACACTCACTCACACACACACACTCACACACACACCACACTCACACACACACCACACTCACACACACACACACACCACACTCACTCACACCACACTCACTCACACACACACTCACACACACCACACTCACTCACACACACACACACACCACACTCACTCACACACACACACACCACACACACACCCAGACACTCACACACACACACACTCAGACATGTATACACACACACGCACTTCACACACACACCACAGACACTCACACTCCACACTCACATACACATTCACACACACCCACAGCCACTCACACACACACACTCACACATGCATACACACACACGCACACATGCACACACATACCCACACACACACACTCACACACACACTCACACACACACACTCACACACCACACACACTCACTCACACACGCATACCCACACCACTCACACACACACTCACATTCACACTCACACACACCACACACACACAGACACTCACACACACCCTCACACACGCATACCTACACATCACACTCATACACACACTCACATTCACACTCACACACCACACACACACCCACAGACACTCACACACACCACACACACACTCACACACGCATACACACACTACACACACACACCACACACACACCCACAGACACTCCACACAAACTCACACTCACACACACACTCACGCATATACACCCACACACACCACACATACACACTCACGCACACACTCACACACTCTCACACTCACACACATGCACACCACACACTCTCACACACATACACACCACACACTCACACTCACACACACACACACAAGCACACACACCACACACTAACATTCACAATCACACACACACCTACGCACACAAACACACACACTCACACTCACTCTCACACACATTCACTCATACACACACACTCACTCAGACACACACTCACTATCACTCACTCACACACACACATACACACACACTCACACTCATACACACACACACCACACACACACACACACAGACTAGTGAGAATCTGGAACTCTTTCCCCCAAAAGCTTCAATGGAAAATTTCAAAGCTGAGATTGATAGATGTTTTTGTCGGGCACGGCTATTAAGTGTTTTACAATCAAGAGACCAATCAACCACGACCTAATTGAATGGAATGAGAGATTTGAGGGGCTGAATGGCCTTCTCCTATCCCGACAGGAAAAGAGTAAAAAGGCTAAAAACTGGAACAATTCACTGATATACATACATCTGTTAAAAATAAAAGCAAAAATAATTAAACTCTACTATATGAGAGAAAATATTTTATTTTAAAAAATACCAGGCTACCTTACAGTCAAGGCTTAAGAACTGCAGTGATTTTGAAATATAATCCATTTGAGCTCCCATTGAGCAAACCCAGCACCATTTCTAACTATGGTTATGGTCATTAAAAGAATTAACTTGCATTTCTACAGCAGCATTCGAAACCTCGTGCTGTGCCAACGTTACAGCCAATTAAGTACTTTTGAAGCGTAGTCACCGTTGTGATGTCGGAAACACGTGGCTAATCTGGGCATAGCGGGATCTCACAGACGGCCATGAGAGAATGACCAGACAATCTGCTTCTTCAGTGACATTGGTTGAGGGATAAACGCCGGGGGTGACTCCCCAGCTCTTCTTCCAAATAGTGGCCTTGGAATCTTTTATTTCCACCTGGGGGCTGGGGAAGAGCCTGTTGCAATTGTTGAGCAAAAATCTGGAACGCCACTAACTCTGATTCTATATGGTGCCTGATGCACACTCCAACACAGAACAGTGTTCGCTCAAATTCCATGTCACATGCGCACAGTGCAGTGAGAGTGGAATGTTTGCTCCTTGATAAACTCAAGGCACTCCCCAAAACACCAAGAAAAATAGATTAACCCCCTTATGTCCTTCATGCAAAAAAAATATAGCAAACCCACACACATCACTGATCAGCATATTAAAGGTCAGTTTGTCAGACAGATCATTAATATCAGCCCGATTCGCACCTCTGTTAAATCTATCATCAGCAGTGAACAATTTTGTCTGGGCTCACTGCGATAGAACAATCTACCACCATTGCTATAGCAACAGTGTTGTTAGAGGGGACATGGCTTGTATAGATTTCTACATCAGTGACACACCTCATATCGCAGAGGCCTCTCTGATTGCTCACCCACAGCCCTCAACACCCTTTCTGGGATACCATCCTGTTCTGGGATGTTACTGCAGGAAAAATGAAAAGAATAATAATTTCTATCGCGCCTTTCATAACCTCAGCATTCCCCAATGCACCTCGTGGCTCATAAAGTACTTTTAAAGGACGGAGCCACAATTGCGATACAGAAACCGTGCCAAGGTGTGCGTAGCATGTTCCCACAAACAGCAATCTGATACAAATGAGATCATTTTATTTTTAGTCTGTTAGCTGAGGGACAACCATTTACTGTAGGGCACTGGGGGTAATTACCCAGCTCCCCTAAAATTCTGCTTTGGGGAACCAACATGTCCACCTGAGTGGGCAGGTGGAGCTCCAGATTTACGTCTCATCGGAGAGATGGTACCTCCAACAGTGCAGCGCTCCCTCAGTAATGCATTGGGAGCGGCAGCCTGCATTATTGTGCCCACGCTCCGGGACTGGGACTTGAACCAACCTCTATCTGATTCAGGGGTGACAGTGGTAACCCATTGAAAGGAGAAGAGAGAACACTTACATTTCTATAGCACCTTTCACAACCTCAGGGTAGGCCAAATGCTTTACAGCCAATTAAGTACTTTTGAAGTTTTTTTGAAACTCTTGCGCAGGATGCGGGCATCGCTGGCTAGGCCAACATTTATTGCCCATCCCTAATTTCCCTTGAGAAGGTGGTGGTGAGCTGCCTTTTTGAACCGCTGCAGTCCATGTGGTGTAATGCATCCATCGTGTGTTAGGGAGGAAGTTCCAGGATTTTGACCAACAGTGAAGGAACTGCGACATATTTCCATGTCAGGATGAAGTGTGACTTGGAGGGATACTTGCAAGTGATGGAGTTCCCAGGCATCTACAGCCCCTGACCTTCTAGAGGTAGAGGGCACAGGTTTGGAAGGTGCTGACTAAGGAGGAAGTGTCACTGAGCCAAGGCTGACACTTGATGCTGGGAACCAGCTACAGGCTCCTTTCCCCCTGCTGAAGGCCTTGTCTTGAGGATTACATCAGTACAGCAAGCAAGAGGACATCTTGAACCAGCATGGAGGGGGGTGGACTCACCACAGTCTCCAGGAAGCAACCAGCAACTCACCACATGGAGATACCAGAGCTGAGAGATATCTAAGGGAAGATCGGACAAGCTGAGTCCCTTCTCTAGGGAAGGTTCAGAGGTCACATCTCATTGAATGGCGGAGATGACTCGATGGGCCGAAGAGCTCCTGCATCTTATGGTCGTGTGGATAGATGTCATTCAATCTAAGAAAGGGTTTAGTAGGTTGTGTCTAGAAGATGTTTCCATTTGTGGGAAAGTGCAGAACTAGGGGCCGTAAATATAAGATAGTCACTAAGAAACCCAAGAGGGAATTCAGGGGTAAATCTTGGCCCAGGGAATGGAGCAAATGTGGAACTTGCTACCACAGACTTTTGTTTGTTCATTCTGCCATGAATTAATTAAGGTCGTTAAGACTATGACTTTGGAGAGGATGTTCCCACTTGTGGGGAGACAAAAGGAATTGGAGATCATAAACGTAATAAATCCATTCAAAATTCAAAAGAAACTTCCTTGCCAAGGTAATGGTGAGAATTTGGAGTAGGCTGTCATAAGGAATGATTCAGGGGAAGCCAGATAGCTCACTCGGCTAAATCGCTGGCTTTTAAAGCAGACCAAGGCAGGCCAGCAGCACGGTTCGATTCCCGTGACAGCCTCCCCGAACAGGTGCCGGAATATGGCAACTAGGGGCTTTTCACAGTAACTTCATTGAAGCCTACTCGTGACAATAAGCGATTTTCATTCATTTCATTTCAGATAAGAATCGAATAGAAGAAAAGAAATAAAAGGCCATGGCAATAGAGTGAGATGAATGAGAGTGATGGGAAGCTCATATGGAGCATAAACACTCACATGGGCCAGCTGCACTGAGCAGCCTGTTTCCGTGCTGTACATGGAATTCTCCGGATGAATCACAGCCACAAACCCATGTCCCATCCCGATATGAAGCAGCATTCCCAACGAAAAGAAATTGAGCGGAGCAGAGGCTGAGGGAACTGTACTCTAGATTTGAACAATAGATCCAGGATACACTTCCAACTTGAGGAATCTTCAGTGGAATTAGGTCCTAGTTTAATTACAGGTCACCCCCCCCCCCTCGTGTTTGACGCTCTCCTTCAGTACCACTGACCCAAGTATATTGGTTGACGGCAGTGACGGCACAGTGCGTTAATACCTGCTCCACACTCTTGGGGCTGGGCTAGCAGGAAGTGGCTGATGGCCAGAAGGTTAGGTTGGAGAAGCTGAGGTTCTCCTTGGAGCAAAGCAGGTTGAGGGGAGATTTGGTCGAGGTGTACAAGATAAGGCAGATAAAGCTGTCCCCATTCGCTCCAATACAAGGACCAATGGATGCAACTGATTTCAGGTTTTGGGAGGTGAAACCTTTTTTACACAGCGAGTGGTAATGAGCTGGAACCAGCTGGCCCACGAGGGTGGTGGAAGCAGAGACGATGCATGAGTTCAAAAGGAAATCGGATGAGCACTGAAATAAACTGGCTGGGGGGATAGAACGGGGAAGTGAGGCTGATTGGATTGCAGGGAGGCAGAATGGGCTCAATGGGCCGAATGGCCTCCTTTGGGTGGCTCTCCATAAGACTCCCTGGGCAAGATTTTCCGGTCCCATTTGGCTCTCCAAATTTTCCCAACCCGCCCGCAATGATGTGCCACCGGAGTCATGGCCCAAAAATCCTGCCCTCTGACTCCACCTGCTGTTAAAATGCTAAAAGATTCATTCATGCCTTTTACAGACCCAAACAGCTTGACACCCTCCTGGCTGGCCCCACATCCTGCTACGCAAATCCTCATTGCCACTGCGACCCGTTCGTCCATCACCCTCACTGACCTCATTAACTAACCGGCCATTAACATAAGCGGGTGTGAAATTCCCATCCTTCCATGGCCTTGCCCCTCCAAAGACCCCAGGGCCACCCCCATCTCTACCCGCCCACAGAGACCTCTGCCGGCCTCTAATTCTGGCTTCTTCCACATCCCCCAATTTTAATCGTTATGACGTTTACCTTTCCCTCCTCTTGTGAGGCATGAGCTCCTTGACCAAGATTTTGGACACCTAGTCCTCATGCCTTCTTAAGAGGCTGGGTGCCGTTATCTGCCTGCAAAGCACCGTGGGACATTTTGCAAAGTGAAAGGTGCTACATTAATGCAAGTTGTTGTTGTACCACTTTTACATGACTTCCACGGGGAGACAGGATGCAGAATAAAACAAGTAAAGCAGCAAGATCTTGTCAAAAACAGAAACATTCTTGGAAGTCCAATTTGAAGGTTTTTCCATATTTGGGCATTATGCACTCCTTTGAATAATATACTCTTTCTTAAAAAATAAACAAGCCCCTTTTACACACATGAAATATATTACAGCCTATCCAAAAAAAACATATTAGAAAGCATTCCCAACAGCAGAGACCCATGTTTGATGAAGCGGACACTTATCCCGCTCGGGGTAGATGGCCTTGTGACTGAATGCGGTCTCCAGTACGATCAACTGTACAACAAACGCTGACTTTAAGACGCAGTTCCTCCATTTCTGTGTTTAGTTCTGTTTCCCCTAGTCTGCAATCATGGTTTCTCAATGAACTGTCATTCACGGCAAAGCAAAGGTCAGAGTTCGAGTCTCGATCCCAATGTGCCCAACCTATTCCTTCCACCCCCACCCCCCCCCCCCCCCCCCCCCCCCCCCCCACCCCCGTGCCTTCCCTGGGTGACGAGGGAGGGTGAATGGAGGTGGTCTTCCCGAGTGTCAAATGACGTCACCTCCCAAAAAACAAAGATGGCGGCCTCTTTGTGTGGAAAGCGAATCTCGGCTTTGCTCAAGCCACGGCCTAGCCGGATCCAGAATAGAGTAGGCCCGTTTCCCAGGGGAGATAGGTCAAAGAGTTGGGTTAGGACAAGTATTCCTCTTTGATTGTCAGTGGGATGGACTGAGAGACTACAAGGTTACTGCTGCTGCTAACTAAACCGATGGCTGGCGGAGCCCCGGGACCTGGCGGAGTCGGTGTTGTCGTGCTGGCCTGCTGTGACTGCTGCTGCTGCTTCTTCTTGTTTATCTTCCTCTCTTTGGCCCGTCTGTTCTGGAACCAGATCTTCACCTGTGACAGAGCGAGGGAAGAGAATATGCAATCTGCATCAAAACATTCTCCAGCATTCCAAGCTGAAATATCCAGACACAATTACTTCTTACTCTATTGCTGAACTTAAAGTGAGTGAGGTGAGGGCTAGAACTAAAGGGCAGCATGGTAGCATAGTGGTTAGCACAATTGCTTCACAGCTCCAGGGTCCCAGATTCGATTCCCGGTTTGGGTCACTGTCTGTGCAGAGTCTGCACGTTCTCCCCGTGTCTGCGTGGGTTTCCTCCGGGTGCTCCGGTTTCCTCCCACAGTCCAAAGATGTGCAGGTCAGGTGGATTGGCCATGCTGAATTGGCCTTAGTGTCCAAAATTGCCCTTAGTGTTGGGTGGGGTTACTGGGTTATTGGGATAGGGGGAGGTGTTGACCTTGGGTAGGGTGCTCTTTCCAAGAGCCGGTGCAGACTCGATGGGCTGAATGGCCTCCTTCTGCACTGTAAATGCTATGATTCTGAAAAAAATGTCTGCATTGTTTATCAGGGGGTAAGATACAGAACCTGCTGTGGGCTCTCTTTCCCCACCACCTTCGATCTGACTGGTTCTGAGAGTCTGCGAGTCTACAATTAAGAAAGCCAGATGTTTCGCTCTTTGTGTCCAGATGTTGAACCTGACTTTCAGTTGGGTTTGACCTGGCCCCTGTTGTCAGGGAAGCATTGGGGTCAACTCACACAGCCACGCCCACCCACATTCCAGGACATCCTGTTTACCTTAAATTTAAAGATAGCCATCTTATAGAACCTCGCATTCATAACGCCCGGGGAAAGAAACCCAAACCGATTGAAAATCACTAACAGTTTAGCTGCTATCTGGCACAGAGGGACAGAGGATTTACTGCTGTGAGAGTGTCAGCAGATACCATGGCGAAGAGCAGGATGAAATGTTTTTTGTCTCAACAAGTAAACAGCATGGTAGCGCAGTGATTAGCACTGTTGTTTCACAGTGCCAGGGACCCGGGTTCGATTCCCAGCTTGGGTCACTGTCTATGCGGAGTCTGCACGTTCTCCCCGTGTCTGCGTGGGTTTCCTCCGGGTGCTCCGGTTTCCTCCCGCAAGTCCTGAAAGACGTGCTTGTTAGGTAATCTGAATTCTCTCTCTGTGTACTCGAACAGGCACCAGAATGTGGCGACTAAGGACTTTTCACAGTAACTTCATTGCAGTGTTAATGTAAGCCTACTTGTGACAATAAGAACAATTGTTATTATTATAAAAGTTGGTCTTATGCTCAAAAGCAATGGAACAGGGGTACGGGTGGGACTTTGAGATTCAAGGAACATGGAGTCAACATGAACATGGCTGGTGGAAGTCTGCTATGGCACACTGACTTTGAGTGGAACAATTTTAAAAGGATATTAGAAGATTCAGTCTGGTACGGCAGCAAGAAGTGAGCCGGCTAGATGCTGGGAGTACCCCAATACTGTACTGTTACCATTCAGCCAGAAGTGTGCATTCCAGTCAGTCAATTAGTAAATGCAAAAGTAATTTTTCTTTGGTTTGCTTTATTAGTTGCCTGTTAAATAATGTTTGATCCTTGTTGATTTTAAGTTTGTTGTTATATTAAAACTCTTAAAACGAGCAGGTAGGGATGGTATGGGAGGCCCTGAAGGCGGTGATCCGGGGGGAGCTGATCTCCATACGGGCACATAGGGAAAGGAGGGAGAGACAGGAGAGGGAGAGGCTGGTGGGGGAGCTTCTGGACGTGGATAGGAAATATGCGGAGGCACCAGAGGAGGGGCTGTTGGGGGAACGGCGCAGTTTGCAGGCTAAGTTTGACCTGTTGACCACCAGAAAGGCGGAGACACAGTGGAGAAGGGCGCAGGGCGCGATGTATGAGTATGGGGAGAAGGCGAGTAGGATGTTGGCGCATCAGCTCCGCAAGCGGGATGCGGCTAGAGAAATTGGGGGAGTGAGGGAGAGGGGTGGGAACGTAGTGCAGAAGGGGCCAGAAGTAAATGGGGTTTTCAGAGACTTCTGTAAGGAGCTGTATCGGTCAGAGCCGCCGACGAGGGGAGGGGTGATGGAGGGCTTCTTGAACAAACTGAGGTTCCCCAAGGTTCAAGAGGAGCTGGTAGAGGGGCTGGGGGCGCAGATAGGGTTAGAGGAGCTAGTCAAGGGGATTGGGCATATGCAGTCGGGGAAGGCGCCGGGGCCAGACGGGTTCCCGGTGGAATTTTACAAAAAATACGCGGATTTGGTGGGCCCTGTGCTGGTGCGAGCCTTCAACGAGGCATGGGAGGGGGGGGCTCTGCCCCCGACAATGTCGCAGGCACTGATCTCTCTGATCTTGAAGCGAGACAAGGACCCCGTGCAGTGTGGGTCATATAGGCCTATCTCGCTCCTGAATGTGGACGCCAAGCTGCTGGCAAAGATCCTGGCTACCAGGATAGAGGATTGTGTGCCAGGGGTGATACACGAGGACCAGACGGGTTTTGTGAAAGGGCGGCAGCTTAATACGAACGTGCGGAGACTGCTAAACGTCATCATGATGCCGGCAGTGGAGGGGGAGGCGGAGATAGTGGTGGCATTGGACGCGGAGAAAGCATTTGATAGGGTGGAGTGGAAGTACCTGTGGGAGACGCTGGAACGGTTTGGATTTGGGGAGGGATTTATTAAATGGGTGAAGCTGCTCTATTCGGCCCCGACGGCAAGTGTAGTGACAAATGGTAGGAGATCGGAGTATTTTGGGCTCCACCGGGGGACCAGACAGGGGTGCCCCTTGTCCCCCCTGCTCTTCGCACTGGCAATTGAACCGTTGGCGATGGCATTGAGGGGCTCAGGGGGGTGGAGAGGGCTGACAAGGGGCGGGGAGGAGCACCGGGTATCGCTATACGCGGTCGACCTGCTGCTATACGTGGCAGACCCAGAAGGGGGAATGCCGGAGGTGATGGAACTGCTAGCAGAATTCGGGGACTTTTCGGGGTACAAGCTAAACTTGGGTAAGAGTGAGGTATTTGTGATACACCCAGGGGACCAGGAAGAGGGAATCGGGAGACTCCCGTTGAAGAGAGCAGGAAAGAGTTTTAGATATTTAGGGGTGCAGGTGGCAAGGAACTGGGGGACTCTCCACAAGTTGAACTTCTCCAGGCTGGTGGAACAGATGGAGGAGGAATTTAAAAGGTGGGACATGGTGCCGCTGTCGCTGGCGGGCAGAGTGCAGTCCGTTAAAATGACGGTCCTCCCGAGGTTTTTGTTTTTATTTCAGTGCTTGCCCATCTTCATCCCTAGGGCCTTCTTCAAAAAGGTGACGAGCAGCATCATGAGCTACGTGTGGGCGCACGGCACCCCAAGGGTGAGGAGGGTCTTCTTGGAGCGGAGTAGGGAGAGTGGAGGGCTGGCATTACCCAACCTTTCGGGGTATTACTGGGCGGCTAATGTATCGATGGTGCGCAAGTGGATGATGGAAGGGGAGGGGGCAGCTTGGAAACGAATGGAGAGGGCGTCCTGTGGCAACATAAGCCTGGGGGCCCTAGTAACGGCGCCATGGCCGCTCCCTCCCACGAGGTACACCACGAGCCCGGTGGTGGCGGCCACCCTCAAGATCTGGGGGCAGTGGAGGCGACACAGGGGGGAAGTGGGAGGTCTGATGGAGGCACCGTTAAGAGGGAACCATAGATTCATCCCGGGGAACATGGACGGGGGATTCCAGAGCTGGCACAGGGTGGGCATCAGGCAGCTGAAGGATCTGTTTGTAGATGGGAGGTTTGCGAGCCTGAGAGAGCTGGAGGAGAAATTCGGGCTCCCCCCGGGAAACATGTTTAGACATTTGCAGGTGAAGGCATTTGCTAGACGCCAGGTGGAAGGGTTTCCCTTGCTCCCCAGTAGGGGGGCGAGCGATAGGGTGCTCTCGGGGGTCTGGGTCGGAGGGGGGAGGATATCGGACATATACAAAGTAATGCAGGAGGCGGAGGAGGCATCAGTAGAGGAGCTGAAAGCCAAGTGGGAGGGGGAGCTGGGAGAGCAGATAGAGGATGGGACATGGGCTGATGCCCTGGAGAGGGTTAATTCTTCCTCCTCGTGTGCGAGGCTTAGCCTCATTCAATTTAAGGTGCTACATAGAGCCCATATGACGGGGACAAGGATGAGTCGGTTCTTTGGGGGTGAGGACAGATGTGTCAGGTGTTCGGGAAGTCCAGCGAACCATGTCCATATGTTTGGGCATGTCCGGCACTGGAGGAGTTCTGGAAGGGGGTGGCAAGGACGGTGTCGAGGGTGGTGGGATCCAGGGTCAAACCAGGATGGGGACTAGCGATCTTTGGGGTTGGGGTGGAGCCGGGGGTACAGGAGGCGAGAGAGGCCGGAGTACTGGCCTTTGCGTCCCTAGTTGCGTGAAGAAGGATACTAATACAGTGGAAGGACGCGAGGCCTCCAAGCGTGGAAACTTGGATTAATGACATGGCAAGCTTTATTCAGTTGGAAAGGGTCAAATTCGCCCTGAGAGGGTCGGTACAAGGGTTCTTCAGGCGGTGGCAGCCTTTCCTCGACTTTTTGGCTCAAAGATAGGGTACAGAGGTCGCAGCAGCAGCAACCCGGGGGGGGGGGGGGGGGGGGGGGGGAGGGGGGGGGTGGCAACAACGGGTGTGGTGGGTTATTTACGGTTGTAATGCGGGCAAATTTGTTCGCAGTTCATGTTTGATGTTGATTGTTGCTTTGTTTGTTTTTGGGGAGGGGGAGGGGGGGAGGGACAACGCGCGCGCGAGTTCGGGCGGGGGGGGGAAATTTGTTCAGAGGGAACATTTTGTAATATTCTATAGTTAGTTGGGGTAAATACTTTCATGTAAAAAAAAAATTTTCAATAAAAATTATTTAAAAAAAAAAACTCTTAAAACGTGAACTCTTGTCCTGCAATTCTTTCTGTCAGTCAAGGGGAAATTCACCTCTATTTAAAAGTTATTGATCTTAGAACAACACACACAGCCCCAAATAATCACATGGATACTAGACATGCATAGACCAACAATCACAGACACATGCACATGTTGCAGATACCGACAAAGATAAACGCACACACACCACACATTTTTTGCATATTAATCTTTATCAGTGTCACAAGTAGGCTCACATTAACACTGCAATGAAGTTACTGTGAAAATCCCCTAGTCGCCACATTCCGGCGCCTGTTCAGGTACACAAAGAGAGAATTCAGAATGTCCAATTCACCTAACAAGCACATATTTCTGGACTTCTGGGAGGAAACCGGAGCACCCGGAGGAAACCCACACAGGTACAGGGGGAACGTGCAGACTCCGCACAGACAGTGACCCAAGCCAGGAATCGAACCTGGGACCCTGGCGCTGTGAAGTCACTGTGCTAACTATTGTGCTACCGTGCCACCCTAAATAGTCCCTGGCTGAATTGCTCCCAACCTGGACCAGACCAACTGAGGTTACTTCCTGTACTCGCCGAGCACAGACTTCGGATCAACCCTGTGACCTACTTGGCTTCTATGTCTCAGCACGTCACTGACAGGGACCCGATGGCAATAGTTTGTTTCAATCTACGTTATTATATTTTTAAATATAAATTTAGAGTGCCCAATTCATTTTTTTCTAATTAAGGGGCAATTTAGCGTGTTCAATCCCCCTACCCTGCACATCTTTGGTTTGTGGGGCAAAACCCACGCAAACATGGGGAGAATGTGCAAACTCCACACGGACAGTGACCCAGAGCCGGGATCGAACCTGGGACCTCGGCGCCGTGAGGCACCAGTGCTAACCACTGCGCCACCGCATTGCCCTCTAAGTTGTTCTTACACATAAACGAGGCACACCCACCTGTCGTTCAGACAACCCTAATGTGATTGCCAATTCGGACTTCCTGCGAATGGTGATATATCTGCTGTAGTGAAATTCCTTCTCTAACTCCATCCTTTGATGATCAGTGTACACCACCCGGTACTTGTCTTTCGTTCTGGTTTTGCCTGCTGAGCGACAAGAGGAATAATCCGATTTATTAAATGAGGCAAATGTGGCCTTGAACGCACAAGAATTCAATCCCAGCTCTGGGTCACTGTCCGTGTGGAGTTTGCACATTCTCCCCGTGCCACAACCCAAAGATGTGACATGTAAGTGCCGCTAAATTACCCCTGAATTGGAAAAAAATAATTGGGTACAATAAGAACAAAAAAAAAGGTCAACACTGTCCCATACGTTAGCCCAAGGCCCAGCCACGTGTGCTTAATTGGAAATTCGGATGTGGTTAAAGACATTTAGGGATACAGGGGATAGGAGGAAGCCATTCAGCCTGTTCCGTCTTTGCTGAGATGTTTGCTGATCTGTATCTCAACTCCCCATATATTAATTGTTCCAGAACCTTCAATATCCTTACCCAATTAATTCCTGATTGGTAAATAATAATACGCAATAGATTCTGTCATTGGTCTTTAGAATTCAGTAACACAGTGGCTGTTGTATCTTTAATTGTTAGATTTTGGATTTTAAGGGAATCGGAGATCGTTTGGGAAATTGGAGTTGATGTCCGCGATGAGCCGGCATCGTATTGAATGGTGGAGCAGGTTGAAGGGGCCACACAGCATCCTCCTGCCCTTTATATTCTTATGTGATGCCAATATTCACATTCACGCACCGTGCAAATGTGAACTTTAACGTTTTATTGCGTCGGTGATTAAAATAGATGAAAAATATGCAAGTGTTTTTTGGTCCTTGCCATTCCTGAATGGCGCTAGATTTTTGTTAAGTTAATATACACACATTATGTGATTGTATATGATATATTTTCTCAGAGAACGAAGGGCAGCATATTATGGGGAGACGGAGGGCTGCAGTCCCCACCCTCACCTCCAGGAGCAATGCCGCATAAGGCTGGCTCGTTCCATGCTAGACCGCCCCGTAGCCATAACACGCTGCGGGCAGGCTAAATGGCTGTAAGTGTAATCAAAACGGCCAGTGGCTCCAGAGGTCAAGGCAGTGCCAAGCGTGCACTCGTGAGCACAGCCAAGACTGCAACAGGCCCAAGAGGAAGGACCATAGATCCTGGAGCAAGATAAGTTTGGGGTTTTGGGCAGGGAGCGTTTGGGCAGTTTCGGGTGGGGATGGAGGTGCTGATGTGTGTGTAACGGAGCAGGCAGGGAGGGAAAAAGGGACGGTATGCAAAGGGAATCCCTGTAGATAACAACCCCACTTCCTTACCGCCCTTTTGAAAGGTTTGTACAAAAGCAGCCAGCCTGCTCGCACCCGACTACCCATGTCAACTATGGTGTGGCATAGGCAGCAAATTCTCAGGGTCAATCGCCTTGTTAACAAGCTCAATTACATAGAACATACAGTGCTGAAGGAGGCCATTCAGCCCATTGAGTCTGCACCGACCCACTTAAGCCCTCACTTCCACCCTATCCCCGTAACTCAATAACCCCACCTAACCCTTTTGGTCACTGAGGGCAATTTAGCACGGCCAATCCACCTAACCTGCACGTCTTTGAACTGTGGGAGGAAACCGGAGCACCCGAAGGAAACCCACGCAGACACGGGGAGAACGTGCAGACTCCGCACAGACAGTGACGCAGCCGGGAATCGAACCTGGGACCCTGGCGCTGTGAAGCCTCAGTGCTAACCACTTGTGTTACCGTGCTGCCCTATAAAGTGTCATTCCCTGACCGGGAATTGACCCTTGATTATTTTTTGTGGGTGGGCTGTTGACTTTGGCAGTCAGCTCAGGGGTGGGAAGGAAAGTGGTGGGCTGGGCAGATGCCTTATTTTGCATGCCCCCTGCCAAAAAAACACACAAGGGTAAAGGGGGTTGGGGGGGGGGGGGGGGGGGGGGGGGAGCAGGTGAATTGCAGTCCAGCGGAATGCTTTCCAGCAATTTCTGCCGGACAACATTGATTTTGGACAGAAAGAGAGATTTTGCATTTCTGCATCATCCTCCACACTCTCTGGACATCCCAGCGTCCTTTCCAGTCGGTGAGGTACAGTCACTTATAAAGTCAGAAGCACAGCAACCAAATTGTGTGCAGCAAGAGCCCTCATACAACACTGCAAGAATGGCTGCATCTTCTCAGTTAGTGATGTTGGCTGAGGGATAAATATAGGCCTGGAGACCAGGAGGAACTCCCTTTCTCTTCTTCAAGATAGGGGCTGTGGGACTGGGACCTTATACACCCACCTGAGAGGACATACTTCTAATTTTGTTTTTCATTTAAAGTGTTCAATTCTGGTTGTTTTCCAATTAAGGGGCAATTTAGCGTGGCCAATCCACCTACCCTGCGCATTTATGGGTTGTGGGGATGAGACCCACGCAGACACGGGGAGAATGTGCAAACTCCACACGGACAGTGACCCAGAGCCGGGATCGAACCTGGGACCTCAGCCCCGTGAGGCAACAGTGCTAGCGACCTAGGACAGACATCTATAGACTGGGAGGGGTGGGGGATGTTGTTATCATCGCTGAGGCTGGCATTTATTACCCCATCCCTGGTCACCCTGAGAAGGGGTGATGGGCCTTCTTTAATCACTGAGAGCGGGTTTCGTACAAAGCGAATGTCTGGCTGGGCCAAAGGGGGGGATGAGAGTCAGCTACATTGGTGTGGGTCCTGGAGTCACATATAGACCAGCCTGGGCAAGGGCAGCAGGTTTGCTTCCTTAAGGGCCATTTGCGAACCAGTTGGGTGTTTCTATCTCCAGATTTATTTTCAAACACAGCGACAAAATCCCAGTGGTGGGATTAGAAGTCACCATTGGTCTGACAGCGCAGGCTGTACGGTCCGGGAGCACAGAGATCATCAGGCAGCCAGGCCGGAGCTCCCTCAGCGTTGCACTGCAGTGTCTGCCCCAGACCACAGGTTAGATCCTGACGGGTCGGTTCCCCGTCCCTCCTCATGTTTTCCTGCTCCGGATATCACCGGATGATAAAGGCGCGATATTTTCCGTGTGTTTTTGTTGTTGAAAGCAATACAAAAATAAACAGCCCCCCCCCCCCCCCCCCCCAAGCTCGCGTGCAAGTGGTGAGGGTGGAGTTGGCTAATAGTATCCCAGCATCTCAGTAACCAGTGGAAAGTATGGCTGTCTGGCATCAGGCAAACCACAGGCAACCAGTGTGAGTCACTATGTTGGTTAAGCGATACAGCTTCTGAGTCTGCTGACTGGAGTTAACTCCATAATGTGACTGCCCCAAAGCAGCATTGGAGTGAAGTGTGCGATGTATCACCTCTAGTAGCATGTCCTTTTGCTTATACCTCACTCTTTTTGATCTGGGCAGAACAAGAAGGAACAACATACCATCCTATTCAGCACAGGAAGAGGCCATTTGGCCCACCATGCCTGTGCTGGCCCCTTGTCCCCTTTGCCCCTGTAACCCATTCCCCCTTCAAGTACTTAGCCAAGCTTCTTTCGAAAGCTACTAATTGTGTCTGACTCCATCGCCTTTTCAGGCAGGACATTCCAGATCACAGCATTTGGCTGTGAAAAATAAAAAAATCTTTCTTCTTCCCCTCTGCCAGGCCCCAACCCCGCGTCGCCTTCAAATCAGAACGTTCCCGACAGGCCTCAAACTCTACCTAAAGACCAGCATTTCCTGCTTGACTGGTGATAATTCCAGCTTGGGTTACAGTCCTCAATCCAGCAGGACTGCCCTGGACTCTCCTTAAATTGAGGATCAGCCCCCGGGACACTGCTGCGCGCACAGATCCAGTGGAAAAAATACATTACGAAGGAAAGCAAAGAACCGGGAGCAGGGGCCCACCACCCGATCCCTCGAGCTTCCTCTGCTATTCAATAAGATCAAGGCTGATCTGATTCTGAACTTAACTCCAATTTCCTGTCTGCCTCCGATAACCCTTGACTCCCTTGTCAATCAAAGATCTGTCCAACTTAGGAGGTTGAGGGGCCTGTTTGTGGAGGGGAGGTTCGCGAGCTTGGGGGAGTTAGAGGGGAAGTTTGGGCTCCCCCCGGGGAACATGCTTAGGTACATGCAAGTGAGGGCGTTTGCCAGGCAGCAGGTGGAGGGGTTCCCCTTGCTGCCCCCACGAGGGGTGCGGGATTGGTTGCTCTCGGGGGTGTGGGTTGGAGGAGGGAGGATATCGGACATATACCGGGTAATGCAGGAGGTAGACGAGGCCTCGGTGGAGGAACTGAAGGGTAAATGGGAAGAGGAGCTGGGTGAGGAGATTGAGGAGGGGACGTGGGCGGATTCCCTGGAGAGAGTGAATTTCTCCTCTTCCTGAGCGAGGCTCAGCCTCATACAGTTCAAGGTGCTGCATAGGGCCCACATGACTGGGACGAGGATGAGTAGGTTTTTCGGGGGTGAGGACAGGTGTGCTAGGTGCTCGGGGAGCCCAGTGAACCATGCCCATATGTTTTGGGCGTGCCCAGCGCTGGGGGAGTTTTGGAAGGGGGTAGCAAGGACGGTGTCGAGGGTGGTGGGATCCAGGGTCAAGCCAGGCTGGGGACTCGCAATTTTTGGGGTTGCAGTGGAGCCGGAAGTGCAGGAGGTGAAAGAGGCCAGTGTTCTGGCCTTTGCGTCCCTAGTAGCCCGGCGGAGGATCTTGCTCCAATGGGAGGATGCGAGGCCCCCAAGCGTGGAGGCCTGGATCAATGATATGGCAGGGTTCATTAAATTGGAGAAGGTGAAATTTGCCCTGAGGGGATCAGTACAAGGGTTCTTTAGGCGGTGGCAGCCTTTCCTGGACTTCCTGGCGGAACGTTAGGGAAATAGGCCGGCGGCAGCAGCAACCCGGGGGGGGGGGGGGGTTAGGATCGGTGGGAGGGAGAACTGTGTACGTGGGTCTGTGGGATGTGGCGGGTGTTATCTCTTTCCCTTTTGTTGTTTGGGCGTTCTTTTGTTTTTTTCTTTTGTTTGTAGTTGCTTTTGAAGTTGGGTGGGTATTGTTCTTGGGGTGTTACCGCGGTTGTTTTGTTAATAGAGTTGAGATGTTTATATTTTGTAAAAATTTCAATAAAAATTATTAAAAAAAAAAAGATCTGTCCAACTTCAATACACTCAGCGACCCAGCCTCCTCTTCTTAGAGGGGAATAGAATCCCAAACACTAACCATCCTCTGAAATTAAATTCCTCCTCATCGCCGTCTTAAATGGGTGGACCCCTTATTTTTAAGCTGCGCTCCAGTCCTCTTTGATTCCATTGCAAGGGGCAGCACGGTAGCATAGTGGTTAGCACAATTGCTTCACAGCTCCAGGGTCCCAGGTTCGATTCCGGCTTGGGTCACTGTCTGTGCGGAGTCTGCACATCCTCCCCGTGTGTGCGTGGGTTTCCTCCGGGTGCTCCGGTTTCCTCCCACAGTCCAAAGGTGTGCAGGTTAGGTGGATTGGCCGGGATAAATTGCCCATAGTGTCCAAAATTGCCCTTAGTGTTGGGTTGGGTTACTGGGTTATGGGGATAGGGTGGAGGTGTTGACCTTGGGTAGGGTGCTCTTTCCAAGAGGCGGTGCAGACTCGATGGGCCGAATGGCCTCCTTCAGCACTCTAAATTCTATGAATCCATGAATCTATAAATTCTTAAATTCAATGAATCCTCTCGGCACCCTGCCTGTCAAACCCACTCCGACCCTTAAATGTTTCCATAAGGTGGCCTCTGCTTCTTCTAACCTCCAATGAGTGTCGGCCCCAACTTGCTTAAGCTTTCCCCCACCCACCCCAGCAACCAACCGGGTGAACCTTTTCTCAACTGCTTTCAATACAAGTATTAAGAACCTTGGGCAGGATTCTCCGCCGGCGGGATTCTCCATTTTGCCGGCGCCCGGGGGTTTCCCGACGGCGTGGGGCTGCCCCACAATGGGAAGCTCCACTGACCGGCCAGCGTAACTGAGCATCCCGCCGCCAGGGTGAAATAGAAATGCGGCGGGGTGGAGAATCCAGCCCCCTAGGTATGCCCCTCCTATTAGTCTGAAAAATATTGGAAATGTTGGACGCGATCGAACGAAATTGCAACAGGGTCCCGCGCCGAGTGCGTTTAGCCGGGTGTTTCCTGGTGCTCGCAGTGCTGAGAAACACCACGCTATCTAACGGGACTTTGTTGCAATTTGGGACTTCAATGGGGACCCCCCCTCCATGGCCGCACGTAGTCCCATTTGCTTCACTGAGGAGCTCCATTCACTGGAACCTGTCAGTGCAGGAAGAGATCGGGTTGCCGTTAATAAATAGCGGCCCGATCTCTCAACCCCCCCCCCCCCCCCCGACGTGACCCCCAAACAACCCTCCCAAAGCCCCATCCCACATATAAAGGGGTCCTCAGGGCCACCACATTACACCTCATACAGCAGGGCACTCCACCATGGGGGGAAATGCAAGCCCAGTACCTTGGTACTGCCAGGCTAGCACCCAGGTGACATTGTCAGGGTGCCACCCGGCCCAGAGAGCAACCACCTGGGTGCTTTCGATCCCCTGGGAGACAGCTACCCACCAAGTGCCGTTACCCCAGGTCCCCATTTAGGGGGACCAGGAAGACCCGAGCTCTCCGAGGCTAAGGGGTCAGATCCCACGGCCCCGGTAGATCAGGTGAGTATTTATTAGAGTGAGACTAGCTCTGTCGCTCTAATATGCAGATTTGCCAGACAGTGATCCCGTCCACAATGAGCAGGATTCAGATCGCGACCCCTTGCAGGACTGCATTGGGTCTCGCAAAGCGTGGCGAGCCGAGTAGATTCCGGAAGAAGGATCTCCCATTATCGACCAGCCATGCCACGCTGCCGTTCGGGCGCAACGCGGCCGGTGGATCACGCCCAAAATTTCCTATTGGTCGAGTTTGGCGGGATATTTCTCGTCGGCTATTTGTGTGTGATCCAGACCAGGATTCACCCACCCTGAGTCATTTCTTTGGGCCTTGGAAGATCCTCCCGGGTTAGCCCACACTTTGAAATGTTTTCAGCAGTGGGCAGCTGAACTCGCCGGCGGGACTGGCTCCTTAGAGATGGAGCTGCTGGATCGCACCTGGCCCTGTGATTCAGGAGACTCGAGCGAGGTGTCACTGACAGCACGAACCCGGATTGTCTGGTCATTATCACATTGCTGAATGTGGGAGCTGCTGGCTGCAAATTGACTGCTGCATTTCCTGTGCTATTACAGTGCCTACACTTAATAAACTGCTTCATTGGTTACAATGGGCTCTGGAAATGTAAGGCTTTTAATTTCAGAGATTTTACCCCAGAGATTACTGCCCCTGCTGGTCGTCACCACTCCTGTTCCCTCTGACCCTTTACAATCTGCCTGTTCATTGTTTAGATTAGAGAAGGCCCCAGTAGTTTGTCAGCTAACGTTCCGTCATTCGTAGCCGGATCGATGATACCAGTTCATGTTGTTGCTTCCTGACTCCCGTTAACACAGGACCAGGATTTAATCTGTCTGTCTATCATGTGGACTAGCACAGCTGGAAACACTTGGGGGGGGGGGGGGGGGGGCATCGCTGAAATACCAGCTAGTTTAGGCCATGAATACAGCAAGTCGCCATTTTACTCAAGACGTGCACCTGCCCAGGGGATTAGTAAGGAGCTGATTGATAATGAATTGGCCTGCTGGCAGGAGGCCACCTGGGTGGCTAGAATTTAACCCAATGCTCCCACCAAACTTCAGCTAGGTGCATATAAGCAAAAACGCCATTGTGAGCGCTGCTTAAATATCGCCTTTCACTGTCCAATTACTGCTGGAGGTTCAAAGAAGGTTTTTGAAACACGGCAGGAGTCTCACTGGGGGGATTTTTCCATATTTCCCCGATATTCGAGCAACATTTATTCTGGAAATTGAGCCACCACCTGAATTGAGGAAGTGCTGTGTCATATTTTGGAGAATGCCTGTGAATCGCCAGGAGAGAGGGAGTGTGGGCGGCACGGTGGCGCAGTGGTTAGCACTGCTGCCTCTCGGCGCCGAGGACCCGGGTTCGATTCCTGCCCTGGGTCACTGTCCGTGTGGAGTATGCACATTCTCCCCGTGTCTGCGTGGGTTTCAGCCCCACAACCCAAAGATGTGCTGGGTAGGTGGATTGGCCAGGCTAAATTACCCCCTAATTGGAAACATTCTTTTAAAAAAGGAGAGAGGGAGCTTGGCCATCGGTGAGTTTCCTTTGGTGTGGAGAAGGAACGGGAGGTGGACCTGGATGTCAGACAGAGCAGGACCTGCTGCTGGAGAGGAGAAAGGTGGGAGGGCAGATACAGTTACCCCCTCCTCTTCTGAATCTCGAAAGCAGGACCCCCAGCGCAGCATCTGACAACCTGGGCAACCTCTCACTCTGTGCCTGGTCATCGCGAAAGGTTGTGCTGTCTGGCAGCCAGGGGACTGCACGCTTACAGTGGGAGTAGGTGCAAGGAGCACAGACATACAGCTTGAGGAAAATTGCATCTGACCAGCACCCAAATGCTAAACCAATGAGTTTCTGGGATAGCCCTGCAGACAGTTCAAATTATGATGGTCAGAAATGACAATCAAAAATAGATTTTCAAACAGCTTACCTTAATAGAACTACACCCATTCAGGGACCATTTTCAACATTTCACCAAAATGACCCCCCCCCCCCCCCCCCCCCAATTCTTTCAATCATTTGCTGACAGAACTTCCAAGGTTCATAGCGCAGCTTGGGACCACTCGGCCCATCATGGCTGACCTAGCTCTTTGCTGGAGCAACCCACAAAATGTCCCACTGTCCCATGCTCTCCCCAAAGCCTGTGTTTTTCTCTGCTTCAAATTATAGCTGCTTTGCTTTCAAGGCAGCGGTGGTTTTATCCTCAACCACTCCCTGTGACAAAGCATTCCGAGTGCCAACAACACAGTGTAAAACTATTTCCACTAACTTCGCTCCTCACTCATTTCGGCACGACCAGCCCCCCAAGAGGGGAAAAGAGGTATCTTTTGGTGAAAAGATTTCAACAACTTTTTTTTTTAAATCCTCCCGATGGCCTACTCTGTTGCAGTACATGTAGTC
Organism: Scyliorhinus canicula; assembly: GCF_902713615.1. Lineage (NCBI taxonomy): Eukaryota > Metazoa > Chordata > Chondrichthyes > Carcharhiniformes > Scyliorhinidae > Scyliorhinus > Scyliorhinus canicula. The sequence continues at coordinate 230,376,175 of NC_052149.1, read as the reverse complement.
CCAGTGACCACACTTCAGGTACACTGCACAGCTCTGCTCTTCAGCAACAAAAACATCTCACACCTTCACTGCAGAAAACACCCCACGGTTTTTCACAGGAGTGTTACAGCATCATCCGAGAATGGTTACCACATGGAAGGTAGGCCGATAAGGACACTGTGTCCATGCGAGAGGAACCCGTCCATTCCTACTTTCCCCTCTTTCTCCTCAAGGCGTTGCAAATTCCATCTGCTCAGATCATTACCCAAATCGCCTTTTGAAAGCCACAATTAAATGTGCCTTCACCCCACTCGGAGGACTGAGCATTCCACATCCTAACCACTCGCTGCGAAAAAATGTTTTTCCCCATCTTCCTGTCGCTTCTTTTGCCAATTACCTTAAATCTGTGTCCTCTGCTTCTCAACCCTTCCCCCAGTGGGAACGTTGCCTCCTTGCCTGTCATAATATACACATGATGTGGAGATGCCGGCGTTGGACTGGGGTGAGCACAGTAAGAAGTCTTACAACACCAGGTTAAAGTCCAACAGGTTTGTTTCAAACACGAGCTTTCGGAGCACGGCTCCTTCTTCAGGTGAATGGAAAGGCTTGTTCCAGAAATGTTTATATAGACACAGTCAGAGATGCCCCGGAATGCGAGCACCTGCAGGCAATCAAATCATCAAAGATGCAGAGAGAGAGGTAACTCCAGGTTAAAGAGGTGTGAATTGTCCCAAGCCAGTTCAGTCGGTAGGCCTCTGCAAGTCCAGGCTTGTTGGTGGGGGCCGAATGTAATGCGACATGAATCCCAGATCCCGGTTGAGTCCGCATTCATGCGTGCGGAACTTTGCGACAACGAATAAACGGGCATCGTGCGACTATCAACAGGCAGGACTGTTCCCTTCCAGTTGGGGAACACTTCAGCAGTCAAGGACATTCAGCCTCTGATCTCCGGGTCAGCATTCTACAAGGAGGCCTTCAGGAGACGCGACAACGCAAAATTGCTGAGCAAAAACTTATAGCTAAGTTCCGCACGCATGAATGCGGACTCAACCGGGATCTGGGATTCATGTCGCATTACATTCGGCCCCCACCAACAAGCCTGGACTTGCAGAGGCCTACCGACTGAACTGGCTTGGGACAATTCACACCTCTTTAACCTGGAGTTACCTCTCTCTCTGCATCTTTGATGATTTGATTGCCTGCAGGTGCTCGCATTCCGGGGCATCTCTGACTGTGTCTATATAAACATTTCTGGAACAAGCCTTTCCATTCACCTGAAGAAGGAGCCGTGCTCCGAAAGCTCGTGTTTGAAACAAACCTGTTGGACTTTAACCTGGTGTTGTAAGACTTCTTACTATAATATACACAAGTATATCATGGTGCAGACACACACTGATTGACAGACAGCAAGACCAATCAACACACACAACACCGCAGCCAGTCACCAGTTAGAGCACACTCACTATAAAGACAGAGGGCATCAGTTATCCAGCTCATTCGGGATGCAGCCTCTAAGAAGGACAGAGCTCACAGCTTACAGCACAGATCCTCACCATGTGCTGATAGTATAGACTGGTTAGGATAGGCATAGGTCTTTAGTTTAATCTAACATAGTGTCGACCCACAGTGAAAGTATGTTCAACAGTTTCTAGTTTAATAAGATAGTGTTGTACTATTTCAAGTGTTGGTAGCCTGTATGTGTTATTGCTGAGGTAAACGCAGTCTCCACGGATCCAGAATACCCAACACATCACTGCCTACTCTGTCCAGACCTCTCATTGTTCTCAACACCTCTATCAAATCCCTTCTCAAGCTTCACTTTTCTAAGGATAACACCCCAGTTTCTCCAGTCCATCCACGTTACGGAAGTTCCTTACCTCTGGAACCATTCTTATTTATCTTTTCTGCACCCTCTCTAAAGACTTTACATCCTTCCGAAGGCGTGGTGCCCAGAATTGGACACAGCGCTGCATTTGAGGACGAAACAGTGTTTTTAATAATGTTCCACACAACTGACTTGCTTTTGTACTGTATGCCTCTATATATGGGTGGCACGGTAGCGCAGCGGTTAGCACTGTTGCTTCACAGCGCCAGGGTCCCGGCTTGGGTCTGTGCGGAGTCTGCACGTTCTCCCGTGTCTTTCCTCCGGGAGCTCCGGTTTCCTCCCACAAGTCCCGCAAGACGTGCTGCTAGGTAATTTGGACATTCTGAATTCTCCCTCTGTGTACCCGAACAGGCGCCGGAGTGTGGCAACTAGGGGTTTTCACAGCAACTTCATTGCGGTGTTAATGTAAGCCTACTTGTGACAATAATAAAGATTATTATTATAGGACCCCATATGTTTTCTGAACCACTTTCTCAACTTGCCCTGACACCTTCAGTGATTTGTCCACATGTACCCTGATGTATCCCACGTCACACACACACACACACAAAGAATTTACAGTGCAGAAGGAGGCCACTCGGCCCATCAAGTCTACACCAGCCCTTGGAAGGAGCACCCTGCCCAGGCCCACACCTCCACCCCATCCCCACACTTCCACCCTATCCCCGTAACCCCACCTTACCTTTTTTGGACTAAGGGCAATTTAGCACAGCCAATCCACCTACCCCTGCACATCTTTGGACTGTGGGAGGAAACCGGAGCACCCGGAGGAAACCTACGCAGACGCGGGGAGAACATGCAGACTCCGCACAGACAGTGACCCAGCGGGGAATCGAACCTGGGACCCTGGGGCGCTGTGAAGCCATTGTGCTAACCACTGTGCTACCGTGCAGTCCCTTTGCTGCTGCACCCCCTATAGCATCGTAGGCCAGAATTTTCCAGTCCTTCATGCCAGCGGAATGTTCCAGTCCCAATGATGTGAAGGGAGATTTCAATGGCTTTGCAACCCCAGTGCAGACTCCCCCGCTGTGGGGGCAAGGGGGTGGGGAGGGGGCTGGAAAGTTCCTACCGTATCCTTTATTTTACAGGATTTCTTCTCTCCCATTTCCTCTCGAAATGCATTAACTTACATTCCCCTGCATTAAATTCCACCTGCCACTGGTCCCAGCCTGGCTTTGTCCTCTTGAAGTTTAACACTGTCCTTCTCAAAGTTCACATGGGTTAATGGGTGGTATTTTCCGGACGTTCCCACCAGTGGGATATTCCTGTCCCGCCGACAGAGATCCCCCACCGTGAGTTCCCCGGTGGCGGAGGGCGCGAACAAGGGTAAACCCAGCTGACAGCGGGGAACTGGAAGATCCCGCCATTGGCCAGTGGTGACCGCAATACACGCCACCGGGATGGGGGGCGGGAGGGGGTGGGGGGGGGGGGCCTCTGAAGAACAGCCATATTCAACTCAAAACATTAACTCTGTTTCTCTCTCCACAGAGGCTGCCAGACCTGCTGAGTATTCCCATCATTTTCAGTTTTCCAGTATCTGCAGTATTAAAGGTTGGGAGCCCTTTCCCGAGAAAGGCTGAAGGTGGCCTGATGATGCGGGTCCTTAAACTGACGGAGGATTCTGATAAGGCCGACATAGAAAGCTGACTCCACTCGTGGCAGAGTCCAAAATCAAGGTCGATCAATGCGAGATCATCATTCAACAGGCAATTCAACAGACACGTTTTAATGAGAATCTGGAACTGTCGAGCACAGATTGAATAGGACAAGTGCACTGATGGTGAAGCTTAGAGAAACACGTAGAAAATGAAGAGGAGGATTTGCAAATTGAATGAGATAAAAGGAGAGGTGGGAGGAGCTTACGTAGGGCAAAAGCAATGGCGTGGACCAATTGGGTAGAAATGTATCTGTGCTGTAAATTCTATGTGATGTGACTCTTCATATTTATACTTTCCAAATGCGATATCCCCCTGTAGAATTCACATTGTCTGCTCTTTATGGCTTTAATGTCCTTTCTCTAAAATGTGATGCAAAATAGGCTGAACCATGCACAGATTTATCGTTACCTCTTTGCACTTTTCTCAATACTGCATTTAGAAATCCCAGAACTTTATTGGCTTTTTCTGGCCTTACTCGCCCACAGGTTCACTCTCGAGAAATTATTCAATTGCGATCTTGACTCTGTCCATTTCACACCTTTCCATATTTTTCCACCCAATGTCATTCCTTACATTCTTTTCCATTAAATTGCATCTGCCACTTGTCTGCCCATTTGAAAACCCCAGTCCGTTACCTTGTAAACTAGTGGGAACTATAACATTAATAATAATCTTTATTAGTATCACAAGTAGGCTTACATTAACACTGCAATGAAGTTACTGTGAAAAGCCCCTAGTTGCCACACTCCGGCGCCTGTTCGGGTACACAGAGGGAGAATTCAGAATGTCCAATTCATCTAACAAGCACGTCTTTCGGAGGAATCCGGAGCACCGGAGGAAACCCACGCAGACACGGGGAGAACGTGCAGACTCCGCACAGACAGTAAACCCAAGCCGGGAATCGAACCCGGGTCCCTGGGGTTCTGAAGTGCTAACCACTGTGCTATCGTGCCGCCCTATATAGTCCCTGGCAGATTAATGTTTTCCACGTTAAAAACAAATAATGTTCATCAAGGTGCTGGGAACTAAATCTCAACCACCCCACCACACCCCCCTCCACACCCACCCCCCCCCCCCCCCCAATTCCCCCCGCCCCACAGACACTCTCATAAACCCTACCCAACCACTTAATTTCCTTTCAGAGCCAGATCATGTGTTTTTAAGACTTGGTGGTTTGGAATAAATATTGATCTGGGACATCAGAAAGAACTACCTATTCCTTCTTCAAATGGAGATCTGGGCTTCCACCTGAGCCACCAGCCTAGGTTTTGCATCTCACCTGAAAGGCGTTGCCTCTGACAGTGCAGCATGTCCTAATTTACCTCAGTTAGCTGAACAGCTGGTTCGTGATGCAGAGCGAGGCCGGCGGCGCAGGTTCAAATAATAATGATAATAATCTTTATTATTGTGACAAGTAGGCTTACATTAACACTGCAATGAAGTTACTGTGAAAAGCCTCACTCGTATCGGCTGAGGTTATTCATGAGGTCGCCGCCTTCTCAACCCTGCCCCTCGCCTGAGGTGTGGTGATCATCGGGTTAAATCGCCACCAGTCAGCTCTCCCCCTTCAAAGGGGAAAGCAGCCAATGGTCATCTGGGACTATGGCCACTTTACTTTTACTCCCTCATTATTACTGTTCAGTACTGAAGAATCAGCCTCGGCTGGGTAGCCCTGGATCTGATGAGACAGAAATGGATAACCCTGCCTGTTGAGAAGTCATCCACACAGTCCATTATGGAGGCAATCCCATTACTTGGCTGGAGTCTGTCAGCTCAGCTGTCACTCCAGGGCAGTACCGATTGAGAGGTGCACTATTGAAGGCCGAGTCTCACCAGGTTCTGCCCAACTGCTCACGTGAATGTGGACGACAACTTGGTCCTACCTGAAGAAAATAGGGACTGCTTGAGGAAAAACAATCCCAAGACCCATCGAATTCACCTTCTACCTCCTTGGTAGCTGATTGATTCAACAATAAGCTCCGCTAGCGACATGAGGAAGAACTTTTTATGTAGCAAGTGGTTGGCATCTAGATGCACTGCCTGCACACGTGGTGGAAGCAGATCAAATCATGGCTTTCAACAGAGAATAGGACTACCTGAAGAAAAAATAAACATTGTCGGGCTATGGAGAAAGGGCAGAGGGAGTGAGACATGGGAGTTACTCTTGTAGAGATCTGGCACAGACACGATGGGCTGAATGGACTCCTTCTGTGCTGTCAACATTCTATGATTTAGATTTATTGTCACGTGTACCGAGGTACAGTGAAATGTATTGTTCTGCGTACGGTCCAGGCAGATCCCTCCATACGTGAAAAAGATTGTTCCATACATGTTGCTAAGAACAATAACGCAGTTACTGACCAATCATATCAACCAACCTCTATAAATGAGACTTACAGACCCAGACATGAGGTGAGAATTCCAGTGGGGGAGGGATTCGGGAGCTTGCAGTCCAGTCACATGTTCCTCGCGAGCACATTACAGAAATCATGCCGCAAAATTATCCAAAGGCTGTATCCCCAAAATGCTAGATATGAGGCAACATTCATTGCGTATTGAACATTCTTCCCTCAAACCAAGGAAAATGATGAGTTGGTCCTTCATCTTATTACTGTTTTGTGGGATCTTCCTTAGCGTATTAATGGCTGCCCAATTTTGACCACACAAAACAATCGCTGCACCCATGAATTCATGAATTCAGGGGCTGGTTTAGCTCACTCGGCTAAATCGCTGGCTTTTAAAGCAGACCAAGCAGGCCAGCAGCACGGTTCGATTCCCGTACCAGCCTCCCCGGACAGGCGCCGGAATGTGGCGACTAGGGGCTTTTCACAGTAACTTCATTGAAGCCTACTCGTGACAATAAGCGATTTTCATTTCATTTTCATTTCATTGTAGGTGGAGGTCTTTCTGAATGGCGCGATAGGTAACCACATAACCCTTCTGAGTGAAGAAATCTGAGTAGCCGTTAGAGATCAGGTAGACATGCTAATCCGAAGCCAGGAAGTAAGCTTCATGATTTGAAATTGCCTTACTGCCCCACACTATCCTCCACTTTTGCTCCACGTTTTGACTGTGCACACCAATCGAACTTTATTGCCGAGTGAATTCCAGTTATCCATCTCGATTGTCAACATTAATGAAGGCCAATTGCACAATGTCTCCACTGACAGAAAGTTTATGGTGAAGAATTGCTGTCCCTGATAGCGACTCTTGAGAGACTCAACTTGAGTTGTTGATAAGAAGCTTATCTTGGTTAATGGCTAATGTGAGGTTTATTCCAGATCCCCTCATAGAATTCAACAACACGTCCTTGGTGTTTCCACAGCTCAGTGTCATTGGGTGACCCTTCCTCCTGGTAGCCATCCAATCAAAATCTTAACCTGCGCAGCCAATGTTCGCTGACAATGTTTAGAAACAAGAAAGTTTTTTTTTATCTAGAGTGCTTTTCACCACTTCAGAATTCCCCAAAGTGTTTGACAGCAGAGAATCCCGTGCAGATAGCCAATAAAAAGATTCATTCAGCCAGTCAGTCCACGCATTGTCAAACTCGGGGGCGTGACCCGCGGGTGGGTAGCGGGCGGGTGTCGGGAGGGTCGCAAAGCCGTCCGTCACGCCGCTCCCTGTCGCACAAATCCGCACGCAACAGCCGCAGCAGCCGGCGTTTAACTATGCCGGCTGCAAGCGGCCTTCAAAATGGCCAACAACATATAAAAAGAATTTGGCCGCACTGCGCATGCGCATCGATGATCGAGCACACATGCGCAGTGCGGTCCCTTTTTTTTTAATACTGTAGTAGCCATTTTTTTTACAAGTTCGGAGGGCCAAAGGGACCCAAAACCATTGCCTCCATTTCTGTCATCAACAACCAAGGGAAGAGAAAATGGTGGGTTGCGCAGGTCAGCCAGCGTGGGCCGCGAAGGTCGGCCGGCGTGGGCCGCGAAGGTCGGCCGGCGTGGGCCGCAACGGTCGGCCGGCGTGGGCCGCGAAGGTAAAAATGGGTCCCTGGACAAAAAGTTTGAGAAACACTTGAGTTAGTCCATGTTGCCGTTTATGCTTCACTCCTCCCCTCCTTCCCCATCCAACCCTTTCAGTATATCCTCCCATTCCTTTCCCCCGCGTAGTGTTTGGCTTCCCCTTGGATGCATCTATTCCATTCAGCTCACCATCCCCTGGGGTAGCAAGCTCCACATTCTCACCGCCCTCTAGCAGAATAAGTTTCCTTTCAATTCCCCACTTGCTTCCTTGGTGACTATCTTATATTATTGGTCTCTGATTGTGCTCCTGTTGTGAAGTGTACTTACTGTTGTAAAGTAAGAGGGACCGCAGCCAATTTTTACACAGCATGCTCCCATAAACTGTGATCTGATAACGGTCTGAAAATATACACGTGCATTATCATCATCTGCAAAAGAGAAAGTGCAGTGTTCCCCCAGTACTTGCACTGGGGTATCGGCCTGGATGATGTATTTGGAGTGGGATTTGAAGCCATGATTTCTTCCCTGATCTTCAGTTGCACAACTCCCCACTGTGCCTCCAAACCTTCACCCCACGATCACCCCACGATCCCACCACACCACCAATTCTGGCCACTTGTTACTTCCCGTTTTCATTCGCTCCACCATTGGCGGGTATGCCTTCAGCTGCCTGACTCCCAAAATCTGGAATTCCCTCCTTGAATCTCTGTTCCTTTCCAGCTTTTTCTCCTTGATTAAGACACACCTTAAATCCTATCTCTTTAACAAAGGTTTTGGTCACCTACACTGTTGTGTCTCCTTATGTGTATAGCTGCCAGATTTTATCACATAACCCTCCTTTGAAATGCTATTATTACTTTCGAGGGGCTACAGGAATACAGGTTATCTGACTCAGAAGGGAGAGTCTTACCCAGTGAAGCCTATCAACTGGTAACTGATAGTTTGCTCATCTACAGCCTTCAACATCTCTACATCATAACCCTTTCATCGCTATAACACTGTGTTCATTCTGCTCTGAACCTTCTTCACCTGTTCCATACTTCAATATAAATATCCCAGCCACTAAACCTTTCCACCCTGTTTTCTCACCGTGTTCCAATCAAGAGAGGGAGGCAGTGATGTAGTGGTATTGTCACTGGACTTGAGAGTCAGGGAAATGCTCTGGGTACAGGGGTTCGAATCCCATGGCAGATGGTGAAATGTAAATTCAATTTGAGATGGCACAGTGGTTGGCACTGCTGCCTCACAGAGACCCGGGTTCGATTCTGACCTTGGGTGACTGTGTGGAGTTTGCACTTTCTCCCTGTGTGTGTGTGTGCGTGGGTTTCCTCCGGATGCTCTGGTTTAGGGGCAGCACGGTAGCATGGTGGTTAGCATAAATGCTTCACAGCTCCAGGGTCCCAGGTTCGATTCCCGGCTGGGTCACTGTCTGTGTGGAGTCTGCACGTCCTCCCCGTGTGTGCGTGGGTTTCCTCCGGGTGCTCCGGTTTCCTCCCACAGTCCAAAGATGTGCGGGTTAGGTGGATTGGCCATGCTAAATTGCCCGTAGTGTCTTAAAAAGTAAGGTTAAAAGGGAGGGGGGGGGGGGGGGGGGGGTTGTTGGGTTACGGGTATAGGGTGGATACGTGGGTTTGAGTAGGGTGATCATTGCTCGACACAACATCGAGGGCCGAAGGGCCTGTTCTGTGCTGTGCTGTACTGTTCTATGTTCTATGTTCTAAGACTCACTGTATCATCCTCTAATCGAACAAACCCTTTTCTAAACCTCAGCACTTCTGAATTCCATATTTCCCCCACTTCTCTCTCTTCCTCTAGATCTTCCGTACCAAACGTGATGTCACTCAGCTGAGACCCAATCAGTGGCCTTAAACTCTTGTTGCATATGGCGATGGCCCTTGGGCCTTCTGGCATCATAGGATCAGCAGGAGGCCATTCCCTGGTGCTTGTTCTGCCACTGAATTAGGTCAGGGCTGCTCTGCACTTTAGTTCATTGAGCCTTAATCTGTTTGGCTATTAACATTTTCAATCTCCGCTGTGAAACTTTTGTTTGATGTCTCTGCCCCCACGCCCCCCGCCCCCCCCCAACCCTTCCAACCCCCTCAAGTTCAACCGTATCTTCTTGGGGAGTGTGTTTCACATTCCCACTCCTGTTTGTGCGAAGCAATTCTTCCCGACATCACTCTGAACCTCAAGGTCAGACGTAATTTCTCCCTAACCACCCTATTGATTCCATTGACCAGCTTCAAAACCCCATTTCACATGGTCGGCCGTACTCGATTACAAGTCTAATTCCCCAGTTACCAATTGCTGGTGTTTGGAGCCTGTCGACGTGGGGACAGCCAATGGGAGGAGGCCAATCAGCCAGTCAATCCTGTTTGCCAATGAATGAAATGACCAAGTTGTATCTTAACTCCATCTACCCACTTTGGCTCCAGATTATTTTATGCCCTTGCCTGGTAAGAAACAAATGTGTTTCAGATTTGAAATTATTAATTGAGTTTGTGCCTATTGTCTTCTGTGGGAGAGAGTCCCACACTTTTACCACATTTGGCATGAAGAGGTGTGAGCCTTAACGTTTCCACCGAATGGACAGACTGTATGGAGGCTGATGGGTGCACAGGCCATTCAGTTCCTGTCCTGCCTTCTCCACACATTGCTAACCACCCCCACCCCCCCAGGCTCCCTGGTAGTAAAGTGACCCCGACTGTTTCCTCTGGCTACAATAAGTGGTGGTTCCACCAGAATGGGACTCCATGCCATCCTGCAGCTGTGAACCCATGAGTGTGCATCTGCCCGTCTCTGTCGGGAACTCCATTGCATAGCTGCCCATGGCGGGCGAGATGTTCTGCAGGACCCTTCAGTCATCATCCTCCCAGAGAACGATAGGAGGGCAATTGTGGAAAATTACTTTTGAACCACGTTGTGGCTTCGACTTTGATCCACGTTCACCCTCATGCAAGTTGGTCTACCTCCGCTCAGGTGGTATACTGGACATCAGCAGAGCATCATGAAAGGACCAGGAGCGGGAGCTCCGGTTTAGGCGGTTCACTGAAACCAACATTTTACACCAAGTTTTTAGTCACCCTTTCCCAGTATCATCTTCAGTTCAGCGTCAATGTTATGTCGGACCACCCTCCCTGTTAAACACTTTGGGGCATTGAAGACACGACTTGCAATCATCCAGCACCTTCCATGACCTTTGCTTGTCCCAATGTGTTTTACAGCCAGTTAAACACAATAAAAGGGCAGTCACTTTGTTAACGTATGAAAGGCAGGAACAGGAAGAGGCCATTCAGCCCCTTGAGCAGGTTCCACCATTCAATTAGATCGCAGCTCATTTCCATCCCACCTTGGTTACATCAGCTTTATTACCTTTGCCAACAGCAATCTATCAATCTCAATTTTGGCATTTTCAATTTCCTCAGCAGTTCTTTGAGAAAGAGAGTTTCCAGATTCCTACTGTACTCCTTATCCTTTATCAAAGGAGCTATTTAAATGCAAATTGTTGTTGTTCCAGCCCTCACATGGTCGTTTACCTTGGAACGGATGGTCAGCAGTTCCTCTTCTCAACCAGAGAGGTCCCTGGGAATCTTCACCTGCTTCGCTTCCCTCTGAAGAGAGAGTTGGAGGTTTAGTTTAACAGGTCTAACAGGCGGCAGCTCCAACGCTGGACTTCATGGACACTGAACTGTCAGTCCAACTGGAGAGTGAGCCCACAGTCTCTGAAGAACACAGGTGCAGGAGGAGGCCATTCAGCCCTTCACACCCGTTCCAACATTCGGTCAGATCATGGGCTGCTTCTGCTCTTCATCTCAACTCCCATCATTCCTCCTCTGCTTGCATCTATTTTAATACTCTTGCCCAACCAAAAGATACCAAAAAAGATACTAAATACTGCAGATGCTGGAAATCGTAAATAAATTTAAAAAAAGACGGGAAATGCTCAGCAGGTGAGGCAGAATCTGTGGAGAGAGAAACGGAGTTAAAGTTTGAGCTACGTCAAGACCCAGAGATCTACCGATCTCCGTTTTGACATTTTCTTCATTAGCCAATGTCAATGGATCCTCCAACCTCAATAGCTTTATGGAGAGAGAGCGCACCAGATTTCCACTACGGCCTAGCTCTAATTTTAAGGTTTTGCCCCCTTGCTCTGGGCTTCCCCACCAGCAGAAATAGTTTATCTCTATTTACCTTAGCATCTCCTTTAATCATCTTAAACACTTCAATGTAATTGTTTCTTAATCCTGCGTGTTCAAGGGAACACAAACTAGTCTGTGCAAGTGATTCTCAGAATTTAACACTTTTAGTCCCCGTATCACTCTGGTGAAACTGGAGTAATAATTAATCCTGCCCTCCCAATTCTCTTCCCGCTCCTTGTGGTGCAGTAGGACAGCCTCTCATATGTTTCCACAGCTAATAATTCCCGGAACAGGTCGTCAGTCTGTCACCAGGGCCTTACAGTGAGAGGAGCTCCACTCCATATCAAACATGGCTGACCAGTAGTCTCTCCCGCTCCTACCGCCAGCTATTGGCGCGTTTGGGAACATTTTGCAGGTTGATACTCAACCTGTCTGGCCGCGTTATGAATGAGGTGGGGCTCTAACCCTGAGCTTCTCGCTCAGAGGCAGGGATGCTACCCTCTGCACTGCAAGACCCTTCATCCTATCCTTAATGACTCAAGGAATCATAGAATTCTTACATTGCAGACGTAGGCCATTCGGCTGCTCCGACCCTCTGAAAGAACACCCTACCTAGGCCCAGCCCACTCTCCCGCCGTATCCCCGTAACCCCACCTAACCTACATATCATTGGACATTAAGGGGCAATTTTATCACGGCCAATCCACCTAACCTGCACATCTTTGGACCCCAAGGGGAAATTCAGCATGGCCAATCGACCTAACCTGCACATCTTTGGACTGAAGGTTATAGAATCACAAAATCATAACATTTACAGTGTAGAAGGAGGCCATTCGGCCACTGACTCTGCACCGGCCCTTATAAAGAGCATCCTACTTAAGCCCACGCCTCCACCCTATCCCCGTAACCCAGTAACCCCACCTAATGTTAAAATGCTTTACAACCAATGAAGGTGTTTGGCAGTGGAGTCGCTGGCATAAATGTGGTTAATGTGGCGCATATTCCACACACAGCAAGATCCCACAAATGTGATAAATGGCCAGTTGGGCTGTTTTTAGTGGTATTGGTTGAGTGATAAATATTGACTCAGCCACAGGTGAACTGTCCTGTTCAAGACTGGCCGTGGGACGATTTTGCATCCACCTCAGAGAGCGGGCGGGGCGTGGGTGTAACATTGCCCCCCAAAACGATGGCACCTTTGACATTGCAGCACTCCCTGTACCTGGAACGTCAGCCTGGGTTATGGGCACAAATGGCATGAGGTGAGTTGTGAGGGTGAGAGAGCGATATACCTGACAATCTGATAGTTTAGAAGCTGATGGGTCTAACGACTGAGGATGATTTGGCCGTGTTCATCGACACCAGACACATATTGTACTCCACGTTCTGCTGCTTCTCCGAGTAATAATCCTCACTGGCGCCTATTCAAATTGCTATGACTCTTGTGAATGATTTACAGAGATGACTCATGGTGAAGGTTTGCACACTGATTTAACTCATTTGTTTTCTGTTGCTAATTGCACTGTGTCTAAGATAACCCGATCACCCAGTTCTATACTTCGCTCCCTCCTGCCCAACGTCCGATACTGCACAGAGACATAATGTCGATGGACATTATGCGGTTAGATGAGTAAATCCTCATTCTTGTGTTCATATCCCTCGGAACTTTCTGTCTCCATAACCTCCTCCACCCCCACAATCTTCCGCCATCTCAGTATTCCTCCAATTTTTGGCCTTCCCATGCCACTAGTGGTAGCCGTGCCTTCAGCTGTTCTTGAATTGCCTTCCTAAACCTCTCCGCCTCTCTATATCTCTCTCTTTCTTTAAGGTTTCTTTGCAAAAGGAACAGTGAAAGCTGGAAGTCTCCATTCATAAAGGCTGCTGAGGCTGGGAGCCAATTGGTCCAATTCTCTCTTCAGAGGGAAGTGAAAGGGGGGCCTTGGAGCAGCTGAAGATACCCAGTGAATTCTCCGGTTGAGAAGAGGAATTGTCACTTATCCATTCCAAGAAAAAAAACCATTTGAGGGCTGGAATAACAACGGGCCGGATTCTCCGTTTCTGCGTCTCAGTGTTGACGCCAACGGAGAATCCGCGGACTTTCACGTCATACAAATTGGCGCCGCACCCGCACCGATTCTGCTACCGGTGAGGAGCTAGCACCGGCACCGATTCTGCTACCGGTGAGGAGCTAGCACCGGCACCGATTCTGCTACCGGTGAGGAGCTAGCACCGGCACCGATTCTGCTACCGGTGAGGAGCTAGCACCGGCACCGATTCTGCTACCGGTGAGGAGCTAGCACCGGCACCGATTCTGCTACCGGTGAGGAGCTAGCACCGGCACCGATTCTGCTACCGGTGAGGAGCTAGCACCGGCACCGATTCTGCTACCGGTGAGGAGCTAGCACCGGCACCGATTCTGCTACCGGTGAGGAGCTAGCACCGGCACCGATTCTGCTACCGGTGAGGAGCTAGCACCGGCACCGATTCTGCTACCGGTGAGGAGCTAGCACCGGCACCACCTGGATCGCCATCGAAACCCACGAAAAACATTGCGGGAATCGCGGGGCCCATGATGGACACTCGCAGGGCTGACATGCTGCAGCCGCGCTTAAACAATACCTCCCCCCCCCCCCCCCCCCCCCCCCCCCCCCCCCCCCACACACACACACACTGATCGGGGCTGAAAAGATAGGACAGGTTATGCCGGAGCATCCATCCAGCTGATGGGTTGGCTTGGGGCCAGAGGGTAACCAGGGGATGCCCCACGGGGGGGGTGGGTTACCTATATAACCCAGGGCACCAGGTTTAAAGTGGGTTGCCTGCAGCATGCACAGCTGCATGGCTGCCTTGCCGGCTGCGGTAATGGTGTTGCGTACCCATTCAGCCCGACCCTACAGCGCGCCTCCTGGCCACCCCCACTACTTCCCCCAGCCCTGGCAGAAGACCCCCGGCCAGCGGCACGATTGCCGGCGAAGTACGGTGGTGCTGGACACTGTCCATGCCCCCCTCTCTCTCTCTCAGCAGCCGCCACAATTTGTGAGAGAACACGGGTTCCGCGCCTTTGCGGACTCGGCCAATCGGAGGCAGAGAATCGCGAGCGGGCCTGCTAATGCTAGTGGTGGGCGTCGCACTGATGCCGTTTTCGAGGATGCGGAGCGTCGCCATCCAGCGTCAAACCGACGCCTGCCGCGATTTCGGCATCGGGAGGTTTTCCCCGCCGGAATGCAAGCCCTGATTGCAGCATCGGCCAACGGAAAATCCCTCCCCATAACTTTTATTGAAAAATAAATAAAATAAATAAATAATCTTTACTGTCACAAGTCGGCTTGCATTAACACTGCAATTAAGTTACTGTGAAAAGCCCCTTGTCACCACATTCCGGCGCCTGTTCAAATAGCTCCTTTAATAAAGGATAATGAGGATTGGAGAAATTTGGAAACGCTGTCCCTCAAAACAGAATTGAAAATAGTCGCTTGTTAGTCCAGGACTTGAGTATTGCTGAAAAAGAGACATGCTGTCAAAGCTTTTCATCTTGTACTCATCAGGACATACCCAAGAATTCCAAATTTCACAGGGAACAACAATTATACTGCATGATAAGAGAGTGCTGATCAGTTGGCAGGTGGACTCTGATTGGTAGATGTGTCACCATGGAGAATGGGCCAGGGTTCAATCCAACGCACATTTTGAGAATCAGATGAAGTTAGCTGGTTCACTCTGCTACTAAGCAGTAACAACATAGGTGGTCTTCTCCACTAGCAAACGAACAAGCTTCTGCTCTCAAACCAACATCCAGCCTGCCAAACAAATGAGTAATGTGGTATATGAATTTCAGTGCCAGTGTGATACCTTGTAGAAATCTCTACAATGCAGGAGGCTCACCGAATCTGCACCAACACCCTAAAAGAGCGTCCTATTTCCGTAATTCCACCTAACATGTACATCCATGGACACTACGGGCAATTTTGCATAGCCAATCCACCTAACCTGTACATCTTTGGACTGTGGGAGGAGACCGGAGCATCTGGAGAAACCCATGCAGACACGGTGAGAACGTGCAAACTCCAAGGCCAGAATTGAACCTGAGTGCCTGGTGCCGTGAGGCAGCTGTGCTAACGACTGTGCCACCGTGCCACCCCCATGTATGTAGGTCATACTTCCCAATGACTTGGGGATTGTATCAAGCTGATTAAGGTTGTAGCCCTTTCAGCTGTTCACAGCAGGCCAAGTACTGACCATACACAAAAGTTTCCTGCTTACAAATTTCAGTACATTGGATGTGATTCAACGTTTTGGACGTATATAGCGGGGTGTTTCTCGGTGCCTGCAGTGCCATGAACGACCCGCTAACAAACGAGGCTCTTCTTTTTTTTGGTCTTGGCAAGGAACGCCCCACCAAGGCAGCGCTTAATGATTGTCAGTGCAGGGAGAAATTGGGGGGTCATTTTAAATGCCGCCCGATCTCTCGAACCCCAGGCCCCCACCGGACTCCCCAGCACAGCCTCCGGACCCCCCCAACATACCTCTTAAGGGGTCCTCAAGCACCCCTCACCCCACTTCTTAAGGGCACTGCACCCCCAGGCCCGATTCCTGGCGCAGACAACCTGGTACCTTGGCACTTCCAGCCTGGCACCCTGGCTGTGCCACCATAGAAGTGCCATGATGCCAATCTGGCAGTGCCATCATGCCAATCTGGCAATGCCAAGGGATCTGGGTGGCAGTAGAAGTTACAGGGTACCAGCATGTCCAGGGATCGACCATCCTAGGGCCTCTGATGGGCTGGAGACTCCCTCCCAGCTGCTGCTGTGCCCGGTCCACGTTGTGTGGACCCATGTTAATCAGCGCCATGGTGAGGTCTCCCAGGGCGGACGTTCGTTCCCAGGCCTCGGGCAAATGGGGAGCTGACATATTTTTCTTTTTAATTTAGAGTAACCAATTCATTTTTTCCAATTAAGGGGCGATTTAGCGTGGCCAATCCACCCAGCCTGCACATCTTTGGGTTGTGGGGGCGAAACCCACACAGACACGGGGAGAAAGTGCAAACTCCACATGGACAGTGACCCAGAGCCAGGATCGAACCTGGGACCGTTCGATCCCAGCGCCGTGAGGCAGCAGTGCTAACCCACTGCACCACCAGGCTGCCCTTGGGTGGGGGAGGTGGGGGTGACATATTTAAATGAGCCTAATGACTTACTTAAGTACCTTAACCTGTAATTCGCCCAGCGAGGGAGTGATACAGATCACAAGATCTCATCAGTTCCAACCGTCGCAAATTCTCCACGGTTTGACCGCACCACCGAGTCAGGCTCAATGAGGCTTTTCGATCGCGCCCGTAGTGTCCAACATGAGATGTGATTTCACGATTGAACAGCACTTGCTGAACAATCCTGGTTGTGCAAAGAATTATTCTGACTAACAATTTAAATTTATCAGTTGAGCTGGCAGTATGACTCACTTACGCATGCTAGAAATTATATATATTCACACACACACAGACCTGGCCTTCACAAATGTCCACACGTTGTCCTTTCTCAACTGAACAAAAGCTCGGGAAACAGCCATTCTCTGATTCATTCCCCTTGGTAGTGCCTAGATCAATCAGAGCCAACTTACCTATTTGAATTTAAACAAAAGCTTTGCATTTAACTGTTCCTTGGTGCATGCTCCATGGCAAAGCATCTCTCCAATCAGAGTCCACTAGCCAACCGATCATATAGCATAAATTCTTGCTCACTTTGAGATTTGGTTTTCTTGCGATTCTGTCATGAGAAGTGCAGGATGAAAAGCTTCGACAGGATGTCTCTTTTCTCAGCAATACCCAGTTGTCAATGTCAAAATTAACATTTGTAGATTTTTGTTGGGTGTGGGTATTAAGGGTTACAGAACAAAGGTGGTTAGATGGAGTTAAGATGCAGATCTGCAATGGTTGAAGCTGCGCAAGGGGTCGACTAGCCTCCTCCTGTTCCTATTTTCCTAAGGCATGCCTTAAAACCCATCTCTTTAACCAAGTTGTCCTCATGTCTCCTTACGCGTCTTGGTGTCAATGTCTGCCGGATCACACTCCTGTGAAGCTCCGTGGGATGTTTTATTACGGTAAAGGTGCTATATAAATGCAAGTTGTTGTTGCTGTTCCAGGATGTCTGCCCAATGGGGGAATGGGAAGGAGAGTCAGTGTGCCAGTGAGGCAGTTCTGGAGGAACGAGCTCCTGCTGGGTGAGAAGGGGGATGGCATTTAACCCTTCACTGACCCACAGCAGAGCAGGAGGAATGAGGGGATTTGCTGAACCCTGAAGACAATGGCCGACTATCTCATCAATTCCAGAACCAATGATTAAAGAGTAATCCAATTACTCTCGAGCACTTTGCTCTTACAGCTCCCGTGAAGCCCAGTGCGAGCTGAAGGAGCAGCATCTCATCTTCCGGTTGGGCACATTGCAGCCCTCGGGACTCAACGTTGAGTTTGGCCACTTCAGATTTTGACCTTTCTCCACCATCTTTCTTTTCAAAATTGAGAGTACCCAATTCATTTTTTCCAATTAAGGGGCAATTTAGCGTGGCCAATCCACCTACCCTGCACATCTTTGGGTTGTGGGGGCGAAACCCACGCAGACACAGGGAGAATGTGCAAACTCCACACGGACAGTGACCCAGAGCCGGGATCGAACCAGGGATCTCAGAGTCGTGAGGCAGCAGTGCTGCCCGTTTCTCATCCATCTTTAACCCCTTCTTTTAATATCCCAAACATGTACTGCCTCAATACGAACCGCCCCCTCCTCCCTCTCTCACGGCCAACCATCTGCGTTTTGTTGCTACTTAAAGTTGCTACTTTTTGTTACGATTTCTACATTTTCCCTCCTTTCAGTTCTGCTGAGGAGCTGAAGGACTCAAAACGTTTACTCTGTTTCTTTCCAAATGGATGCTGGCCGACCTGCTGGGTTTATCCAACACCCTTTGTCCTTGTTTCAGATTCCAGCATCCGCAGTATTTTGCTTAATTAAAGAGTAATGTTCAGTTCCAAGGTCATAGGGCATGACCCTAAAAATAGTCAAATTAAGCATGGATATTGCCCTTATGTCTTCCGTTCCAGGCCCACCTCCAATATGGAGGTAGCCACCGGATATATTGGACTTGGAAGCAGTGTAACCTGGATCCACAGGAAGTGTTGTAAGGTGAGATTGCAGAAAGTAGGTTTGTATTCCCTGGAATGCAAGGGTTAATGGGCGACTGGATTGAATTTATTTAGAGGAAATCTTTAATTCTGCTGGTGGGGGAGTCTCGAACAAGGGAACATAACCTTAAAGTCAGAGTGAGAACATTCAGAAAGAACAAATTAAAAATACTGCAGCCTTTGGGAATTTAATATAAAAACAGAAAATGCTGGAAATAGTCAGCAGGTTAGGTAGCATCTGTGGTGAGAAATATGATTCACATCACAGGACAGGTACAGCACAGGGTTAGATACAGAGTAAAGCTCCCTCTGCACTGTCCCCATCAAACACTCCCAGGACAGGTACAGCACTGGGTTAGATACAGAGTAAAGCTCCCTCTACACTGTACCCATCAAACACCCCCAGGACAGGTACAGCACGGGGTTAGATACAGAGTAAAGCTCCCTCTACACTGTCCCCATCAAACACTCCCAGGACAGGTACATCACGGGGTTAGATACAGAGTAAAGCTCCCTCTACACTGTCCCCATCAAACACTCCCAGGACAGGTACAGCACGGGGTTAGATACAGAGTAAAGCTCCCTCTACACTGTCCCCATCAAACACTCCCAGGACAGGTACAGCACGGGGTTAGATACAGGGTAAAGCTCCCTCTACACTGTCCCCATCAAACACTCCCAGGACAGGTACAGCACAGGGTTAGATACAGAGTAAAGCTCCCTCTACACCAGGGGTGGGCAAACTACAGCCCGCGGGCCACATGCGGCCCGACAAAGGTTTTTATGCGGCCCGCCAATGAGGTGCCCGGAATCATAACCGGCATTTTTGAAAAGCCGCCGGGAAAAGCCGCTGAAGTAAATGTGCTTATTCAATAAGCGCATTTACTTCAGCGGCTTTTCCCCGGCGGCTTTTCAAAAATGCCGGTTATGATTCCGGGCACCGCCGAGCGAGTAAGGGGATGGATCCAGGAGCCAGAGGCTGAGTGGGTGCGTGCGGAGGAGGCCTCCTGCGTGGGAACCTCCCTCCGGGCCCTCGCCACGGCAGCACTCCCATCCCCACCCAAAAAACACTCCAGCAGCCCAGTGGTGACAGCCACCCTCCAATCCTGGAACCAACTGCGGCAGCAACTTGGCCTGACCAAAATGTCGAACAGGGCTCCCATCTGCAACAACCATAGGTTCACACCAGCACTGACTGACGCCACCTTCAAAAGGTGGAGGCAGGACGGGGGGACACTGACAGTCAGGGACCTATACACGGACGACAGGATCGCAACACTGGACGAACTGACAGAGAAGTTTCAGCTAGCTGGGGGGAACGAGCTACGGTACCTGCAGCTCAAAAACTTCCTACGAAAGGAGACAAGGACGTACCCACAACCGCCACGACAGACACTACTGGAAGACCTACTGGACGCAAGTATCCTAGAGAAAGGGAACTGTAGTGACATGTATGACCGACTGGTAGATAGGGACGACACCGTACTGGACGCAACAAGAAGGAAATGGGAGGACGACCTGGGGATGGAGATAGGGTGGGGACTCTGGAGCGAAGCACTGCATAGGGTCAACTCCACCTCCACGTGCGCAAGGCTCAGCCTGACGCAACTAAAAGTGGTACATAGAGCCCACTTAACAAGAACCCGTATGAGTAGGTTCTTCCCGGAGGTGGAAGACAGATGTGAACGGTGCCAAAGAGGCCCGGCCAACCACGCCCACATGTTCTGGTCTTGCCCCAGACTCGTGGAGTACTGGACAGCCTTCTTCGAGGTTATGTCCAAAGTGGTGGGAGTGAGGGTGGAGCCATGCCCGATAGTGGCGGTCTTCGGGGTTTCAGAACAGCCAGATCTATTCCTGGGGAGGAGGGCGGACGCCCTTGCCTTTGCCTCCCTGATCGCCCGCCGTAGAATCCTGTTTGGCTGGCGGTCAGCAGCACCGCCCAGAGCTGCGGATTGGCTGTCCGACCTCTCGGAATCTCTCCAAATGGAGAAAATCAAATTTGCCATCCGAGGGTCGGACGACGGCTTCCACAGAACGTGGGAGCCATTCATGCAACTGTTCCGGGACCTATATGTGGCCAATGTACAAGAGGAAGAATAGTCGGGGGAAGGTAGCGGGAGGGGCTACAGGTTCGGTACGGGGGTTCGATGGCTAGCTAAGGCCCAAAACCAAACTAAATAAACATGTTGGGGGGGGGGGGGGGGGGGGGCGGGCACAGTTACTACTACGAAGATGCTTACCTGTAAATATGTATGTTAATTTTTGCGTGTTTGTTTGTTGTTTTTTTTCTCCTAACAATTTGTAATTTGTTCAATATAAAATATGAAAACTGAATAAAAACATTTATAAAAAAAAAATGATTCCGGGCACCTCATTGGCGGGCCGCATAAAAACGCGCGTAGTGGGGTGAGTCCAGGTTACAAACAATAAGCCTTATTATTGTTTGTAACCTGGACTCCTATTGGTCGCACACCCAACTAAACCGACCAATAAGGCAGCCCCACTCATCCACCCCACTACGCGCGTTTTTATCGTTGACTCGGCCGGGCTGTGCTTCTGTCAGTGTTAAGGATCAGCACAAGCAACTTGACACCTGATTTCAACAAACTGGTAAATGACTGCAGTCAGATGCATCATTCTCATTGACATTGTTCTGTTACTTACTGAGTTACTTTGTTTTTCAAATAAATGTGCTTTTTTTTCTTTAAAGACCTTTTATTTTGGCTATTTAAAATATTAATTATTTTACTTAATATACTATGTGGCCCTTTAAAATTGTGAATTTCTGAATGTGGCCCTTGCACGGAAAAGTTTGCCCACCCCTGCTCTACACTGTCCCCATCAAACACTCCCAGGACAGGTACAGCACGGGGTTAGATACAGAGTAAAGCACCGTCTACACTGTCCCCATCAAACACTCCCAGGACAGGTACAGCACGGGGTTAGATACAGAGTAAAGCTCCCTCTACACTGTCCCAATTAAACACTCCCAGGACAGGTACAGCACGGGGTTAGATACAGAGTAAAGCACCGTCTACACTGTCCCCATCAAACACTCCCAGGACAAGTACAGCACGGGGTTAGATACAGAGTAAAGCTCCCTCTACACTGTTCCCATCAAACACTCCCAGGACTGGTACAGCACGGGGTTAGATACAGAGTAAATCTCCCTCTACACTGTCCCAATTAAACACTCCCAGGACAGGTACAGCACGGAGTTAGATACAGAGTAAAGCTCCCTCTACACTGTCCCCATCAAACACTCCCAGGACAGGTACAGCAGGGGTTAGATACAGAGTAAAGGTCCCTCTACACTGTCCCCATCAAACACTCCCAGGACAGGTACAGCACGGGGTTAGATACAGAGTAAAGCTCCCTCTACACTGTCCCCATCAAACATTCCCACGACAGGTACAGCACAGGGTTAGATACAGAGTAAAGCTCCCTCTACACTGACCCATCAAACACTCCCAGGACAGGGACAGCACGGGGTTAGATACAGAGTAAAGCTCCCTCTACACTGTCGCCATCAAACACTCCCAGGACAGGTACAGCACGGGGTTAGATACAGAGTAAAGCTCCCTCTATACTGACCCATCAAACACTCCCAGGACAGGTACAGCACGGGGTTAGATGCAGAGTGGAGGTGTTAAGCTGAGGCCCCATTTGCCCTTTCAGACTTGAAAAATCCCTTTGCGATATTTTGAAGAATAGTGGTTTGGGGGATTGGGCTTTTCTCATCTGTGTCCTGGGCCAGTCCTCATCCCTCAACAACATCACTGAAACAGGTAATCTGGCCATTAAACCAGTACCATTTGTGGGATCTTGCTATGCACAAAGCGGATGCCATATTTTCAACACTGCAGAAGTGAATACACTTTGAATGTATTTCCTGGGCTGTAAAATGCTTCAGGACTCCATAAGGTTGTTCAACCTACTTTGGTGGTGGTTGAGGGATAAATATAGGCCTTAATTTGAGATAAATCCTCCCTGCGCTCCCGCGAAATAATGCCAGGTGGTCCCTTCCATCCACCTGGGAGGAGTGACGTCCCCTTTGAACCCATTGTTTAATTGCTCGCTGAACACTGTCCAAGTTCACAAGCACTAAATCCGGGATTGTGCCGCTCTAAAGTCTCAGACACTGATTATCACTCCCCCGTCCAAGGAACGGACTTCCAATTAGGCCACTCAGAGATAGTGTCAACAAAACACTCTTTCACACAAAGCAGGGTGGAGATCAGGAACTCTTTCCCCCCAAAATGAGTGTTATGGCTGTGGGTCAATTGAAAGATTCAGCACTTGAGATTGATAGATTTTTGTTGAATTAGGAAATCAAGGTTCATGGAAGCAAAATGGGATTAAGGAGTTCATCGCCAGATCAGCCATGATTTAATTGAATGGCAGAGCGGGCCGGAGGCGTTGAATGTTCCTGCCTTCCAATCCTATGTCGCCCCTAAGGGAGAGATAATTAGAGGGGAAAGTTTAGCTATAGAGTATGACAATGACATCACCATGTGGCTGCTCCTCAAAATCCATACAACCTGGATTCTTGACCTCTTGGCAGACGCTATTGCGATCAATCTTATCTCAGAAACGCAGGATAGCCGGCAATAAAACTGCTATAAATACACCTCACATTTTCTGGGCTGAAGTTACTTTCAGTCTCAAGGTGTCAGTCTGCGTAATGTCCATCCTTAAAGAGCAAATACAATGGGCATTGTCCTAGCTGACTTGGTTTTCATGTGAAGTAACCCTTGTGCTCCAGCAATTAGCAATCAATGGTCACAACTTTGACCCCAACCAAATCTAAATAAAGCAAACTGTGCACTTAGCACAATCTCCGTTACTGCTGTGCCCCCTATTGGCAACTCGTATAAAGTCCAGCCTGACTCGGATAGCACAGTGACATTGCCCACCCAATATTATTGCTTGACATTGTCCCCATAATAGCAGTGACAGCAGAGGGAAGAGGAGGTCAAAGAGTGATCAAATACAAGACTTTCAAGATTATGGAAGGTTCAGCAGGATAAACATAGATGTTTCCACTTGTTGAGAAGTCCAAGAGGTCAGATATTGGTCAGGGTGTTGCCATCAGATATCCCTCGATTGTCTCCTCAGGGTCACAAGTTTTTACCATGTGCCTGAAGAGGCCGATTCTCGACCCGTCTTTTAGGATGTGAGGCAGGAAGTCCGGTGAGGTAGTGGACTTGCAGGTAGCGATTGTTTAATTTCTTTTCCTTCTTTGCCACAACTTTGCTTCATCATTGAAGTGTTTGGACGCAAAGCGTGACCCAGTTTGATGGATAAACTGTCGCCATTTAGAATGATTTGTAGCAAGCTCCTCCTGGTCATTAATGTCAATGCTGCCGTGCTTCAAGGGGGACCTCAATGTCCTCCCCTGGAACGTTGGTCAGCTGAGATTTGGGAAAACAGGACCTGATAGGAGGAGGCATTTTTCAGCTATCAGGACTTGTGTCCAGTCCATTGAAGTTGATTTGTGGGAATTTGCCTGCGCTCTAAGGGAGCTGATTAAGGAATGATACTATTGTTTGTTTGAGCTCCTCCCATTGAATCCGAAGGCTACCGTGCAGGCATTGCTGATGAAACGAAAATCGCTTATTGTCACGAGTAGGCTTCAATGAAGTTACTGTGAAAAGGCCCTAGTCGCCACATTCCGGCCCCTGTTCGGGGAGGCTGTTATGGGAATCAAACCGTGCTGCTGGCCTGCCTTGGTCTGCTTTCAAAGCCAGCGATTTAGCCCAGTGTGCTAAACAGCCCTGGGTTTCTCTTGTGTTCCATATGTCATTGATGCAATGAAACATGGAAAATAGGAGTAGGACTTTTGGCCTTTCAAGCCTGCTCCGCCATTCAATACGGTCATAGCTGATCCTCTACCCCAGTGCCATACTCCTGCGCGCTCTCTACCCCTTGACATCATTAGGGTCAGGAAATCTATCTATGGATTCGATAACTTTGCACCCACAAACTATTTTTGTTACTTTTTTAAAAAGTGAGTCTCCATAGAATCCCTACAGTGCAGAAGGAGGCCATTCGGCTCATCGGGTCCGCACTAACCCTTTGAAAGAGCGCACCGCCCACTCCCCCTCCATATCCCCGCAACCCCAAATAACCTGCACATCTTTGGACTGTGGGAGGATACTGGAGCACCCGGAGGAAACCCACGCACACATGGGGAGAACGTGCAGACTCCGCACAGACAGTGACCCAAACCGGGAATCGAACGTGGTGCTGTGAAGCAACAATGCTAACCACTATGCTACTGTCCCGCCCTTACCATCCCATATCTTGAAAATGAGAAAAAAATGTACTTATCTCAACAGCAAGAAGTCCAGTAACACTTTTGGGATTTAAAAAAATAAAAGGTTCACTAACAAGAAGAAAAGAAAACTTAAGCACACAAGATTACAGTTGCACAGTTAAAATTAGAGCCACAAAACATTCCCCACAAAAAAGACTCCCTACTTAGTCAGCATCCTGGTAAATCTCCTTTGCATCCTTTCCAATGCTTCCACGTCCTTCCAATAGTGAGGTGACCAGAACTGCACACAATACTCCAACATCTTCAAGGCATCACTCCATTTTCAATGTTTAATTATAAAAATCCTGTAATATTACCCAAGGCAAAGCTGCTGTTGCTTTAATAAAGTATACCACATGACCTCTCAAACCAACACCCACTCTGCTGTGGAAATCGAGGAAACCATCAGAAAGAAGCCTTTTTCAGTTCAAAACTTTACTGGCTTGACTGGACGGCTGATTCAAACTGCACTTTCTCCCAGCCCAGTGTTGTTTCTAAGAGATCTTATCACACCTACGCCCTCTACAATAAGTCTAAAATACTTTTTTCCTCTTTTCAACTCAGGTTCCTCTTTGAAACTCAAACCTGTCCAAATATAGGGTGGAATTCTCTGACCTCCTGCCGGATCGGAGAATCGCCGGGGGGAGTGGCGCGAATCGCCGGGGGGCACGGGGGGATCTGGCCCCGGGGGTGCACCCACGGTGGCCTGGCCTGCGATTGGGGCCCACCGATCCGCGGGCGGTCCTATGCCGTGGGGGCACTCTATTGTTCCGCGTCGGCCGTTGTGGAGATGAACCCCCCTGCGCATGCGCTGGGATGACGCTAGCACATGCTGGCGCTCCCACACATGTGCCAACTCGCGCCGGCAGGCGGAGGCCTTTCAGCGCCAGTTGGTGTGGCGCTAAGCCCCTTCCCCGCTTACCGGCGTGGCGCAAACCACTCCGGGGCTGGCCGAGCCCCTGAAGGTACGGTGGATTCCACACCTTTGGGGCAGCCCGATGCCGGAGCGTTTCACGCCTCTCCTCGGCGCCTGGACCCCCCACCCGTAGGGGAGAAAGCCGCCCATAATCTTTCATATTCCTATTTTTTCATTTCATTTTCTTTGTATCTGTTCTCAGGTAAATAAAATGCAATGGCATCTATTGTGGTTGGGCTGAAGGGCCTTTTCTGTGCTGTAGACCTCTCTGACTCTATGTAATATTGCCTCTTCTGTTTACCCATGGAACTCCTATAATGTGCAAAATGATTCATGTCACTTCTGACATCCCTGTGATTTTCAAATGAACTCTCAACGTATCTAAATATGCAAATGTTAGTGCCAGCCTATTTACTTGTACCTCAAACCCACCATAATA
The DNA here is from genome assembly GCF_902713615.1 of Scyliorhinus canicula. Lineage (NCBI taxonomy): Eukaryota > Metazoa > Chordata > Chondrichthyes > Carcharhiniformes > Scyliorhinidae > Scyliorhinus > Scyliorhinus canicula. The sequence goes on along the minus strand of NC_052149.1, from coordinate 230,349,698 downwards.
TCTCATTCCAAATCCACAAACCTAGCAACTCTATTCTTCCATGTCTTAAACCTCCCAGACAACCTGACTCTCGTAATCCTACTTAATGAAATCATTTACACACACACACCGGCTCAGACACACAGGCTTGAGGATGAAGATTGCTGCTGAGGTTTACAGGTATGAGAAAACATAGAAAGTAGGAGGAGTTGTCGGCATGGTAGCACAGTGGTTAGCACTGCTGCTTCACAGCTCCAAGGTCCCAAGTTCGATTCCCGGCTTGGGTCACTGTGCAGAGTCTGCACGTTCTTCCCGTGTCGGCATGGGTTTCCTCCGGGTGCTCCAGTTTTTTCCCACAAGTCCCGAAAAACGTGCTTGTTAGGTAATTTGGACATTCTGAATTCTCCCTCTGTGTACTCGAACAGGCGCCGGAATGTGGAGACTAGGAGACAATGTAAGCCTACTTGTGACAATAAAGATTATTATCACTCCTCCAAAATATTTTTAAAACAACCATTCTCACAGAAGTTTTAAAAAAGCTGCCATTCACGCATTGACGGGTAGCTCTCAGAGACAGGAAAACCGCCCTTCAGGAGAAAGTGCGGTGGGAAATTGTCCTAATGGGGCCGAGATCTGTTTAATTGGGACGAATCCTCAAGCGGGCTCCCGAAATAGCTGTGGTCAGGGTACCACCACCAGGGGGAAGGCCCAACACCCTAACCATTAAATTCTGCCATGTGACTCCCTGATTTAAAGGTCACTTGAATATAATACTTTGTGATGTATCTTACATTTCATAGAATCATTGACTTTTGATTGGTCTAAGTTGATCCTTTGAAAGAGATGACACTGGGCTTCCAACATTAACAGTGATGTATGTTTCCATAATTCCTTTAACGTAAGAAAATATCGCAGGCCATCTCAAAGTGGCCGAGGAAGCCACTCAGTGTTTCCAAGAAGATGGCACACCATCACCTTCTCAGAGAAATCAGGGTTGAGCTAGAATTGCCTGAAACACACACATCGCAAGAGTGAATAAAGATCCACTTTTTGCTTGAAGCACATGTCCAATTGCCTTTTGAAAGTTCCTGTGGAATCTACGTCCACCAACCTTTCATGTATTATCATATCACATTTTAATACGATTTAATAGTCATTCAAGTGTAATATATTCTGTTAAGGTTATTGATATTATTAATGAAAGGTGTAAACATTCCGTGAACATCTTTCCTCTTCCGTTGTATGGCATGTTCATGTTTGAATGGATGAGGCTGAAAGATCCACGGTCACCCCCACACTGTGATCCCGATACTGCCACCCTGACCTCAAAAGGTATACCAATGCCTGCGAGGCAGAGTTACACTCATAATTTAAGAACTGGGATGGGGAGAAAGCACATCAAATACATCCTAACAGCCACTGGCCCTTACTCTCGGCAGCACCACCTATTTGTCCCCCACTCATCTCTATGTAACTAGATAGATAAGGGCATCTTTCAAACAACAAGGAACGCACTAGCATTGGGTAAATGTCAATTCGCCTTTGCTCCTTCTCTTTGTAGGTCACCGTACACAATGGTAGTTAACCTTTTCTTATCTCCCAACAAGCTCTAAGAGTTAGGTATTGGGACATTGGTGTAATCAACACTCTCGAAGCCTCCTCCTCTCACAGTTCTGGCTTCCACTTTATTCCCCAAGCAGGGGCTCGTGTGAATGTGAGTGCAGGAATATTCATTAACCCTTCAGTGGCCAGCTCAGAAAAGAATCCAACTGAAGCTGGCCTGGTCGCTGAAGGAGGTACAGGATTCAAAACCACAGGCCTGGCTCAGGAAATTCAGGGTTGGCATCCAGGGTGATCCTCGTGTCCAGTAGGTGTGGGTGACTCCAGCCCTTCTGACTCTCGCATATGAATTGTGATGGTTCACAAAACCCTCCCACTGTATACCCTCCTTCCAATTAGCCGAAAGAAAGGGTGTCATAGCCGTGGAAGGCACAGTCATGTAACAGACAACCTGAAAATCATTCCTGATCTCACAGGACCTCAGGACATCCCAAACTACTCAGCTGGTCAACGTACAGTAGCACATTGGTTAGCACTGTTGCTTCGCCGCGCCAAGGATCCGGGTTCGATTCCCGACTTGGGTCACTGCCTGTGCGGAGTCTGCATGTTTTTCCCGTGTCTGTGTGAGTTTCCTCCGGGTGCTCCGGTTCCTCCCACAGTCCAAAGACGTGCTGTTAGGCTGATTGGACATTCTGAATTCTCCCTCTGTGTACCCGAGCAGGCATCGGAATGTGGGAACAAGGGGCTTTTCACAGTAACTTCATTGCAGTGTTACTGTGAGCCTACTTGTGACAATAATGAAGATTATTATTATTATTACTACAATGTGTTCTGAAATTAGCTGCTGTTGTAACGTGGGAATTATGGCGACTAATTTACACAAAGATAAATCCTCAAATAGATACATGATACCGGCCTCAGTTCAACATCTCATCATTTCCAATAGTGCAGCACTCCCTCAGTACTGACCCTCTGACAGTGCAGCACTCCCTCAGTACTGACCCTCTGACAGTGCAGCACTCCCTCAGTACTGACCCTCTGACAGTGCAGCACTCCCTCAGTACTGACCCTCTGACAGTGCAGCACTCCCTCAGTACTGACCCTCTGACAGTGCGGCACTCCCTCAGTACTGACCCTCTGACAGTGCAGCACTCCCTCAGTACTGACCCTCTGACAGTGCAGCACTCCCTCAGTACTGACCCTCTGACAGTGCAGCACCCCCTCAGTACTGACCCTCTGACAGTGCGGCACTCCCTCAGTACTGACCCTCTGACAGTGCAGCACTCCCTCAGTACTGACCCTCTGACAGTGCAGCGCTCCCTCGGTACTGACCCTCTGACAGTGCGGCACTCCCTCAATACTGACCCTCTGACAGTGCAGCACTCCCTCAGTACTGACCCTCCGACAGTGCGGCACTCCCTCAATACTGACCCTCTGACAGTGCAGCACTCCCTCAGTACTGACCCTCTGACAGTGCGGCACTCCCTCAATACTGACCCTCTGACAGTGCAGCACTCCCTCAGTACTGACCCTCTGACAGTGCAGCACTCCCTCAGTACTGACCCTCTGACAGTGCGGCACTCCCTCAGTACTGACCCTCTGACAGTGCAGCACTCCCTCAGTACTGACCCTCTGACAGTGCGGCACTCCCTCAGTACTGACCCTCTGACAGTGCAGCACTCCCTCAGTACTGACCCTCTGACAGTGCAGCACTCCCTCAGTACTGCCCCTCTGACAGTGCAGCACCCCCTCAGTACGGACCCTCTGACAGTGCAGCACTCCCTCAGTACTGACCCTCTGACAGTGCAGCACTCCCTCAGTACTGTCCCTCTGACAGTGCAGCACTCCCTCAGTATCACCTTTAACCTGGATTCTGAGCTTTGATCTCTGGAGTCGGATTCAACCCCAGACTGTTTTAAAAGCTTTGAGAAAGTGGTTTATGTAACGAAAGCCAGCCTGTGATTTTCTACAAAGAGGCCTAGGAATTATTGGTCTCTTGACTGAGGTGAAAGCGCACAGCTCTGCCAATCTGATAAATTAATTAGCAGGACAACAGAAAAGCTGGATTTTCAACGTAATTTTCTTCTCAGGATTGGGCATTGTTGGCAAAGTTGTTATTTATTGCCCGTTTCCAACTGTCCTGAGGTAGTGGTAGTGCGCTGCACTCAGCAATAGCAGCGGGTTGATCCAAATGAGTGGCTTTTAAAACCACTTTGTGACATGTATTCGGGATGCGTGCAGTTTTAAAAAAATTAAACCCGGCTTGTAAGAGTCATGCGGGTTTCCCTCTCTCAGGGAGATGAGGAGAGGAATAGGGAAGGGGTTTCCATGCTGGGGTCCCAGGCAGCTGAAGGTCCGACCATCAGTGATGGAGGAACGGAAGTCCGGGGTAGGCAAGTGTCCAGTCTGGGGGAGCTGTAGGACTGACTGAATCAGGTGGCAGAGGGTAGCGAGGGCCAAAGGTTATGGAGGGATTTGAACACGAGACTGAGAGTTTTAAAGATGAGGTTGTGTTGAGCTGGATGCCAATGTAAGTCAATGGCGGGGAGTGGGTGGGCGGGCATGGTGGGGGGTGGGTGGGCGGGCCTTGGGACAAATTAGGACTGGAACTGTAGAGATTTTGAAGAGCTCCTGTATGCGGAGAATGGAAGATAGGCGGTCAATCAGAAATAGTCAGACCAAGAGGTAATAAGAGGCGTGGGTTTCAGCAGCCAATGTGCTGAGGCAGGGGTGGGGTCAGGTGATGTTCCAGAAGGAGAAGTCGAGTGTCCTGGTGATGGAGAGGGTGTGGACAGGAGCTCACCTCAGATCAGAACAACCACACAACCTCAACTGGGTATGAATTACTGGAGGCAGTAGTGAGGGCAGCTGGGGGCGGCAGAGGGGGGGGAGAGTACGGGTGCTGGCAGATAAGCGAGTTAGACAGACCAGTCCTGAGAGAGAGTCAGGCCGCAGTGTGGAGTGCACAGTCTTGGAGCAGTAGGCCAACATGAGAGGTGAAAGTTCAGTGGGGCAGTGAGGCAAAGAAAATCAAAGCAATAAAACCTGTGCCAACATGAAATACAATATAGATCCAATAAATTAAACCTATTAGACTCCATCCTGTTAGAGGCTCAGAGTCCAAGATATGTACTTAGATCTGTAGCTTCATTTTGACTTCAACCTCCAGGCCTACCTTGTTTTCAAGGAAGTTGTCACTGCAGTTAGCCCAGTCCAGCTCTTCACACTGAGAATATTTCATGTCAGCTTCATGTGTATTGGGATGACTGCGGGGTATGTGGCTACGCACCCCACCCCCCACACACACACCCACACCCATGCACACACACACCCACACACACCCATGCACACACACACCACGCACACACACACACGCACTCTCCCACCCACACACACACCCCATGCACACACACACACACCCCCACACACACACACCCACAGAATCACACACACTCACATACACACATACATACACACTCACACACACAGATTCACACAACCACCCATCCACATACACTCACATATACACACGCATACATACACACTAAAATTCACACACCCACCCACACACACACTCGCAAATACACACACTCACATATACACACACACACACACACAAACTCACACTCACACATATACACTCGCAGACTCACGCTCTCACAGACACTCATTCACACAACTCACACTGTCTCACACACACATACAAACACACTCATACTCACACATACACACATACTTGCACAGACCCGCACTCTCACATACACACGCTTGCACACATACACACACACATGCACACACTCACATAACACACTCACATTCAGATTCACACATACTCACATATGCTCTCACACACTCATATTCACACTCACAGACTCACACTCACACACACACTCACTGACTCATGCTTTCACCCACGCACACTCACTGACTCATGCTTTCACACACGCACTCTCACTGACTCACGCTTTCATACACGCACACTCACTGACTCACGCTTTCACACACATACTCAAGCTCACAGACTCACATTCTCACACACACACTCATATCACAGACTCATGCTCACACGCACACACACACATACAGGCTCGCTCTCAAACACACACACATACTCACACTCACAGAGTCACACTCACACTCAGACTCAAGCTATCTCACACACATTTACACTCACATTGTCACACACACTCACAGACTCAGACTCACAGAATCACACTCACAGACTCATGCTCTCACACACACACACTCACACACTCGTACAAATTGGCACTCATACATATAAGGAGTAATCTAACCAAATGGGAACAAACTCCCATACCGAGCGCGTTTGGTCACATGTTTCCCGGCGCTCCCAGCACTGAGAAACACAACGGTATTTAACATACCCCCGGTTAGATACGGGGTCTCAGTGGGGAACGCGAGGCTCAGACCTCACATAGCCCCACTGATACAACCATCAATTCACAGGAGACGGAGAGTTGAAGCGAACAGTGGTTTTAATCAGCTAGAACTGTGCCTGCCTGTGACTGCTCTGTACTGAGAGCCGCCTGCAGGGCAGCAGATCTATACACCTCCCCCGAGGGGGCGGAGCCAGGGGCAGAGCCCATATGGGCACCAACATGATACAGTGCGATGTAATGTGATACAATGGTCCATAGGCGTCCCAATCTCTGGGCGCAACCCCAACACCCCCAAGCCCCAACTCACTAATAATAATAATCTTTATTATTGTCACAAGTAGGCTTACAGCAATGAAGTTACTGTGAAACGCCCCTAGTCGCCACACTCGGGTACCTGTTCGGGTACACAGAGGGAGAATTCAAAATGTCCAATTCACCTAACAAGCACATCTTTCGGGGCTTGTGGGAGGAAACCGGAGCACCCGGAGGAATCCACACAGGCACGGGGAGAACGTGCAGACTCCGCACAGACAGTGACCCAAGCCGGGAATCGAACCCGGGGCCCTGGCTCTGTGAAGCCACAGTGCTAACCACTGTGCTACCATGCCGCCCTTACTAGCTGGCAGAGCCACCTGGGCACTTTGGCACACTCAGTCACACACACTCACACACTCACACTCACACAGACTGATGCTCACACACATAAACTGACTAACACACACATACTCACACATTCCCTCACGCACACTCACTCATACACTCACACACTCACACACAAAATCACACACTGACACTCACATACTTCAACGTACTCACACAGGCTCACACACACTAACACAAACTCACAACACCCACACACACACACACACATTGACAGTAATGTAATAATCTTTATTCGTGTCACAAGTAGGTTTACATTAACACTGCAGTGAAGTTACAGTGAAAATGTAAATGTACACCATGCACACACTCCGACACAAATACACAAGTATGGACTCAAACTCACACATTCACTCAGAAACACAGACACACGAGTGCCCATGGAAATATCCACATGTGCGTGTACACAGACACACATGCACACACATAGCAGGTCTGATCAAACAGAGAGGACGAACTTTGACCTCTGACCTTCCATTGCTGAAGACAATTCTAGAATAAAACCAGAGCAGATGGCACTGATTGTATCTCTCTTTTTCCAACCAAGAAGATTTGTTTGGTGTTAATTTGAGGGAAGGGGTTAGAGATTTTAAAAAGGTGTTTGACAAACACTGGGAAAAACAGAAAGCCAGAAAGGGCAGATCAAAGGACAGGGACTACAGGCGGGAATCAGCGGGAATCGGTGGGAATCGGCGGGCCGGGCAACACCGGCGCGAACGGGTGGCGCAAACCACTCCGGCGTCGGGCCGCCCCAAAGCTGCGGAGTCTGCCGCACCTTCAGGGGCTAGGCCGGTGCAGGAGTGGTTTGCTTTGCGCCAGCCGGCGCGGAAGGGTCTTGGTGCCACGCCAACCGGCGCCGAAGGGCTTCCGCCGGCTGGCGCGAGTTGGCTCATGCGCAGGAACGCCAGCGTGTGCTGGTGTCATCCCAGCGCGTGCGCAGGGGTGGTTCGTCTCCACGTCGGCCATCGTGGAGGAATAGCAGCCGACGCGGAGGAATAGGGTTCCCCCATGGCACAGGCCCGCCCGCGGATCGATGGGCCCCGATCGCGGGCCTGGCCACCGTGGGGGCACCTCCCGAGGCCAGATCCCCCCCCGCACCCCCCGAGGAACCCGGAGGCCGCCCGCGCAGCCAGGTCCCACTGGTAAGTACCTGTTTACGCCGGCGGGACCAGCCTAAAGTGGGTGGCCATTCGGCCCATCGCGGGTCAGAGAATCGCCGGGGGCAAATCCCCAGTGCCGGAGAATTCGGCAGCCGGTGGGGTCGGGATTCACGCGCCCCCCCCACCCCCGGCGATTCTCCGACCCGGCAGGGGGTCGGAGAATCCAGCCCTATATGTACTGCAGCCCTATGGATAACGGAGCCCAGGCCAAGACAATAGCAAGAAAGCAGCCTCTTGTTGTTCAACATTACCCAGTTTCCATCTCTACCTCCAACAGTCAAGTAAATCGACTTTATTGTTGCAGAAGATTACAACGGCACTCGCTCCAGAAACCCCAGGGAGCTGGGAGCACAAATCCAGAAGCGGGTTCCCACCCTTAACCATGCAATTGTAAACATGGTGAAGATTGGAGGGACTCGCTGGGGAATCCGGCTATTGGGCCGCCATTTCGAGCGAGGTCTGGCGACTGGACCACTCCTGTAATGCGATGGGCCGAATGGACTCCTGTGCTATAATTATTCTGTTCTGAAGAAGCGTCGTATTAAACCCGAAATGTTAACCCTGTTTCTCCCTCTTCACAGATACTGCCAGACCTGCTGAGTTTATCCAGCACTTTCTGGCTTTATTTCAGAATTTCAGCATCAGCGGTATTTTGCTTTTATTGTATTTAATGATTATGCGATTGACAGTGATGCCCTCATGATTCTATTGTGGTCTGTGTGCAGAGATGATCCCGCTGCCTCCCTCTCTGGCCTTCAGCACAGAGGGAAATGAATGACTGACGTGTTGCAGAGAATTATACAAAATGTACAACATAGAAACAGCGCAGGCTGTCCATGTGGGTATTTACCCTGTGCACAAGCTCACCTTTCTTTATCTCACCCTGCTTTTCATTTCATGTCGTTACTGAGCTTCCCAAATCCCCAATTAGATTTATTAGTGAATATCTTCTATTTATAGCCCCAGGTATTGATCTCATTTACGAGGGACAATGCTGCTAATCACATTCAACTCCAATTGTGCGCGGCCCAGTAGCACAGTGGTCAGCACTGTTGTTCCACAGCTCCAGGGTCCCAGGTTCAATTCCCAGCTTGGGTCACTGTCTGTGCGGGGTCTGCACGTTCTCCCCGTGTCTGCGTGGGTTCCCTCCGGGTGCTCCGGTTTCCTCCCACAAGTCCCCAAAGACGTGCTGTTAGGTGAATTGGACATTCTGAATTCTCCCTCTGTGTACCTGAACAGGCGCCGGAATGTGGCGACTAGGGGATTTTCACAGTAACTTCATTGCAGTGGTAACGTAAGCCCGCCAATAAAGATTATTATTATTATTACACTGCCAAGTTTCGGTCTGTATAAAACGTAATCCAAGGGAACACAAAATGCACTATGGCAAGGAGCAGAGGAGCTTTAGAAACTTGAGGGGGGGGGGGGGGGCGGGAGAGGAGGGCCGGCGGGGGGCAGGGAAGCGGGAGCCGGAGGGAGGGCACGGGATGCCAAAACGTGCATGACATCTCCAGGAGCGGGGAACGAGGAAACTGGAGGTGGAGGACGGGAGGAGCGGCAGAAGCGGGGGCGAGCGTGGGACGGCAGCGAGACCCGTCCGGGAAGGACGGGCGACAGCAACACACAGCACAGCCAAATATCGCACGCTGTGATTTTCTCCCCGGCACCCAAAGGTGTGCTTGCCACCCCCCCCCCCAGTCCCCACCACCCCCGCCCCCCCAGTCCCCGCCTCCCCCCCCGCAGGCAGTCGCCTACTTCTGTGGGGTGGGTAATTTTGCCAGATGTTCAGAGATGCCGCTGTCGAGCTGGTGCACAATACCCCACCAGTTATTCCATTTCATATGTTATTGTATTTTTTTTTATGTTGGGGTGTGCCCTTCTCCTCTAAATGTGTGTATATATATATGTGTGTTTCTTATTCTGTGTACATAACGGTAATTATACCTTGTTCAAAAAACCCAATAAAAACATTTATTAAAAAAAAAATCTTTGGTCACAGGCAAAGAGCCCGGGGGTGCTGGGATTGCTGCTCCTGTGCTGGGTTGGGGGACCCTCCGCAGGGGTGGACGACCATAAGAGAGTGGGGGGAGGCGCTGGAGGGCATTTGGGGGGGGGTGCAAATGCTCACGGAACCACCATCCAACCACTGGGTCATGTGTATCTGTTCTGGGGGCAACCCTTGCCCCTACCCGTCTGCCCCACCAATCACCCATCACTGACTGCCGAGGCCTCTGGCTGTGCAGCTGAAGGCTATTGCCATTAGGGAATTGGCAATTGTGATTAAGTGAGCATTTCACACAACCCAAGTGGATCCCCAGGGTTGGGCGGGCCATGTAGCATGTGGGAGTCATTGCCCACCATCCCGATCACACCTTGATGCTTGGCCACTGTGCCTGAACACTGCGGGACGCAACACCACACATGCAGCAGCCAACGTCCGAACACCCAGGGGATGGGACACAGCTCCGGGGACATGTCCATGGCCGAAGGGTGGGTGGGTGCCACAGAGAGAGGGGGATGTCCAGAGAGATGGGCCAAGGGTTCGGAGGTCGGCCTCAATTGAGGAAGGAAGTGACAGAGGCATCATACTGCTTGTGCACAAGGGTGTTTACTGTGTCACACAAGTCCCCCCCCTCCCGATGGTGCACATGCACAGCCGTGCCCTCTGTCCCGTGTGCCACTCCGGGGACAGGTTGGCACTCAGCACCCCCGCCTCCCGGTCAATGCCCATAGGGCCCTGGGGTTCACCTTGGGATGCAGAGGCAGCTGGTTCAAGCCCCGGCCACCCCTACATCATCTAACTGTGCCAGCCCTGGAGGCTCCCCATGGTCTGCACCAGCGAGTCGACACCCTCGGCTATGCCCACCTGCGACTGGGACAAGCTCCGCAGCACTTCGGCCACTCCCAGCTGAGAGCGGGACATGTCCCGCAGAACCCCATCAAAGCCGGCCTGGTAAGGGCAGCACGGTGGCGCAGTGGTTAGCACTGCGCCAGTCATTGCCGGCGACATCCCCTGCACCCGTAGTGTCTGGAACTCCTCTAAGCGGCTATGGATCTGCTGGGGTGACGCTGCCATCCCCCTCAGAATGTCCCGGCCAATCCCCTATTGGCTGTATCTGCTCCGGGTACCTCTGTACCACAAGCGCAGCATCAAGCTGGGACCCAGCTGGGTCCTGGTATCCAGCAGACCTCCAAATCAGAGTGGTGAGTGGCACTGGGAAACTTTGAGCTGCAGGAACTCTGGAGTGGCTATAACTGTTGCTTCACAGCGCCAGGGTCCTGGGTTCAATTCCGGCCTCGGGTCACTGTCTGTGCGGCGTCTGCACGTTCTCCCCGTGTCTGCGTGGGATTCCTCCGGGTGCTCCGGTTTCCTCCCACAGTCCAAAGACGTGCAGGTCAGGTGGACTGGCCGTGCTAAATTGCCCCTTAGTGTCCAAAACCTTAGGTGAAGTTACTGGGTTATGGGGATAGGGTGGTGGCCTGACCCTAGGTAAGGTGCCCTTTCAGAGGGTAGTTGTAGCCCCGATGGGCCAAATGGCCTCCTTCTGCACTGTAGTGATTCTATGAACTTCTATTCTATTCTAGGGAGAACCCCACTCCCATCCCACCCACCCCCTTTCCCTGGTCACATTTCAGCCTGATGCACCATCGATTGCACGCGAGGCGAGTGATTTACCAATGTCAGGCTTTAATTAACTAGAACACAGCCTGGCGATCGTCTACAGTGGAAAGGAACGATCGTCAGGCTTCTGAGCATTTATACCTCGTTGATAGAGGCGTGGTTAACTCAGCCTCTCGGCCAATCGGTCGAGAGGCACATGACCGACCAGGGCCAATGGTAAGCCGACGTTCTGGCCCAATGGCAGACGAGTATGCAGATCATATCATCACACAGCCATTGCAAGGACACCTGCCTGCCGACTGGAAAATTCTAGTCAGCGCAGGACACGCGCCTCAATTGGCCCTTCGATTGGCTCATGTGAGCAGGCTGCTGATTCACTCTTGACCCAGCTTCCTGGAAAATAGCTTGGAGGCGGGATCATTCCCGGGAACTGGTACGTGGGCCAATGGTGGGAAATTCCGGACATGCCTGGCTCTGTCCTCACCACCGGAACTGATTAAAAATTCAGTCCAATAATTCTCCTGAAAGTGGCCCGGCTGATCATCGTGGGTTGAGAAAGAAAATTGCTGTTTTCAGAGGGGACGTGGTTCAATATGCTGCACTGTCCTCGGTTTTACAGTGTCGCCTCGTCAGAGGACAGGGGATGGTATTCACAGACACCAACTCCCCCTCAACATATTTAACAATAGGATTTTCAATTCACAACCAGATCTTGGGCCCTATATATTTATAATTGTTGACAAAATATGTGTAGCAAATCATGAGAAAACTTCAACTAATGCACAACATCAGGCAGATTGACATAAACTATTCCCCGTAGCTGCTTCATCTGTCGGCATTTCCTTCTCCCCAACAGTTGAAAGATCTACAGAGTTGATTACTCCAATGTCCGCCTGCCCGTCCTCTCGTATCCCCCCTCAATAAATTTAACTCATTCTAACCTCTGCTGCCCATGTCGTAGCTCACGCAAAGTCCCATTCACACATCACACCCCGGGCTTGTAGAGCTCCATTGCCTCCCCATTTGACAACGCCTCGATTTTAAGATCCTCATCATTGTTTAGACATCCCACCAAAGCCTCCTCGTGCATTCCCGCTGTCTGCAGTCTGCTCCAGCTCCAACCCTCCAAGATCACTGTACGTCCCCACTCTGGCCTCTTGCACATCTCCCATTTTAATTGTTCCGCCATTGGCGGCCATGCCTGTCAGCTACCTGGACCCTGAGCTTCTGAATTTCCGTCCCAAAATTCTCTGTCTCTCTCTACCCCTCTCTCCTCCTTTGGGGCGCTTCTTAAAACCCGCCCTCTGGCTATGGTTTGTGACCACCTGTCCTAATATCTCCTTATGTGAGTTGGAGTCAAATATGTTTGTAATTGCCGCTGTGAAACACACATTGGGACATTTTACAATGTGAAAGGCGCTATACAAATGCAACTCACTGTAAAACGATCAGTTAACTGCACTGCGAATTGTGAAACATAAAACTGACAGCTTAAAGATGTGCAGATACTGGTGGATTGAGGAGATCACTGTGGGGAAGAGCGGGGTCTCTGGGAAAGAGCCATGTTTGAGGTTCACAGGAGCCTGCTGCAATACACAAGAGCGAGTGGGTGGGACAGTCAGAATTCCTGAAGCAACGTTGACAAGTCTCGAGGATTTTTCCAAAGGGTTTTTACAAGGCTTTAGTGAAGGGGCCTCAGAAACAAAATGATGTCAACAGTGAAATAGGTCACCGCTAAGACGGAATGCTAAGAGACAATATAAACTTTTCTTCTTCGAAACACACACAGCTGTGTCGGGGGTCATCTTGCATTCTGCACAAACAGCGTTAATCACGGGCCCGTATATCAAACACTGATCGAAGCTGCTGACTGTCGCCAGATACCCACTCTCAAATCTGAAGCTTCTCCTCCCGAAGAGTTATCCCATTTTAATTCAGAAGTTTTGATCGAAGAACTTCGGCGGTGGAAACAACATGAGGTTGCATTTACACAGCTCCTCTAACAGAGCGAAACCTTCTAAGGAATGTAACCAGAAAGGTACATCAGGATGGGCGACCAAAAAGCTTGGTCAAAGGGGAAGGTTTGAAGAAAAGTCTTTAAAGGAAAGATCGAGAGGCAGGCAGCGTTGGGGAGAGAAAGTCAAAGCTTCAGGCCGAGGCAGCTGAAGGCACAATCTTCAGCCATTTAAAATCAGGGACGTGCAAGAATCAGGGAGCGCAGATATCTCAGAATCAGGGAGCGCAGAGATCTCAGAATCAGGGAGCGCAGTGATCTCAGAATCAGGGAGCGCAGAGATCTCAGAATCAGGGAGCGAAGAGATCTCAGAATCAGGGAGCGCAGAGATCTCAGAATCAGGGAGCGCAGAGATCTCAGAATCAGGGAGCGCAGATATCTCAGAATCAGGGAGCGCAGAGATCTCAGAATCAGGGAGCGCAGATATCTCAGAATCAGGGAGCGCAGAGATCTCAGAATCAGGGAGCGCAGAGATCTCAGAATCAGGGAGCGCAGTGATCTCAGAATCAGGGAGCGCAGAGATCTCAGAATCAGGGAGCGCAGTGATCTCAGAATCAGGGAGCGCAGAGATCTCGGAGGGTCTTGACATTGGATAAGTTTAGAGAGTTGGGGAGGGGTAAGGTCAGATGGAAAACAGCCATGAGAATTTTAACACCCGTAGCATCATAAGGTGTAGGAGCAGAAGTAGGCCATTCAGCCCATCGGGTATGCTGTGCCATTCAATGATCTGATTTGATAATCCTCAACTCCACTTTCATGCCCTAATCCCCTGAAGCCTTATTTCAATTAAAAATCTGCAATCTCGGCCTTGAACGTATTTAACGACCCAGCCTCTACAGCTCTGTGGTAGCTAATTCCACAGGTTCACTACCCTATGTGAGAAGAAATTCCTCCTCATCTCTGTGTTAAAGAGGTGACCCCTTACTCTGAGATGATGCCCTCTGGTCCTAGACTCTCCCACAAGAGGAACCAGCTACAGCCTCTTAGCATCTCCCCTGTCCAGCCCCCTGAGAATCCGATACGTCTCAATCAGGTCGCCTCCCATTCTTCTAAACTCCAATGAGGACAGGCCCAACCTACTCAACCCCCTCCTCATAAGAAAATCCCTCCATGTCGGGGATCAGTGAACCCTCTTTGGACAGCCTCCAATGCTAGTATATCTTTCCTGAAATAAGGAGACCAAAACTGTTCACAGTATTCCAGGTGTCGTCTAACTAGTGCCTTGTATCGTATTAGCAGGACTTCCCTATTTTTATACTCCATTCCCTTTGAAATAAAGGCCAAATTCCATCTGCCTTCCCTATTACCTGCTGATTCGCCAATGATCAGATCTGCAATTGCCTCCCTGTCAAATTTTTAATTTGATTGTTGATTTAACTTTCATTGAAATAGATTTTAGAGGACGTATAAATGCACAGCGCTGAGAGATGCCATTCGAAGAACAAAGAACAAAGAACAAAGACAATTACAGCACAGGAACAGCCCTCCCAGCCTGCTCCGATCCAGATCCTTTATCTAAATCTGTCGCCTATTTTCCAAGGATCTACTTCCCTCTGTTCCCCGCCCGTTCATATACCTGTCTAGATGCCTCTTAAATGATGCTATGGTGCCCACCTCTACCACCTCCGCTGGCAAAGCGTCCAGGCACCCACCACCCTCTACGTAAAAAACTTTCCACGCACATCTCCCTTAAACTTTCCCCCTCTCACCTTGAAATCATGAACCCTTGTAACTGACACCCCCACTCTTGGGAAAAGCTTGTTGCTATCCACCCTGTCCATATCTCTCATAATTTTGTAGACCTCAATCAGGACCCCCCTCAACCTCCGTCCTTCCAACGAAAACAATCCTAATCTACTCAACCTTTCTTCATAGCTAGCACCCTCCATACCAGGCAACAGTCCAAAAAGCCAAGGTTGCTACTAGCTCTTTCACCTGTTCTAGCCGTATTTCCCTATGGAATCAAGGAAACAGGTTCAATTATTGTGATAGAACAGAGGATGACAGTGCAACAAATTCTCTGTGCGGGAAGACCAGACCCATTGTCCTTGAATATAAGATGAATATAATAAATCTAATAAGAGATTGAGGAGAAACCCCTTTACCCAGAGAGTGGCGAGAATGTGGAAGCCACTACCACAAGACGTTGTTGAGGTGAACAGCATTGATACAGTTAAGGGAAGGTTGGATAAAGACATGAGGGAGAAAGGAATAGAAGGTTACATTGATGGGGTGAGGT
Source organism: Scyliorhinus canicula (assembly GCF_902713615.1). Lineage (NCBI taxonomy): Eukaryota > Metazoa > Chordata > Chondrichthyes > Carcharhiniformes > Scyliorhinidae > Scyliorhinus > Scyliorhinus canicula. The sequence continues at coordinate 230,334,064 of NC_052149.1, read as the reverse complement.
GAAGAGAGGTGGGAAGAGGTTAAGCGCCGTTGCGGCGTGGTTGGGCTGAATGGAAGTTCTCCGTGCTGGAAGGACTATCCAATCAGTGAGAGGCAAAGCCCCAGTCGGTCGCACTCTTCCCCGTGAGTCAGGTTCGGGGTTCAAGCCCCACCCCAGGGCTCGAGCCCAAAATCAAGGCTGGAACGCCAGTGCAGTACTGAGGGAGAACTGCACTGTTGGATACGCTGTCTTTTTGCACGGGATGTTAAACTGAGGCCCCATCTGCCTGCTTGGGTAGAGGTAGGAGATCCCATGGCACCATGTGAAATAAGGGCAAGGGAGTCTACCCGTAGTTTCCCCATTATCTCTCCGTAAACACCATGAAAAAAACCCAGATTATCTGCGCATTATTGCAGTTTCTGGGGTCTTGCTGTGCACACATTAGCTGCTCGACTCCTACATTACAACAGAGACTCCATTTCAAAAAGCACTTCATTGACTGCAAAGCGAATTGTGATGCCCGATTGTTGTGAAATGTCATTTATAACTGTGAGTCTTTCTGACTATTTTGTTTCCCTCCCCACCCAATCACCTAGTGATCGCTCCCGGACTGGATACCTGGCATTGTTTTTTTTTCATACAAATTGTAATAAAATCGCAATCAATGAGCCTGAATTTCCTCTGATTCTCTGGAGCTTTCTCCTCCGCTGCCGGCATTGAGGGGATCCTAGTTGCTTTTAGCCTGATCCCAGCTGGACTGGGAACTCTCTGATGGTCGATATATGCTTGTGGCGAGGTCACTACACTGGCGGCGGTGAACTGGCGGAGCATTTTCAAACTCAACTCCATCTTTATTCTCACTGCCATTGATTGGGGAGAGGTGTAAAGCCAGTTCGGTAACAACACAGTTGGACAAACTCAAGATCGACCTCCGCCATCTCGTTAACCAACCCCACGCCTGAAGGAACCACGATATGAGCTTTCTAACATTTAACTAACACTAGTTGCCGTGGTTCACTGGGCTTATCCAGTTACCTGTGCAATAAATTAAACTCTTGAATAATTGTTTGATGATTTCTTCTTTCCATTTAGCGGGCTTTCTTTTGTTTTGTCTCGTGAGTGTTTGTAGTGAAGGCGTTGTCCGTTAAGGTGAGGCCAGTCACCAATTAAGCAACCCCACGTTTTGAGCTTTGAAAGCTTGTCAGCTGCAAGAGGGGAGGATTGAGGCATTGGGGTCTGAGGGTGATCTGGGTTTGAGTATGAGAGTGCACGGTGAAACACGAAGACCATCCCCTGAGAGAGATTGCGGAGGAGGAGACATCTCGAGGTTTGAGGGAGGAATAGAGAGAAAACCCAGGGACTCCCAGCCAGGATGTAGTCCACATTCTTGCACCTAATTGTTAGAACCGGCACGGGTCTCACCGGGTACGGATGCTCCATTACCCGGGGAGCTTGCAGAATATGAGCTCCCCCGTGGTGGGGGGGCCCTTAACTAAGTCCATGTGCCTTTGTATAAATAGTCAGCCAGCCAGGCAATGACTAGAGAAGACCCAGTAGGGAACGACTGGAGCTGTACATCATAGTTAACATATTTAATAAAAATAAGTTTTTCTCTCCAACCCGGTGTGGAATCCTTTCTTGCAAAACGAATCAACCCCCTCCATCCTGATATTCTTCCATTTTCAAACACTTAATGACCTCTTTCCCCCCACCGCAACCTCCTTCGGCTCGTACTCGTTGCTCCACCCAATCATCCAGAAAGGAACACGATTGTTGCCATCATAAACTTTCTCTCCCACTAACCCTCATTCTCCCCTCGCACCCCTGCAACCGACACCCAGGGCCTCTGTAATTTTTGTGCTAAACTTCTTGATCTTCTCAGCACTACCTGCGGAAGGAACCGCTCCTCAACACCTTCTGAAACTCCCTGTTGATGAGCTTTCAATCTCTCAGCACACCGTTCTATTTCAACATTGCGTGTAGGAGGCTGCCGATAGCACAGCAGTTCAGCAACAACAGCAACCTGCATTTATATAGCGCACTCGACGTAGCAAACCATCCCGAGGGGCTTCTCGGGAGTTCCAATCGGACCTGATTTGCTTTAAACACCTGAGTTAAAGTCACACATCTTGAGCGGCCCTTGGCACCGATTTTCAGCTGGGCCGAAACCAAACCATCTTTCCGCGCTCCTGTCTTACCTTGAAGGTTCGGCTGAAGGTTGCGTCTCATCCAATCGTAGGGATTGCGCCTCGGGGAGCTCGGCGAGAGCTGGGGCACCATGCTGTTCATGGAGGGCAGCAGGCCAGCTCCCCCCTGGGGCTGCACGGCAGCAAAGTCGGAGGGGCCGAATGACAGCTGCCCCGGTGGGGAGGTGACGGCAGGGGCACCAGTGCCGTAGCCATGCCATTCCTCGCGTGATGGGACGTAAGGGGTGCTCCAGCTGCCAGCCGCTTGAGGGTGGTGCAGGTCAGCGCTGATCCCGGAGACATGGTGATGGTAACCGGAAAAGTCGGAATACTGAGGGGGAGGAGGAGGGGGAGCAAAGTTCTGGGGGTTTAGGTTCAAGCTGGGGTGCCGCACAGAGTTAGGATACATGCTGCCTTCTTTATCCAGGAGGTAGCTGACGTACATGTTGAGCGAATCCAGCCTGCAACATGCTGACCCTCCACTTGCCTGCAAAGGGCGGTTTAGGTTTTTGCACACAGCTCGGATCACTCCTCCCTGACACACACACACACACACACACACACACGGTTTCTCATTAACCATCTCTTACTTAAAACACACCCTGACGTCACATCTCTCTCTCTTCACAAATTTGCATTGAAAGAATTTTTTTTCACTCCCAGAGATTAGAGACGGAGGACTTCAAACAGAGTAACAAAGGTTAAGGAGGCGGGATAGGCTCTCTGGATCCCCTGTGTCCCTCAATACCAGTGCCAGGTGAAGTGCTGTCAAAAACAAATACAAGGTTCAGAGAAATAGAGAAAGGTTAGGAAGCAATTGAAGAAGTTTATTGAGCTGCTAACTCACCTCCCTCACGCTCTTCCGTCTGGTACAATCCACCTTTCGTTCCAGATCTTGCATATTGAGATAGCAAATCTTCACCAAACATGGCGGCTGCAAGTGTCCCAACCCCGATCATTCCTATACTCTCCCAGTCAGCCTCTCATCAACAGCCTGTCCTGGTCCCCCCATGCCGACACTATAGTTAAGAACGCCCACCAACGACTCTACTTTCTCAGAAGACTAAGGAAATTTGGCACGTCCGCTACGACCCTCACCAACTTCTACAGATGCACCATAGAAAGCATTCTTTCTGGTTGTATCACACCTTGGTATGGAGCCTGCTCTGCCCAAGACCGCAGGAAACTACAAAAGGTCGTGAATGTAGCCCAATCCATCTCGCAAACCAGCCTCCCATCCATTGACTCTGTCTATAATTCCCGCTGCCTCAGAAAGGCAGCCAGCATAATTAAGGACCCCATGCACCCCGGACATACTCTCTTCCACCTTCTTCCGTCAGGAAAAAGATACCAAAGTTTGAGGTCACGTACCAACCAACTCAAGAACAGCTTCTTCCCTACTGCCATCAGACTTTTGAATAGACCTACCTCGTATTAAGTTGATCTTTTCTCTACATCCTAGCTATGACTGTAATATTATATTCTGCAGTCACTCCTTCCTTCCCTATGCACGGTATGCGTTGTCTGTATAACATGCAAGAAACAATACTTTTCACTGTTTACATGTGACAATAATAAATCCAATCAAACCTCCCACCCTCCTAAACTTCACCTCATCCAAAAGTGTGCTGCCCAATGTCTTAACTCACAACAAGGGCAGGACATTACAGCGCCCTGCCAGGCATGTTATGGGCAGTGGGTGAGTGGGAGCAAGTTATTAGGGGCTGGTTTAGCACAGGGCTAAATCGCTGGCTTTGAAAGTAGACCAAGGCAGGCCAGCAGCACGGTTCAATTCCTGTACCAGCCTCCGTGAACAGGCGCCGGAATGTGGTGACTTAGGGGCGTTTCACAGTAACTTCATTTGAAGCCTACTTGTGACAATAAGCGATTTTCATTTCATTTCATTTCAAGTTCTTTGCAGCTGCATTCTCAATGGTTAAAGTCCGAGGCAAAAACAGCGAATGTAGGGGGCGGGATTCTCCCATCCCGGGGCCGGGCCGGAGAATCCCCGCAACTAGGCACGGCCGCCCCGACGTCAGCATGCGATTCTCCGCGGAGCGGAAAATCGGCGCCATTGGCGCCGGCGTGTTTGGCACAGCGCCAGTCCCGGTACGCTGTACCCAGCGGTCCGCTGTTTCTCCGGCCCGGATGGGCCGAGTGGTGACCAGGGCGTGGGGGGGGGCAGCCTGTGGGGGGGGGGGAGCTCCGACCCCGGGGGGGGGCTCCGATGGGGCCTGGCCCGCGATTGGGGACCACCGATCAGCGGACCGGTCTCTCGCTCACCGGGTCCATTTTATTCCGCGCCAGCCCGTGAACTCCTGCGCCATGTAACGTTGGGGCCGGCGCGTTGAGGCAGGCCAACGCGCATGCGCGGGTTGGCGCCGGCGGCACTGCGCATGCGCGGATCCCGTGGGGCACAGTTCATGCCAGGATGGGAGGCTGGAGAGGCGTGAACGGTTCCAGCGCTGTGCTGGCCCCCTGTAGGGGCCAGAATCGGTACTCTCAGCGGCCCGTTCACGCCATCGTGAAACACAACGGCGTTTCCGGCGGCGTGATCACTGCTGCCGAATAGGAGAGTCCTGCCCAATTTTTTTGTTTGGTTGGCCCGGTCTGGCAGTGACCCTTCGTGACCTTGCCTTAAGCCCAAGGTCAGCCGTGAGCAAGCAAGGTGCATGCTGGGCGCTACCTCACAATCACTTCCTTGGTTGACTTCATTTTGCTGATTCCTCTTCAATAAGATTGCTGGATCGGATGGGCACTTCAAACTCAAATAGAAATTTAACGTTAATGTGACAAGGGGCGATAAAATAATAAATCACTCGGGAGACTGTCGGCTCTCTTTATAATAGATTACAAAGTTAAGGCAAATATGAGGGATGACCTTCGCACCAATAACCTCTGACCCGAAGGTGAATGGACTGGTATTAAATGGGCAATATTGGGCATAAAGGATTTGGTATTCCTTAAAATGCTTGAATCATTTTGGTTTTTAACTGTTTGATGCCTGTAATAGAAAAATTGGTAAGGGTTCCCAATTGGCCCGGAATCCCCAGGAATCATAGCGCAGGATTTCCCACAGGTAGAATCTTCTGGGCTGCCCATTGTGTCATCCTTATGACCATTCGGCCGAACATTTCTTGCTAGCACTCTGTGGATACTCCTACCAGTCCCATTCCCTCGCTGTATAGAGTCTACAGTGCAGAAGGAGGCCATTCGGCCCATCAAGTCTGCACAGAAACTTGGAAAGAGCACCCTACTTCAGCCCACACCTCCACCCCATCCCCGCGACCCAGAAACCCCACCTAACCATTGGGACACTAAGGGGCAATTTAGCATGGCCAATCCACCTACCCTGCACATCTTTGAACTGTAGGAGGAAACCGGAGCACCCGGAGGAAACCCACGCACACACGGGGAGAACGTGCAGACTCCGCCCAGACAGTGACCCAAGCCGGGAATCGAACCTGGGACCCTGGAGCTGTGAAGCAGCTGTGCTAACCACTGTGCTACCGTGCTGTCCCTGTATTGCTGACACTCTGTGGATAATCCAATCAGTCCCATTCCCTGGACTGGGACGCCTGCGACTTTATTTCCCTCCAGCGCCCATCCAAATTCTTTTGAAATAATTCATTGTCTCTGCTTCTTCCGCCACCTTCATGGACAGTGAATTCCAGCTCATCTCTCCTCATTCTCCTTCAATCCAAGGAGAACAACCCTCGCTTCTCCAACCCCAACCTTTCAGCTAAAACCCCCTCAACGCTGGAACCACTGTGTCTCGGGGACCCTCACATCCCACCTAATGTCTGGTGATCAGATCTGGATTCAGACTCTCCATTGTGGCCCAGACAGAGCATTATAAAGGTTGAGCATAACTGCCCTGCTTTTGTACAGAGGATTACTCCCCGAAGATTGCAGGTTAATTCCAAGACCAGCTGTGAGCATAAACCCTTTGAACCATCAACAGTAATGTTTGGGGAACGTGTGAAGTGGGCGCGGGAATATCTGCTTTACTGTGGGCACTGGCGCCACTCGCTTCTAATTCGTCATTTATCGCGGCACACTAATCTTTGAATTAATCATTGATTTTATGGCCAGGATTTTCCATTGCGAGTCTGCCCCGCCACGAGGGAGGATGGAGAATTTGGCACGCCATTCGTGGCGGCAGGATTCTCTATTTCCACCGCTGGTCAATGGGATTTCCCATGGATGCCACGCCCGCGCCGGCTGGAAACCCGTGAGCGGGCGTACACTGTCGGCAGGACCAGAGAATCCCGCTGCCAGCCAACGGCTGGAGAATTCCGACTGGAGAAATCCAGCCGATCTCCGCGATTCTCCCAGCCCCGCCGGGCCATTGAACCGGCGAAACCGCGCCACCCCGCCCCGACGCCGGCGAGCGATTCTCCGAGGTGCGGCGAATCAGCGGCATTTGCGCCGGCGTGTTTGGCACGGCGCCAGTCGTGGGCCGCTGCACCGATTCTCCGGCCCGGATGGGTCAAGCGGCCGCGTGGAAAAAGCAGAGTCCCGTCGGCGCCGTCCGCACCTGGTCGCTGCCGGCGGGAACTCTGCGCGAAGGGTCGGAGGGTGGCCTGTGGGGATTTGGGGGGGCCTCCGCCCCCAGGGAGGGCCCCCGATGGGGTCTGACCCGCGATTGGGGCCCACCGATCAGCAGGCCGGCCTCTCCCCCCCCCCCCAGGCCTACTTTGTTGCGCATCCAGCCCCAGAACCCCCGCGCCATGTTGCGTCGGGGCCGGAGCGTTCAGTAAAGCCACCGCGCGGGTTGGCGCCGCCCTCAGTGCGCACCAGGAAGTAAGGCTGGAGCGGCGTGCTGGGGGCCAGAATCACTACTGCCCGTGCCCATTTCGCGCCGTCGTGAAACGCGGCGGCGTTCACGATGGCGCGGACACTCTGTTCCGCAATCAGAGTTGGTAAGAAAATGCGAATAAAATGTGAGTGGGGTGGCTGGAAGTGTGAGGTCATGTAATGAAATCTCCAAGAGTATGCCCAATCAGAGTCGGTATTCTTCGAGTAGGCGGAACCAAATTTCCAGTTGGTTGGCATTGCATCTGCACTTGTGAATTAGGTTTCCACTGAGTCAGCAACTACAATTGGACAAATTCTGAGGTTTCATCACATGATCTCCTCGGCAACCCTCCTAGCATTGGTCACCCAACACATCAATCACCGTGCACCCTGCCTCCGCACAGCCAATCAGAGAGTGGACATATTCTTCGTTGTCAGTTGAATGATCCTCGGTTGTCGATCAAACAGGCTGTTCTCCCCATTTTCAGTCAAGCACGCGATTCCCTCCCATCTCCAATATTTTCAGAACCAATTGGCAAAATTCGTAGAATAGGAACAAAGGGAGATTTGCCCGGTGACAGCAGATTGGGGATTAGACCTGACCCATTGATTGTGGAATTGCTTAGAATGTTGCTTCTGCTCTTTAGCATATATGTCGTCCTGTAGCTTTTCATTCATAGGATGTGGCCTCACTGGCTAGGCCTACATTTAAGAGTAAACCGCGTTGTTGTGGGTCTGAGGTCACATGTAGGCCAGACCAGGTAAGGGCAGCAGATTTCCTTCCCTAAAGGACATTAGTGAACCAGATGGGTTATAACAACAATCGGCAATGGTTTCAAGGTCATCACTAGACTTTTCAATTCCAGATTTTTTTTTATCGTATCCAAGTTCCCACCATCTGCCATGGTGGGATTCAAACCGGGGTCTCCGGAGCATTGCCCTGGGTGTCTGGATTAACAGTCGCTAATAATACCACAACACCTCCCTATTGTGGGGTGGCGGGGGTGGCGGGGGAGGAGGGGGGGGGCGATAATATGCCTGGATACGAGGTTACAGATTGTGGTTGATAACAGTTCTGCCACTGCGGATGGCCCACAGCATCCCGTGCTGGCCCAGTTTCAGCTGCCAGCTGTGTCCTGAATTATTTATCACAGGGGCCATGCTGCACAACACTGGATAGAACAAAGAACAAAGAAAAGTACAGCACAGGAACAGGCCTGTCGGCCCTCCAAGCCTGCGCCCACCATGCTGCCCGTCCTCAGTGTAAGAATGGGAGTTTGTGGTGGTTTCACCTATCAATACTCTCGACATGCACTCGATCGAGTAGCCTCTATCATGGACTCTACCATGCAGTCAGTCTGTTGATTCCATACCAATGATGAATACTGGGATGAATCCAATCCAGCCACTTACTCCCCCATCAGTTTAATCTCAAACATCAGCAAAGTGGGTAACGCTCAGCCCCTGACCTTATTGGCAGCTTTGGTCCAAATATGGCCGAAGGAGCTGAATTCCGGAAGTGAGGTGAGCGCAGGTCTGGCCTTGACGTCAAGACAATATCGGAGCAAATGTGACATCAAAGAGCCATAGCTAACCTAGAGCCAGTGGGAATCGGGAGGGAAGCTCTCCACTGGTTGGAGTAATACCAAAGGAAGGTGGCAGTGGTTGTGGGAGGACAATTATCTCAGTCACTGAAGGGGTTGCTCAGAGTCGTGTCCGAGGCCCAATCATCTTCAGCTGCTTCATCAATGACCTTCCCTCCAGGTTCGAAATCATGAGGTCACCGATGATTGCACAAAGTCCCGCCCCATTCACGACTCCTCATGCAATGAAGCAGTCCATGCCTGCATGCAGCAAGACCTGGGCAACATTCCGGTTGATAAGTGGCAAGTTGCACTCACGCCATGCAAGGGCAATGACCTTCGCCAGCAAGGGAGAGTGTAGCCACCTCTTGACATTCAATGGCACTACCCTTATTGAATCCTCTATCATCAACTTTCTAGATTGTAAGAAATAGGAGCATGAGTAGGTCATTTGGCCCATCATTGACCAGAAACTGAACTGGACCAACCATATAAATGCTGTGAATACAAGAGGTCAGAGGCTGGGAATTGTGCGGGAGGAACTCAGCTCATGACTTCGCGAAGCTTGTCCACCATCTACAAGGCACAGGTCAGGAGTGTGATGGAATACTCCCCACTTGCTTGGAAAAGTACAGCTCCAACAACACTCAGGGAGCTCAATACCATCCAGGACAAAGCAGCCAATTTGATTGTTACGCCTTTCACAAACATTCCCTCCCTCCACCACCGATGCACAGTAGCAGCCGTGTGTGCCATCTACAAGATGCACTGCAGCCATTCACCGAGGCTTCTACAACAGCACCTTCCAAACCCACAACCTCTACCACCTAAAAGAGCAAGAGCAACAGACACATGGAAACACCGTCAAAACCAAGTTCCCCTCCAAGCCAGACACCGCCCTCATTTGGAAATATATCACCTGTAATGAACTCCAATTGGCTTTATTGGTTGGCCAATTGGAGTATGAGCTCCCTCAATGATAGCTCATTGAGGGGGGCCATATAAGCACCTGTGTAGGCTTTGTGAGCCAGTCTTAAGTTGACTGGACTGCTAGCAGCACTGTTTGTAGCTGCTCCTGTAATATCGTTATTGTAAATAAATATTGGTGTGGTGACGGAACTTCTGCCTCCCGTGGATTACTACAGTGCGAACGAGGCTGAGTCTCCTTTTCCCAAATTTAACGGGGAAAGTGGAGAAACAACAGGAGGCCCAACGCAGGGGGAATGATAATAGTCGGCAGCAGAGACGTTTCCAGGTGGGGACACCGGTTTGGGTCAAGAATTATGGGAATGGACCAACGTGGGTCAAAGGCACGGTAGAGTCCCAAACAGGGCCCATATCCAATGAGGTTTCGATAGGAGGTAAGGTGCTGAAGAAACACCTAGACCAAATAAGGGCAGCGGAACCACACCTGGAGGCAGGCGAAGCAGGACCGCCTCAAGCTGGGATAGCCCAGACGGAAAGGATACCCACACCCCAGCCCCGAGCAATTTCTCCAGAACCCGTCATCCAGTCATCAGAGTCGGAGATGGACACGTTCGACGAGGCCGCTGCGACACCTCTCCCCAAGGAGGAGGAAGAACAACTTCCAAGGAGGTCGTTAAGGAAAAGACGGGCACCTATAAGGTACACCCCGCCCACTTTCGGAGAACGACCCAGCGGACGACACAGAGGTGACAGACATGAGGAGCAGGAAGAAGCTCAGAGGAATGCCAGCTGGCAGGAATTCCTCGGACCTTGGGGGGGGGGGGAAGGGGTGTAATGAACTCCAATTGGCTTTATTGGTTGGTCAATTGGAGTATGAGCTCCCTCAATGATAGCTCATTGAGGGGGCCCATATAAGCACCTGTGTAGGCTTTGTGAGCCAGTCTTAAGTTGACTGGACTGCTAGCAGCACTGTTTGTAGCTGCTCCTGTAATATCGTTATTGTAAATAAATATTGGTGTGGTGACGGAACTCCTGCCTCCCGTGGATTACTACATCACCGTTCTCTCACTGTCACTGAGTCAAAATCCTGAATCTCCCTCCCTAACAGCACTGTGGGTGTAACTACACCACAGTTCACCACCACCTGCTCAAGACCAATTTTGGATGGACAATCAATGCTCGCTTCGTCAGTAACGTCAGCATCCCACAAACAAATGAAGAGCTGTATCCGTGACGAGGTGGAATACAAAAGGACTGCGGGAGGAGCAGGATCAATGAGCTGCATGAGAATTTCTCGTGACTTTTTAAAAAATCTCCATACTGTCTGACAAATTGTCAAACGTTCTGCTGGGTTTGGGGTTTGAACCTGAAACCTTTGACAAAAGAGTCAGAATGATCTGCACACGAGCCAAGCTGACCCAGACTGCACCTTGAGCATCGTAATAAAGGGCAAGTGGAATGTTAGCTTTTATTGCAAAAGGACTGGAGTATAAAAATAGAAAAGTGTTGTTATTATTGTACAGGGTGTTGATGAAACCACATCGGGAATATTGTTTTGCTCTCCTTATTTGAGGAAGGATGTGGTGACATTGGAGGCAGTTCAGAGGAGGCTCACCAGATTGATTCCGGGGGTGAAAGGGTTCACGTATGAGGAGAAATTAAACAGTTTGTGCTTACTCTCGCTGGAGTTTAGTAGGACGAGCGAGGGGGGGATCTGATTGAGGTGTATAAAATACTAAAAGGGATTGGATAAAGTCAACGTAGACCAAATGTTCCTCCTTGTAGGGAAATCTAGAATGAGAGGTCACAGATATAGGTTGAGAGGCGGTAGATTTAGAACTGAGATGAGGAGGAACTACTTCTCGCAGAGGGCGGTGAATTTGTGGAACTCGCTGCCCCACAGTGCGGTGGGGTCCTAGTCATTAAATGGTTTCAAGAAGGAGATAGATATATTTCTGATTATAAAAACGGGTTAAAGGGACATGAGCAACAGGTGGGGAGATGGATTTGAGACCAGGAAGAGATCGGCCATGATCTGATTGAATAGCGGAACAGGTTCGAAGGACTGAATTGTCTACTTCTGCTCCTAATTCCTGTGTTGCTATGTTCTTATAATACAGTGCTGTATACAGTGCAGTGGGAAAAGCAAGTCTGCTACTGGACTGGTAACTCTGAGGCTTGGTCTAGTGGCCTCAAAAGAACATGGGCTGGGTTCTCTGTTCCGATCTCTAAGTGCTGACGCCAACGAAGGATCCGTGGTGTTTCACGACGGAAAAATTGGCGCCTCACCCGCACCGATTCCACTACCGGTGAGGGGCTAGCACCTGCTTGGCGTGAAACACCGGCGGAACATGCGAAAAACGGTGGGAGAATCGGCGGGTCCATGCTGGACATGCGCAGGGCTGACCAGCTGCAGCCCCGCGTACACCTACACCCTCCACGCACCGATCGCGCCACAAACAATGCCGCCAGTTGTACTGGACCACGTACCCATCCACCTCCTGGCCAACCCCCACTACTCCCCCCCTGCCCTGGCAGAAGCCCTCCGACCAGCAGCACGACTCTTGGCGGAGTATGACGATGCTGGACATTGTCCGCACGTCCTCTCCCTCTCTCTCCGTAGCCACTACGCCAGGCTCACGACCGCTGAGCGTACGGCCCGCGCCGTCAAGAACTCGCCCCATTGGGCCCAATGATGATATTTAAACGGGGTTGCGACGACGCATGTCACGCATCTCGAAGACCCGCCGTCCAACTGGCAGCTGCCACGATTTCGGCGTGGGGAGCCATTCTCCGGCCGATCGCCGTTTCCGATTTCGGTGTCGGACAACGAAGAATCCCTCCCCACGAGTTCAAAGCCCACCATATCATTTTCAAAATTTAAAAATCTTGCAATTAAAAAGTTGGTCTGAGCAAGCGTGACTGTGAAGGCTGTCTGATTTTCATTAAAAAAAAGCAACTGGATCACGAATGTGTTTTCAGGATTGAAACCTGCCACCCACCCTTACCCAGTCAGGCCTACATGTGACTCCAGTACCACAGCAACGTGGTTCACCCTTAACTGCCCTCCGAACTGGCCCAGCAAGTCACTCAGTTTGTATCAACTGGTCAATAAAAAAAAAACACCGACTTGCCAAGGACACCCAACGCCAGCCTTGCCAAAGGACACCCAACGTCAGCCTTGCCAAAGGACACCCAACGCCAGCCTTGCCAAACTTACCCGCAACCCAAGAATGATTCCTTTTGAAAAATTGCAAGCAGATATTTGTAAATGAAATGCCCCAAACCTCAATCCCCTCCTGTTGTTTGAGGCTCTCTACACTGGGTAAAGGTCCCATATGTTTGGTTATTTTAAGAATGCAGCTGCTTTCAAAGGAAATGATGTGGTTTGGTTGCAAGTTCCAAGTCAGCTTTGTTTGGGAAAACATTGTTCAGGGTCAGGCTCCGAGCTGGAAAATTCAGCCAATCCTTCTCCCAGACTTGCACAGAATAAAGTCAGCCATGTACGAGGTCACAGCACACTGCTATATACAAACAGGCTTCCACCGAGTTTTCTGCAAATGTAAAATTGGCCCAAGGTCGATCTTTCATCCCACACTGGCTGAATCCAAATGGTTGGAGATATGCAGTATGGGGTCAGAGTTGTGTAATGGGTGATGTGCTGACTGTTCTTTTCTTTGATTCTTTTGTGGGATGTGGGCATCTCTGGCTAGGCCGGCTTTTATTGCCCATCCCTAATTGCCCTTGAGGAGGGGGTGGTGAGCTGCCTTCTTGAACCACTGCAGTGTCTGTGGTGTAGGTGCACCCATTGTATTGTTTAATAGTTGTCAAAACAGAATTGGCCAAACACTTGAATAAATACTTGAAGGGGAGAATGTGCCAGGCTCAGGGGGGTATGACTAATTGGATAGATCTTTTGAAAAGCCAGACCAGGCGCAATGGAATGAATGGACTAAATACCCTGATCTATTGTTCTAAGACTATGGTTTTGGAATTTCCTTCCAGGTCCAGTTATCCAATTCACCTCTCCTGACAGTGGAAACAGATCCTCCTCAAATATTGCCTCAAATCCCTTCAGAATGTTGAACCGTTCTATTACTCCTCCTCTAATATTCTCAGCCTAGCTACTCCAGGTTCTCCCCAGAACTGAAGTCCTTCATCTCTGGAATCGTATCCAAGGCATTGACGTCCTACCTAAAGTGGTGCTGAGGACTAGAGGAAGTGGAAGGGGAATAGGTTGAAGAAGCCATTGCTCGGGCCAGATGAGGCAAGTGTAATCGTGAGGCCCAAATAGCTGCAGAACTCCACGAGAAGCATGATATGAAGCAGTAGGGACTCTCCTGAGAGGATACCATAGCAACTGGGAGCATCTGCACCTATACGGCAGAGGTCAGCACACTCACGCTCTGTGTAGAGTCCCATCTCATGTAGAACTTGCTGGAAGCAATTGGAAGTGCATGATAAAATAGGTCTGTCAGCATGGCTTCGTCAAGGGGGGGTCGTGTCTGACAAATCTGTTAGGATTCTTTGAGGAGGTAACAAGGAAATTAGATAAAGGAGAACCAGTGGACGTGATTTATTTAGATTTCTGGAAGACCTTTGACAAGGTGCCGTATAGGAGGCTGTTAAATACGTTAAGAGCCCATGGTGTTATGGGTACGATCCTGGCATGGATAGAGGATTGGCTGACTGGCAGAAGGCAGGGAGTGGGAATAAAGGGGTCTTTTTCAGGATGGCAGCCGGTGACTAGTGGTGTGCCTCAGGGGTCTGTACTCGGACCACAACTTTTCACAATATACATTAACAATCTGGAGGAAGGAACTGAAAGCACTGTGGCTAAGTTTGAAGCTGATGCAAAGATCTGTAGAGGGGCAGGTAGCATTGAGAAAGCAGGGGGGCTGCAGAAGAACTGGACAGGCTAGGAGAGTGGGCAATGAAGTGGCAGATGGAATACAATGTGGAAAAGGTAGGTGGGGTTACGGGGATAGGGTGGAGGCGTGGGCTTAAGTAGGGTGCTTCTTCCAAGGGCCGGTGCAGACTCAATGGGCTGAATGGCCTCCTTCTGCACTGTAGATTCTATGATCTAATATTGTAGCTGTCTGTTGTGCACTCCACATCCTGGCACAGCAATGGGGCACCATGCTGGAGGAGGAGAAACGTGCTGCTTCCTCTGAGGAGGAGGAGGACCAGGAGGGAGTAGAGGATGAGCATGCGGAGGATCCTAAGGAAGGAGGACAGGATGGCTCCCAGGGGGCGCTCGTTATGAAACAGGATGGCCCACAATTGGTATGTGCGGAGATTTTTCGACAACAATCAATCCTGTCCTTTTTGTGGATCAATACCCGTTACCATTGTTCACAGGCCTATCAGGAGGACAGCAATTCAGCAAGATTGACCTATCACAGGCCTACCTGAATGTGACAGCTGAATCGCAACACCTGCTGACCATCATCATTCACAAAAGCCTATTCTGCAACAGGAGCTATCACCAGCTCTATTTCAATGTTCAATGTATCCTTCGTGGCTTACCAGGGGCACAGTGTTACTTAGATAATATATTGATAACCTGCACAAGTGACCAAGAACACTTAAAACATGTTGAAACAATCTCAAACACATGGGTTAGGTGTCAGGAAAGACAAACGTGATTTCTTCCATACAATATCTTGAACATGTAATTGACAGTAAGGCTCTGTCTTAGAAAAATGGAAGACATGATGGAGGCTCCACTACCAACGAATGTCATTCAACTTCGGTCATTCCTAGGGTTGAGCAATTACTATGGGAAATTCGTCCAGAATTTGGCAACCCTTTTGAGACCCTTACACACATTGTTGGGTGTCATGTTAAGCACACTGAGTTAACACAGGCTGGAACTGGATGCAGCTAGAACTGAAATATACTCCAGACCTTGAAGTTAGTTGAATTTGATTTATTGAACCTGTCACATAGTTAGCACAGTTCTCTGTGAGTTAGACTCTCTGCTAACCTAAGTGTGAGTTCTCTGTCTGACTGAACCAGACTAGCTCTTAGCCACGTGCTGTAGGTGTTATGTGATATATACACCCTGACTCACTCTGTAGATGTCCCCAGTGGAAAGAGGCGGCGTGTGAGTGCATCGTGCCTTTTTTAGTGGGAAACCACCCCCAAGTGTTCTGCCTGCTGATTGGTTATGTCCTGTTCTCTGTGTTCATTAGCTGCCTGTCTGTATCTCGTTATGTGCACGTCTGCACATCATGACATTGGGTGCAAAGGAAGTAAGGCAATGGACACCAGAATGGAAAGAAGCAAGTCAATCTGCAAAAGAATTATTGAAAAAGTCAGAAGTGTGGGTACATTTTAACCCAAAACTACCCTTACAATTCGTCTGTGCTGCTTCGCCGTACGGTGTTGGAGAGATGGTGTCACCTTCAGGGGAAGAAAGACCAATAGCCTTTGTATCTCATACGTTAACAAGTGCAGAATCCAACTACACTCAGTTGGAGAAGGAGGCACTGAGTATCATATTCGGTATAGGTAAATCTCTCCAATACCTGTATGATCGTCATTTCACACTGCTGAGGATCACACGTCCTGTACAGCTATTTCTGGACCACACAATGGTATCCCTTCATTGGCTGCTAGTAGACTCCAGCGATGGTCATCAGCACATTTTTATGAGATGAAGTATCGTCAATCTGAAATACATGGCAATGCAGATGCATTATCACGCTTAGCTTTACCAGCTGGCCAGTTACCACCTAGTCATGATACTTTTTTACTGATCACAGATTGAGAATGTTGCAGTGGACAGCACGATGGTGCAGTGGTTAGCACTGCTGCCTCTCTGTGCCGAGGTCCTGGATTCGATCCCGGCCCTGGGTCACTGTCCGTGTGGAGTTTGCGCATCCCCCCCCCCCCCCCCCCCGTGTCTGTGTGGGTCTTGCCCCCACAACACAAAAGATGTGCTGGGTAGGTGAATTAGCCACGCTAAATTGCCCCTTAATTGGGTAAAAAAGAATTGGGTATTCTAAATTTATTTTTATAAAAGAGAATGTTCCAATGACTGCAGCTCAGGTCCAAAGACAAACCAGAAATGATTCTGCGATGGGGAAGGTACTGGAATGGTATTAACGGGGAGAAGAGCAGGAAAAAAATCCTGAATTCAAACCATACATTTCCAGGAGAAGCAAACTAACAGGGCGGATGTTTGTTCCGGGGGATGAGAGCAATTATTCCTTCAATTTTGCATGAAAGCGTGTTGGAGCAGTTATTCCATTTCCACATGAAAGACATCGTGCAAATGCGAGAATTAGCTTGAAACTACTTCTGGTGGCCAGGAATTGATGCCCAAATAGAGGTGTTACAGGTGCCTGGTCAGACCTCAACAATGGCTAAGATAATGAACCCAACATTAAATTTTAAGACTGCAAAAAAGATAGATTCATTCCAGAAGTGATAATATATGAAATTAGACTTTGTTATTTTATAAACAAAACTTTATTAAAATGAAGGAAAAGAAAACAATATTTAAACTGTCTATCTTCACAGATTATATGCAGTTTCTTAACTTTAACACACAAGCTCCCATTAAACAACACTTGGCATTAAAATAAAGCTCTCATTCCACTTACACATCCAGAGAAAGGCAACACTTTCATTTAAGAAGCAATCTTTCTTCTGCTAGGACATGTCTTTCAGAATCATTTTTTCAAAGCTTTCTCTCTCTGTGGCAGTTTCCATGACCTGTTCTATGGCTGCTTGCACCTTAATGACCCGACTGGCTTCTCTCCACAGCCTTCCAGGTTTTCTGACCTGACCGCTTGATTGCCCATCTGCCTCTGCCTTTGTTCCAAAAGGGATTTCTCTCTCACTCTCTCTGAGCACTGCCAAGCCCTTCAAACTAAGCTTCTCCCCCGAGGTGGTCAAACGTGAATCTATTCTCATCATTCAGCTAATAGTCATTCCCATTTACACAAAAGGCCTGTGCTATGCAGTAATAGGGAACTACCTTCCATTGATAGACAATTAGGTCATCAGACTCGGTTCCTGGGATAACGGCTGGTCATTCCGGAATGTCCCAAAAGACAATGGATCTTTGGTGAATCACATTACGCATTCCCTAACGGGTTTAAGTCTGGATGGGAGCATGTGACTCAGCCAGGTATGGGTGTATCCCTTTGAGTTCAGGCCAACAGCATTTTCATTCAATCTGTTTAAACCTTTAAATTGTCTGCCTCATTTCCGGACCCCATTTCTGAACCTAAATTTCTAATATCTCCCTATCATGATAAGAATAAAAAGCAGGACTGTGTCAGTCATGTGCATGAGAAAAGAATGTACAGCCTTTGTCCCCATTACATCCGTGGGAGTGGCCTAAAGTGCCGTGGCAACGTCTGCACAATGTCTTTGCCGGTCCATTTGATAGGAACATGTTCATGGTCCTTGTAGACCCACATTCAAAGTGGTCTGAAGTGGTCATGCTGAAGTCAATTACTGCAGAACAAACCACTGAAAAACTCGATAAAACCTTTGTGAGATTCGTAAAACCTGAGCAGGTGGTGAGCAACATTGGGCCACAATTTCCAGCTCAAGAATTTGAAGATTACTTAAAGATGTCCGGAGTTCAACATATTAAGTCAGCCCCTTACCACTCATCCACAAATCATTTGACTGAAAGGTTTGTCCAGTCTTTGAAAGACGAACTGAAGGCTCCGAAAGACCGAGGGTCTATTTATCGTCACATGAATACGTTCCCTGCAACCTATCGCAATGCGACAGGTGAAACTACGCAAACTTCCCCTGCTCTGTTATTGTTGTAATGGGAGCTGAGGTCTACCTTTGATTTACTCTCGCCAGAGGAGGCATCTGACAATCGCAGAGCAGAATCAACAGTCAAGGTATTAAGGCGAGAAAGTAGCTCAAGGAAATCCTTATTTCAACAAGGAGACCTAGTGTAAGTCTGCAGCTACACCATGAATGAGAAGTGGGTCCCTGCGACGGTATTGGCTCAGACTGGCACAATATCCTGCACGTTCCAACCAACAGATGACCTCATGTGGAGAACCCATCCGGATCAATTCTAATCAACACTTGGGGGGGGTGATTCTCCAATATTGGGTCCAAGTGTTCACGCCGTCGTGAACACCATCGCGTTTCATGGCGAACAGGGCGACGGCGTGAACCAGACCCTGGTATAACCAATTCTGTCCCCCACAGGGGGCCAGCATGGTGCTGCAGCGGTTCACACCGCTTCAGCCTCCTTTCGCGGCGCCAAATCGCGCATGCGCAGTTCAGCCTTGCCAACCTGCACATGCACGGGGGACTTCTTTAGCGCGCCGGCCCTGACCTACATGGCGTCAATGTTCAGGGGCCGGCCGTGCCAGGAAGTAGGCTCGGGGGGGGGGGGGGGCAGACCGGCCCGCTGCTCGGTGGGCCCTGATCGCGGGCCAGACCCCATCAGAGGACTTTCATGCAGAGTTTCCGCCTGGAGCGACCAGGGATGAACGGCGCCAGCTGGACTCTGTCGTATCGGAGCGGCCGCTCGGCCCATACGGGCCGGAGAATCGGCGCCGGCGTCGGGGCGCCATGGCACGGTTGCGGCGACTCTCCGGCGCGGGGCTCAGAGAATCGCCCCCTTGTTGGGGCGCCAGTGCCAGAACCACCTCAAGAGGCAACGGTCTCCGTTCCATCCGACTGTGTAACTTACTGTTCATCAACAAAAGCAGAGTTTGCATCGTAAGTATCTGTTGCGACTAGATTCCCCTCGGAAAAAGAGACTGTAACACCTTCCAGAGTTGAGACATTTATTGGAGAACCTGAGCATACATCCGAGCTCAGGAATGACAAAGTCTTGGAAGTGCCCAGGTAACCAGCGAGACATAGACGCCCACCTGCCCATTGTGTAATAAGTTGATGCCTGCACTTGTATATATGAGTAAATTACTTTGTTAAATTACTAGCTCTTAGTTGCAATAGCCCTCAGAAGGAAAGGGGGGGTGCTTTATATGTGGGTTATTGTAGTTGTGTGTAATGTCTCTTTAAGAACCAAGTCATGTGGCATACGTGACATCATCAGCTGCTTTGCGGGATTTTGGGGAGTCCAGTACCAAACTTTGTACAGTGAAAATCTATTCAATAACCTCAGTTGATCTTGGATAAAACCCATTGGCAACTCATCAATTTTGTACCGTCAGTCCAAACATTCACATTAGGAAGCTTGGTGTGCAGCACCTCCACAACAGCCCCTTCCCACAACCTTCAATCCCCCTCCACATCTTACCCCCCCACCAAAACCCTTCCCCTTCCCCCAACCTTCAATCCCCCTCCACATCTTACCCCCCCAACCAAAACTCTTCCCCCTTCCCCCAACCTTCAATCCCCCTCCACATCTTACCCCCCCCACCAAAACCCTTCCCCCTCCCCACAACCTTCAATCCCCCTCCATATCTTATCCCCTCCACATCTTACCCCCCCACCAAAACCCTTCCCCTTCCCCCAACCTTTAATCCCCCTCCACATCTTATCCCCCCCACCAAAACCCTTCCCCCTCCCACAACCTTCAATCCCCCCCACCAAAACCCTTCCCCCACAAACCTTCCCCCTCCCCCACCAAAAGCCTTCCCCCTCCCACCACCTTCAACGCCCCCCCTCCACCAATACTATTCCACCCCCGCATCTTAACCCCCCCCACCAATAAACCTCACTTCATCTTACCCCCCCCACCAAAACCCTCCCCCCCCACGCATCGTACCCCCCACCAAAACCCTGTCCTGCAAATCTTACCCCCACCAATATCCTTCACCCCTCCTGCAAACTTTACCCCCCCCCCACCAAAACCCTTCCCATGCAAACCTTACCCCTTCCCCATGAAAACCCTTCTCCCACTTGCAAACCTTACCCCCGCATCAAAACCCTTTCCACGCAAACCTTACCCCCACCAAGACCCTCCTCTCCCCCCCCCCCCCCCCCCAAACCTCTCTCCTCCCCGCCCAAGGATCTCTTTGGCATCACACTTGTGTGATGGGCTGGGATGGCCGTGTGAGTGAGTCGCTTGTCAAGGCAGGAAAGTGATGACGACTCCCGATGAGGAAAGCTGTGAGACTCCTCGAGTTGAGCTTACGTCTGACTCCTTCCTGTCTGCTGACTGCACACTGTCTCTGAGTGTCAGAGGGGGCGAGGCGGGGGGGGGGGTTAGAAAAAGGCAAGACCAAGGGTCCAGTGAGTGAAGAACAGTGATTCCTGGATGTCTGTCACTGTGGGTCTCATGGGGTCTAACTGCTGGGATTGCTTGGGGAGCCTCGAGGAGGTCCAGAGTTCAGATGGGGCAGCACAGTAGCATTGTGGATAGCACAATTGCTTCACAGGTCCAGGGTCCCAGGTTCGATTCCCGGCTTGGGTCACTGTCTGTGCGGAGTCTGCACATCCTCCCCGTGTCTGCGTGGGTTTCCTCCGGGTGCTCCGGTTTCCTCCCACAGTCCAAAGATGTGCAGGTTGGGTGGATTGGCCATGATAAATTGCTCTTAGTGTCCAAAATTGTCCTTAGTGTTGGGTGGGCTTACTGGGTTATGGGGACAGGGTGGAGGTGTTGACCTTGGGTAGGGTGCTCTTTCCAAGAGCCGGTGCAGACTCGATGGGTCAAATGGCCTCCTTCTGCACTGTAAATTCTATGATAATACCCTCCCTGTGGGATAGGGGACAAAGAGAGAGGCGTGAAATAATTTAATGTGGCGCATTAAAGTGCTATGTTATCTACATCAGCAGGCAGCTCAGCGGCGCAGTGGTTAGCACTGCTGCCTCACGGCACCCAGGTCCCAGGTTCAATCCCGGCTCTGGGTCACTGTCCGTGTGGTGTTTGAACATTCTCCCCGTGTCTGCTTGGGTCTCACCCCCACAACCCAAAAAGATGTGCAGGCTAGGTGGATTGGCTATGCTAAATTGCCCCTTAATTGGAAAAAAGAATTGGATACTCTAAATTTATAGAAACAAAAATATTATCTACATCAGCCGGAGGGTGGTGCTCACCAGATAGTGAGCCTGAAGCCTGCCTGCTAAGATCACGAGGTGTGTGTCTCCGCTGGTGGATGGTGCAGGTGAATGGACGCGACACCTCTTCGCTATATTCCTCAGAACGCTCCTTCCAGGTGCTGCCAAGGGTTGCATGGGGGCTGTGACCCTCGTATGGCCTGGCTTTGTCAGGCGGTAATCCTGCAAGATAAGGGACTTGGGTTCAGTAAATGGCAAGGACAAGCATCTGTGCAAATTCTCGATCTATTGAGACAGGTCATATGGATGATGGCGCGGGCCAACCTCGCCGTCGGTCATGGCTCACTCCTCGCTCTCCCCTGTGATCTCCATTCCTCACTGGGGGTGAGAAGCCTCAACTCGGGCATCCCCCCACCCCCCCCCCCCCGTCCAGATTCACCCTCCACCTTTTATTATGGGCTATCTTCTCCTGCGGCGGGCACAAAGAGGACATTGTGAGCTGGACGCCTGGCAGGTGGGAAGTCTACAACAAGTGGCATTTTTTTTTTTTTAATTAAAAAATTGTGTTTTTTAAAAAAAAATTTATTATTTTTAAAAAAAAATTAATTAAGGGGCAATTTAGCGTGGCCAATCCACCTAGCCTGCACATTTTTGGGTTGTGGGGGTGAAACCCACGCAGACACGGGGAGAATGTGCAAACTCCACACGGACAGTGACCCAGAGCCGGGATCGAACCTGGGACCTCAGCGCCGTGAGGCGGTTGTGCTAACCACTAGGCCACCGTGCTGCCCAACAAGTGGCATATTGGGCACTGGGCTTAGACGAGAATGAGCTGTGATGAGGTGTGCCGGGGTGTCCTAAGGAAGCTGCGGGGAGGCCGGGTGTTGGATGCCTGTGAGGTGGAAGTGAGTGGATCAATGGTGACATTCCAGGGGTGACAAACGGAACTGACGCCAGGGGGCACCAGGTGGTCAATCACACATGCGGTGCGTATGAGGTGGTTCACCTTCTTCAGGCAATGGACTACCGTCCGCCAGGTCATGTTACTGGCATTGGTAGAGACCCCCTGTCAATATTAACACACTCAGAGAGACCCCCTTGTAAATATTAACACACTCAGAGACCCCTCTGTAAATATTAACACACTCACAGAGACCCCCCTGTAAATATTAACACACTCAGAGACCCCTCTGTAAATATTAACACACTCACAGAGACCCCCCCTGTCAATATTAACACACTCAGAGACCCCTCTGTAAATATTAACACACTCAGAGACCCCTCTGTAAATATTAACACACTCACAGAGACCCCCCTGTAAATATTAACACACTCAGGGACCCCCCTGTAAATATTAACACACTCAGAGACCCCCCCTGTCAATATTAACACACAGACACCCCTGTAAATATTAACACACTCAGAGACCCCCTGTAAATATTAACACACTCAGAGAGACCCCCTTGTAAATATTAACACACTCAGAGACCCCTCTGTAAATATTAACACACTCACAGAGACCCCCCCTGTAAATATTAACACACTCACAGAGACCCCTCTGTAAATATTAACACACTCACAGAGACCCCCCTGTAAATATTAACACACTCACAGAGACCCCCCTGTAAATATTAACACACTCACAGAGACCCCCCTGTAAATATTAACACACTCACAGAGACCCCTCTGTAAATATTAACACACTCACAGAGACCCCTCTGTAAATATTAACACAGACACCCCTGTAAATATTAACACACTCACAGAGACCCCCCCTGTAAATATTAACACACTCACAGAGACCCCCCTGTCAATATTAACACACTCACAGAGACCCCCTGTAAATATTAACACACTCAGAGACCCCCCTGTAAATATTAACACACTCAGAGACCCCCCTGTAAATATTAACACACTCAGAGACCCCCCAGTAAATATTAACACACTCAGAGACCCCCCTGTAAATATTAACACACTCACAGAGACCCCCCTGTCAATATTAACACAGACACCCCTGTAAATATTAACACACTCACAGAGACCCCCCCTGTAAATATTAACACACTCACAGAGACCCCCCCTGTAAATATTAACACACTCACAGAGACCCCTCTGTAAATATTAACACACTCACAGAGACCCCTCTGTAAATATTAACACACTCACAGAGACCCCCCCTGTAAATATTAACACACTCACAGAGACCCCCCCTGTAAATATTAACACACTCACAGAGACCCCTCTGTAAATATTAACACACTCACAGAGACCCCCCTGTAAATATTAACACACTCACAGAGACCCCCCTGTAAATATTAACACACTCACAGAGACCCCCCTGTCAATATTAACACACAGACACCCCTGTAAATATTAACACACTCAGAGACCCCTCTGTAAATATTAACACACTCAGAGACCCCTCTGTAAATATTAACACACTCACAGAGACCCCTCTGTAAATATTAACACACTCACAGAGACCCCCCCTGTAAATATTAACACACTCACAGAGACCCCCCCTGTCAATATTAACACACTCACAGGGACTGTTCCAAGACTGGTCATGGGGGGGTCGTGGGCCAATGGTATGATGGTCTTTGCAAGATTAGTGTGTAGGTTGTACAGAGGATGAGTTTTTCGCTCCCAGTTGGCCTATTTAGTCTAATTTTGGGTCGCAGGACAGACTGATTCCGTGGGAAAGAGGGAAGTGGCCTCAGTTTGGGACTGTCAGTGCTGAGAGCTGAGAGCTGGTGAGTGAAAGATCCCTGGGAACCCCTGGTGAAGCCAGATTGACCCTGAGCAGTGAAGTTGGAAGAAAGTAAACGCGTGGAATTACACAGAATAAAATGCTGCCGGTCAAGCCATTCAGGCCCAATACCAGCCGGGGGCTGGTTTAGCACACTGGGCTAAAGAGCTGGCTTTGAAAGCAGACCAAGGCAGGCCAGCAGCCCGGTTCAATTCCTGTACCAGCCTCCCCGAACAGGCGCCTGAATGTGGCGACTAGGGGCTTTGCACAGCAACTTCATTTGAAGCCTACTTGTGACAATAAGCCATTTTCATTTCATTTTCATTTCATTCAATATTGCATATTGCCACTGAGGCTCCACTGTGATTAGAGAGGATTACAGCACTTGGAGCTGATTGGCTCAATTTCCATCCTTTGGTCAAGACACTGACGTCGGGATAATTTCCACGTGGAGAAGTCCGAGGTTCATTTCACTCCGCGGTCCATTGATGTTGGTTGGGAGGCTCTGCCCCAGTCGGAGCCCCTCCTGCACAGAAGGATTGGCAACCCACTGAAAGACACGAGAGTGAAAGGCGGGCGGGGGGGAGGGGGGGAATTCTCCTGTCTGGGACAAGGCCCCGTGGTGGTCATGGGGCCGTGGAGTGTTTCCTGCTGATGTGGCCAATGGGAAACCCACACTGTTACCTTCTGTCCCAACCTCAACAATTATGCATCAGCGGGTTTAGCACCTTAGCACTAGGGCTGGCTTGAAGGCATGAATCCCGCTGTCTACACTTACCTATTGAGAGATGTCAGGAAGGTGGTGGGTTGAAGGTCTGGTTCCCATGTTCAGTGATGCCTCCCTGCGAGTCCTCCTCAATGTTGAGGTCAGCCGGGATATTCTCTACCCAGCTGATGGTAGGAGGAGGCACAGCAGGGAAGGCAATGGCAGCTGATGCCATAAGTGCCCGGGGGGTGCACAGGATGTCACCAATCCAGTGCCAGAAGGGAATGTACGACCTTATTCATTCCGCCAGGATAAGTCTCATCCATGGTCGCGCAACCGACAAAGACTCCAAAATGTCAGATTCCGAGAACCAGCGTCAACGGCAGGTCCTGTCTCACAGCCCCACTTCAGTGCCTCCAGTCTGGGGTGGAGTGACCATGTCACCCCCCTTCTCCCTTCAGCAGACATGCGACACTGCATGGGGTGGGGGCGAGGGCTGGAGGCGCGGGTGGGGGAGGGGTAAGGTGCAGAGGAAGCAGGCAGCCTCCACACCACATGCATTTACAAGCCTTCCCCTTGAGTGTGGATGTGCGCAGCACCCTGGAGGGAGCAACCTCTGCCCAAATCCCACAATTCAGCCTCGTCCTCTGTCACTGCAGAGGGAGAAGCCGGCTCATTGGTGGAAAGCCACAGTCAGCCCCGGGGCCATCCTGGCCTCTGCGCCCCACAGGGCAGCTGCCAAAATCATCAAAGGCAACAGGGCTGACATCCTGATCAACCGGCCCCCACCCCTGCTCCGGATGTCCCAGCAGCACTCAGACATAAAAATAAACCGGCCCCCACCCCTGCTCCGGATGTCCCAGCAGCACTCAGAGATAGGGATAAACCTGATAAACCGGCCCCCACCCCTGCTCCGGATGTCCCAGCAGCACTCAGAGATAGGGATAAACCTGATAAACCGGCCCCCAACCCTGCTCCGGATGTCCCAGCAGCACTCAGAGATAGGGATAAACCTGATAAACCGGCCCCCACCCCTGCTCCGGATGTCCCAGCAGCACTCAGATATAGGGATAAACCTGATAAACCGGCCCCCAACCCTGCTCCGGATGTCCCAGCAGCACTCAGAGATAGGGATAGGCCCAGAAAAACGTATTGCCTGTAAAAATATTCACACTGAATAATGTCGAGTGCTGTTTTTCAGCGTGATTGTATTGGCCTTTCCACCCTCCAACACCCTCATCCCCATTTCGCCTTATCCCCACAAGTGCTCGGTGAAGACCATAAGACATAGGAGCAGAATTAGGCCACTCGGCCCATCAAGTCAGCTCATCCCCATTCTCCTGCCTTCTCTCCATAGCCCCTGTACCCTTGAAGACATTGAGGTTCCGATACCGGCAAAACTGAAGCTGGCTTCCCGCTGGCTGATGAGCCATCAATTGAACGCGAGACGAGTTGCTGTACAAAAGTTAGGCTTTAATAAGCTATAAGTTAGCCCTGCGGTCGACTACAGTAAATGGACGACCGCCGGGCGTTCTGACTATTTATACCTCGGTATGGAGTCGTGGTTAACTCAGCCTCTCGACCAATCAGAGAGCCGTCACATGACTGGTCTCAACCAATCGGTCGAGAGGCACATGACCGACCAGGGCCAATGGTAAGCCGGTGTTCTGCACCAATGGAAGACAGCTATGCAAATCATACCACCACACTGGCGTCGCGGAGGATCGGGCGTGGGGTGAAAGTTCCCGTCAGGTCTTCATCTACATCCCATTAGCGGGATTCCAATCAGTTTCACGCCAGCCTCCAGCGGCATTCCTGATCCGCCATGCCGACCATCAGCAGAAGATCTCATGGGAAATGGACACCAATGTGAAACCTATTTTTGGGACTGCCGCTGAATCACTGAATTCCACCCCCCCCCCCCTCCCCCACCTTCCCCCGCCCTCCCCCACCTTCCCCTGCCCTGTCTGCCATCTAACAGGGAGGGGGAGAATTCTGTCCAGGCTTTCCAGACAACCTCACAGCAGGCGGGATTCTCCAATCACCCAGCCGCATGTTTCTCGGATGCCCAGATATCCTGTTTTACAAACTTTAGAGGTCACAGGGGAGTCCGGAAAAGACGAGTTGAAATGAAAGATTTATTGTCAAAGTAAAGTATAGACAAGTGTGGTGAATGAGATTCACACGGTATTATAGTTACCAATGTCACTCTGTTCCAAGTATATATATGTATCAATATTGTAAGTGCAGTTGCACTACCTGCCACCAGGGGGAGGAGCTCTGGGAGTATTCGAGAGTTTGTACTGGGCTCCCCCCTTGGCTCTGCCCAGAACTCCTCCCCCTGGAGCTGCTGTATAAAGATCCGTGCCACAGAGTCAGCCAGCCAGTTCACCGAAAGTTCAACGGCTAACAGGCTGGCTCTGTTGTAAGTATATTAAAACCGCTATTCTAATCCTACAAGCACGTGTCCGTAGAATTGATGGTTCCATCAACAAGTAACTGTCCCGGCCTCAACCGGGACCACACGTAGAATCCCTACCAAGCGGAAGGAGGCCATTCAGCCCTCAAGTCTGCAACGCACCGCTGCAAGAGCACTGTGCCCAGGCCCACTCCCCCACCCTTTCCCCATAACCCCACTTACCCCTATGGATCAATTTTAACATTGTCAATCCACCTAACCTGCACATCTTTGGACTGTGGGAGGAAACCGGAGCACCCGGAGGAAACCCACGCAGACACGGGGAGAACGTGCAGACTCCGCACAGACAGTGACCCAGCGGGGAATCGAACCTGGGACCCTAGCGTTTTGAGGCAGCAGTGCTAACTAACCACTGTGCCACCATGCCACCCTTCTCCCTCGACCCTTACCTGGACCGGCTTTTAATGTCCCGCGTTAACTATCCCGCGGACGGGCCCCTCTGCGCGGGAGCTCGTACCCCACCAGGCGCACGGGGAGTTCTCCGTGGATTTCATGGCGATTATACCACAAACATTTAAGGAAGGAATGACCATTGCTTACCAGTGACAGCCATTGTGAGGTAATAAACACCAATCTCCACAGCTGGGGTTATATCAACCTGCCAGTTGATCCTGGAGACAAATGGACCTGCATTCTCAGAGAACGTTCAGACTCGCTCCCCAACTACCGAGATCCAGACCTGCCCACTGGCCCCCGGTGGAGGGGCTCTCCACACATGATGGTGGTCCGGAAGCTATGTCCATTTTTAACGTGCAATGTTTTCAAATTGGGGCGAGGGTGCCTAACGTTGGAGGAATCCTACCTTCCCCTTTTCCTGCGCTCCAAGCCCCCCGACCACACCTCCCCCCCCCCCCCCCCCTCCCCCAACTCCCCACCCCTACCCTAGGTAGGGCAGCAATCGCAACGTCTGGCCACTAATTGGCCAACCCAGCCATAACCGATGTCAGCTGACTGCTCCTGACGACAGTGGGTGGTCACCTGACCCCCAAAGCAAAAAACCCTGCTCCTTTCAAACACCATCGTGTGTGATGAGGTTTTGACAGACACCCGGTTCACCCCCAGCAATTCGGTGGGGCCAGAAAAAAGAATCAATGCTGAATCGAGGCTACTCCCCAGCCCATGGCGACCAGGACACCAAGACTAGAAAATTCTATCTCCGCAACACACCAACCCCCTCCCCCCTCCCCACTATCACACCCTCCCACCCATCCTCCCCCCTGCCCCCCCCCCCCCCCCCCCCCACCCCCACCCCCACAATCCACCCACACACACCACGACTCCATCTGGCACAGAGAGAAGACATGGAGAGTCACAGGGTCAGTGAGGCAGAACAATACCCTCGACACGTGGCACAGACACTCACCTGAGCACTGTCGGGGACAAATCCAGCTCCCTCTTGAAGGTACAAATCCACCCCACCAGCTGGTGGAACTTTCAAGAGTCTCATCAAAAACAAAAGCTGCCCAATATCGATTGATTTTTAATCACAAGTGGCTATTATTTTTCCCACAATCCATAAGTGGGCCTGGCAGTGAGAGCAGTGAAACGGAGCACGCTGCTGCCACCTTCTGGACAGGTACTGGTATTCCATGTTGCAATGCCCTGCTATAGTGAGCAAATGGGAGTGTGCAATTGTGCAATAAGGGTTTATTTTGTAGCAGTTCCAATTTGGAACGCTCACATGTTGTGTATCAAATGTATGATGTATGATGTCAGTGTATCATATTTGATGTTGGGTCGAATTTTTGATTTGGATTCATCACCCATTCCAGAGAAAATCCAACCTGACTATCTCAGTGCCAGTGCGAAGGGAGTGCAGCACTGTCAGAGGGTCAGTACTGAGGGAGTGCTGCACTGTCAGAGGGTCAGTACTGAGGGAGTGCTGCACTGTCAGAGGGTCAGTACTGAGGGAGTGCTGCACTGTCAGAGGGTCAGTACTGAGGGAGTGCTGCACTGTCAGAGGGTCAGTACTGAGGGAGTGCTGCACTGTCAGAGGGTCAGTGCTGAGGGAGTGCTGCACTGTTAGAGGGTCAGTACTGAGGGAGTGCTGCACTGTCAGAGGGTCAGTGCTGAGGGAGTGCCGCACTGTCAGAGGGTCAGTACTGAGGGAGTGCTGCACTGTCAGAGGGTCAGTACTGAGGGAGTGCCGCACTGTCAGAGGGTCAGTACTGAGGGAGTGCTGCACTGTCAGAGGGTCAGTACTGAGGGGGTGCTGCACTGTCAGAGGGTCAGTACTGAGGGAGTGCTGCACTGTCAGAGGGTCAGTACTGAGTGAGTGCCGCACTGTCAGAGGGTCAGTACTGAGGGAGTGCTGCACTGTCAGAGTGTCAGTACTGAGGGAGTGCTACACTGTCAGAGGGTCAGTACTGAGGGAGCGCTGCACTGTCAGAGGGTCAGTACTGAGGGAGTGCTGCACTGTCAGAGGGTCAGTACTGAGGGAGCGCTGCACTGTCAGAGGGTCAGTGCTGAGGGAGTGCTGCACTGTCAGAGGGTCAGTACTGAGTGAGTGCCGCACTGTTAGAGGGTCAGTACTGAGGGAGTGCTGCACTGTCAGAGGGTCAGTACTGAGTGAGTGCCGCACTGTCAGAGGGTCAGTACTGAGGGAGTGCTGCACTGTCAGAGGGTCAGTACTGAGGGAGTGCTGCACTGTCAGAGGGTCAGTACTGAGTGAGTGCCGCACTGTCAGAGGGTCAGTACTGAGGGAGTGCTGCACTGTCAGAGGGTCAGTACTGAGGGAGTGCTGCACTGTCAGAGGGTCAGTACTGAGGGAGTGCTGCACTGTCAGAGGGTCAGTACTGAGGGAGTGCTGCACTATTCAGAGGGTCAGTACTGAGGGAGTGCTGCACTGTCAGAGGGTCAGTACTGAGGGAGTGCTGCACTGTCAGAGGGTCAGTACTGAGGGAGTGCTGCACTGTCAGAGGGTCAGTACTGAGGGAGTGCTGCACTGTCAGAGGGTCAGTACTGAGGGAGTGCTGCACTGTCAGAGGGTCAGTACTGAGGAAGTGCAGCACTGTCAGAGGGTCAGTACTGAGGGAGTGCTGCACTGTCAGAGGGTCAGTACTGAGGGAGTGCTGCACTGTCAGAGAGTCAGTACTGAGGGAGTGCTGCACTGTCAGAGGGTCAGTACTGAGGGAGTGTTGCACTGTCAGAGGGTCAGTACTGAGGGAGTGCTGCACTGTCAGAGGGTCAGTACTGAGGGGGTGCTGCACTGTCAGAGGGTCAGTACTGAGGGAGTGCTGCACTGTCAGAGGGTCAGTACTGAGGGAGTGCTGCACTGTCAGAGGGTCAGTACTGAGGGAGTGCAGCACTGTCAGAGGGTCAGTACTGAGGGAGTGCTGCACTGTCAGAGGGTCAGTACTGAGGGAGTGCTGCACTGTCAGAGGGTCAGTACTGAGGGTGCTGCACTGTCAGAGGGTCAGTACTGAGGGAGTGCCGCACTGTCAGAGGGTCATTACTGAGGGAGTGCTGCACTGTCAGAGGGTCAGTACTGAGGGAGTGCTGCACTGTCAGAGGGTCAGTACTGAGGGTGCTGCACTGTCAGAGGGTCAGTACTGAGGGAGTGCTGCACTGTCAGAGGGTCAGTACTGAGGGAGTGCTGCACTGTCAGAGGGTCAGTGCTGAGGGAGTGCTGCACTGTTAGAGGGTCAGTACTGAGGGAGTGCTGCACTGTCAGAGGGTCAGTGCTGAGGGAGTGCCGCACTGTCAGAGGGTCAGTACTGAGGGAGTGCTGCACTGTCAGAGGGTCAGTACTGAGTGAGTGCCGCACTGTCAGAGGGTCAGTACTGAGGGAGTGCTGCACTGTCAGAGTGTCAGTACTGAGGGAGTGCTACACTATCAGAGGGTCAGTACTGAGGGAGCGCTGCACTGTCAGAGGGTCAGTACTGAGGGAGTGCTGCACTGTCAGAGGGTCAGTACTGAGGGAGCGCTGCACTGTCAGAGGGTCAGTGCTGAGGGAGTGCTGCACTGTCAGAGGGTCAGTACTGAGTGAGTGCCGCACTGTTAGAGGGTCAGTACTGAGGGAGTGCTGCACTGTCAGAGGGTCAGTACTGAGTGAGTGCCGCACTGTCAGAGGGTCAGTACTGAGGGAGTGCTGCACTGTCAGAGGGTCAGTACTGAGGGAGTGCTGCACTGTCAGAGGGTCAGTACTGAGTGAGTGCCGCACTGTCAGAGGGTCAGTACTGAGGGAGTGCTGCACTGTCAGAGGGTCAGTACTGAGGGAGTGCTGCACTGTCAGAGGGTCAGTACTGAGGGAGTGCTGCACTGTCAGAGGGTCAGTACTGAGGGAGTGCTGCACTATTCAGAGGGTCAGTACTGAGGGAGTGCTGCACTGTCAGAGGGTCAGTACTGAGGGAGTGCTGCACTGTCAGAGGGTCAGTACTGAGGGAGTGCTGCACTGTCAGAGGGTCAGTACTGAGGGAGTGCTGCACTGTCAGAGGGTCAGTACTGAGGGAGTGCTGCACTGTCAGAGGGTCAGTACTGAGGGAGTGCAGCACTGTCAGAGGGTCAGTACTGAGGGAGTGCTGCACTGTCAGAGGGTCAGTACTGAGGGAGTGCTGCACTGTCAGAGAGTCAGTACTGAGGGAGTGCTGCACTGTCAGAGAGTCAGTACTGAGGGAGTGCTGCACTGTCAGAGGGTCAGTACTGAGGGAGTGTTGCACTGTCAGAGGGTCAGTACTGAGGGGGTGCTGCACTGTCAGAGGGTCAGTACTGAGGGAGTGCTGCACTGTCAGAGGGTCAGTACTGAGGGAGTGCTGCTCTGTCCGAGGAGGGTACGTGCCAGGGCACAGAGCTGCCTACTCACCCTAGCCGCCTTGAGGAGGTTGGGCACTTTCTTTCGGCACTGCTGGACGCTCCTGGCTACGTTGCCCACGGCACTGATCGCCTCTGCCACCTGCATCAGGCACGATGAGCGACAGTGGCTGGCACCCTCCTTCCCGGGCCGGGGTACAGGGCCATCCTCTTCCCCGTCCACCTGGTCCAGGAGGGTCTCCAGCTCAGCATCCGTGAACCTTGTGTCTACTTTCCTCGCTGCCATCTTGTTGGTTGGGATGGTGTGTGTGGGAAGTGCAGAGTGTATCTGCGGCTTCAGCTTGTCGGCCTCTTGAGTGTCAATCGCAAACCAGCGAATCCCGCTCCGTTTCTGATTAGAATTGATTGTATTCCACGTGGTGCCAGTGCCCTTTAACAGTAGCAGCATCAGTTCAAGTTTGGCGCCAGTTTTGCTGTTGTGAAAGTCCACGAATTCTGTGGTGGCATCAACACTGTCTCCCAAACGGAGAATCTCACCCAGGATCTGCTGGAGAGAGCTGCTCTAGAGAGGGTAGGACAGAGCTGTGCTGCTGTCAGCTCTGTGCAGAGTTCCAGAGCCCCTGATGAACAGCCAATAAAGAAGCAGTACAAAGGTATGGGGGCTTGATTCTCTGTTTTTGGGACTATGTCCCTACGCCGTCATAAAAACTGTGGCCTTTCACGCCAGAAAAATCTAGCAGCTTTTGCTGCAGATACGGGCCCTCGTACTTCCGGGTGCTCCATGGCAGACTCAGACCGTGGAGCTCGACCCTGAACATAGTGTCGCCGATCGACCGCATGCCCAACCCCGACCGCCCGCAGGAACATTGCTCGGCCGCGTATATGCCCCCCCCCCCCAGCCCTCCGATCGGCCCGCCCCCGATCAGGGCGGCCGCGGACTGAGTCCGCAGCCGCCACGGTAGTATTCCAACCGGCAGGACCATGGTAGATCCACGCCATCGGGACTTTGGCCGGTCGGGGAAGGAGAATGGCGGGCCGGGCCTCCAATAGTGACCGCAGGTAGGTGACATGCAGTGCGGCGTACTCCCGCGTACTCCGCTTTTCGGGGCCCGCAGAATCGGGAACCGGTGCCGGTTTTGAGCGCCAAACTGGATTCCGAGCTCCAGCGCTGGCCGCGAATTCGGCGTCAGGGTGGGGAGAAACCAGCCCATGGTTTTGTCAATTGTGACAATGTAAATAATGATGCAAAGCCCACGTGTGTTGTATGCAGAGAAGTACTGGCAGATAAGAGGAGAACTTTCAGGTTTTGAAAGAGAAGTGTTGGGTGAAACGTTGCTTTTGAGGTTGAAATCCCAGAGTCAGTTATTAACTTAGAGTTGACACTAAATGAAAAGTCTATGCTGCTGTACCTGACCTGTAATACCACATTAAAAACACGCAAAATCCATGAGGCTGTCAGCATTTTGGTGTAGCATCTCCCAGGAGTATCCAGTGCTGAGTAATACACACGTTTTGTTGCTATTGTCCTTCATGGCGACCTACCTGTGCGAGGTTGGGTTTTCATAAAGATAAAGACGGCACAAAGGAACTGGCTGAACTCTGCACCTGATGTGAGTATTGCCTTCTCCTCCTGTGAACCTGATTCAGGTGAGATCGTGCAGACCAAACAGGCTTCCCTTTCGCATTATAGGTAAGCGAATGTGACGTGTGTCGCGCAGGTCAGATGGCGTGCGTCGTGAAAGTCAGCCGGCGTAGGTCGCGAAGGTGAGATGACGTGGGTCGTGAAGGTCGGCCGGCGTAGGTCGCGAAGGTGAGATGACGTGGGTCGTGAAGGTCGGCCGGCGTAGGTCGCGAAGGTGAGATGACGTGGGTCGTGAAGGTCAGGAGAATCCACACAAAACTCATAATGAAAAAATGAAATGAAAATCGCTTATTGTCAGGAGTAGGCTTCAATGAAGTTACTGTACTGTACCTACTGAGTGTTGACATTGCCAAAGACCCGGGCAAACGTCAGTGGGAGTATTCATTTGACCGGAAGTGGGGTTGGCCCGATTACTGAGCGGAACTCTCAACCCAGCAGCATCGGGCTACACATAGCGGCAGAGCAAAACAAAACGGACTGTTCGCCTCTTTGGTTGATTTCAGCAACTGAAGATGAAAAGTGGAAGAGAGCAGAGATAAATGGAGAAATCAGCGGCTGGAAGGTGCGAAGCATTTTGCCTTTTGAAAAGCTGTATCTTGTCGGAGGAAGGGAAGAGTTAAGAAGTTGGGGAGTGTTAAACCTTGAAAGGGCCTGTATTTCTGAGCAAATCTCTGACCTCGGTGATCGCAGAGCAAAACATTTTGGTTTTGCTTCTTGCTGACATTTTCCAACATGTTGTTTGGTTCTGTGGTTTGGATCGCATGTCGGCCCTTGCAAGCCAAAGGGTGGCGGACTGCCGGGGAATCACATGATCACAGCAAGTTCAACACTGCAGCCAACTGGTGCCGAAACCATTCCCCTCTCAGCACCTTTTACAGCTCCAGCCTCAGGGTTAGAAGGTTGTGGGTTCAAACCTCACTCCTTTCAGACGGTGAGGTTTCTCATCATGCCATTTGGAGAGTTGGGGGGGGGGGATGCATCCCCTCTGCCCAGGGCTGTTTTACTCTAGAATTAACGTTAATTGGCCCTCATTCAGGAGGAAGTCTCGCCTCAGAGAGCTGCTGTACAATCGGAGTGGCCGGCACTTCTCTGGCCCCAGCAGTGACACAAGCTCAAATGGACAGAAGGGGAGGTCCGTGAAGTCGACACAGCCTAAGTCGCAGAGTGCACAGGAAGGCATGTTTTCAGACACACAAGGCCTGAAGAGGACGGACGGCCCTGGGGAAGGTGGATCCGCCATTAAAATGGAATTTGAGGACAAGGTCAGCTTCTACACTGACTGTCAATCGTAGGAAACCCCAACCTTGGTGTACCTTAATACTATCACTTATTCTTTGTAACTTTTAAAATTAAAATTTTGCATCATATAAAGTGTATATTGGGGTATTGGGGTGTCAGGCGGGGGGGAGGCCTGTGGCAGAGGGAGGTCCAATGGACCCCGGACCTTACGGCGGGTGCCGGAGTTAGAAGGGGTCTTCTGTCGGAGGCATGTCCCCCTCACCCCCTTCCCACTCAAGGCCTCAACCTGATCATTTTCCGTCACCCCGCACAACACGGGGCTAAATCGCTGGCTTCTAAAGCAGACCAAGGCAGGCCAGCAGCACGGTTCAATTCCCGTACAAGCCTCCCCGAACAGGCGCCGGAATGTGGCGACTAGGGGCTTTTCACAGTAACTTCATTTGAAGCCTACTTGTGACAATAAGCAATTTTCATTTCATTTAATTTCCTCCCGCCAGATAACAATTGAGGCTGGGAAAGAACCGTTAAGCTAGAATAATTAACCACGTAAAGGCCTCGATTGGCCCACCCCAGCGTCAATTCATTAAGCGCATGGGCAGCACAGTGGTTAGCACTGCTGCTCAGGGCCGGCTCAAGGCACCGGCAACTCGGGCGACTGCCCGGGGCGCCATGTGCTCGGGGGCGCCAGAGACTCGGGTCCCGCGCATGCGCAGTTGGGCCGGTGCCAACCAGCGCATGCGCGGTGGCCGCTCGCCCCCAGGGTGGCCCCCCGGCTCGGTCCGCCCCCCCGCTCAGTCCCCCCCGCCCCGCCCTCGGGCCCGCCCCCCCGCCCCGCCCTCGGGTCCGCCCCCCGCCCTCGGGTCCGCCCCCCCCGCCCCGCCCTCGGGTCCGCCCCCCCGCCCCGCCCTCGGGTCCGCCCCCCGCCCCGCCCTCGGGTCCGCCCCCCCGCGCCCGCCCCCCCTCGGGTCCGCCCCCCCGCGCCCTCGGGTCCGCCCCCCCTTCGGGTCCGCCCCCCGCGTCCGCCCCCCCTCGGGTCCGCCCCCCCCTCGGCCCCGCCCCCCCCCCTCGCCCCCCCCCCTCGGTCCCCCCCCCCCTCGCCCCCCCCCCCTCGGCCCCCCCCTCAGCCCCGCCCCCCCTCGGCCCCGCGCCCCCCCCCCCCCCCCGCCCCCCCCCCCCCAAGGGCGCCGAAGTTCAGCTTGCCCGGGGCGCCAGCAACCCTAGAGCCGGCGCTGCTGCTGCTTCATGACTCCAAGCACCCAGGTTCGATCCCAGCTCTGGGTCACTGTCCATGTGGAGTTTGCACATTCTCCCAAAGTCTGCGTGGGTCTGACTCCAACAACCCAAAGATGTGCAGGTGGAGTGACCATGCTAAATTTCCCCATAAGTGGAAGAAACAAATGATGTACTCTAAATTTCGTTTAAATTCGTTGAGCAGTCAACGCGGATGGGAACCCGACTGGAAACCCTCTAAATGCAGCCACCCCCCCATCCCCCTGCCTCAAATATCCACCAAACTCAAGCCCAGGTCATGAGCACAGAATGTACCGTGGCACTGAGGGAGCGCCGCACTGTCGGAGATGCTGAAATCTGGATGAAGCACTCATCTAGGTCACGCTATTTTGAAGATGAGAGGGGAGTTCTCCCAGGAGTTATGGACCAATATTAATTCCTCACCTAACACCTTGTAAACAAACGATCTGGGGAGGGATTCACCGTCGGAGAATCGCCGGGGGTGGGCGTGAATCCCGCCCCGCCGGGTCAGAGAATCGGCGGGGGTGGGCGTGAATCCCGCCCCGCCGGGTCGGAGAATCGCCGGGGGTGGGCGTGAATCCCGCCCCGCCGGGTCGGAGAATCGCCGGGGTCGGCGTGAATCCCGCCCCGCCGGGTCGGAGAATCGCCGGGGGTGGGCGTGAATCCCGCCCCGCCGGGTCAGAGAATCGCCGGGGGTCGGCGTGAATCCCGCCCCGCCGGGTCAGAGAATCGCCGGGGGTGGGCGTGAATCCCGCCCCGCCGGGTCAGAGAATCGCCGGGGGTGGGCGTGAATCCCGCCCCGCCGGCTGCCATATTCTCCGGCGCCGGGGTTTTGGCGGGGACTGGAATCGCGCTGCACTGGTCGGCGGCCGTTGGCAGCGGCCCCCTCGGCGATTCTCCGGCCCGCGATGGGCCGAGTGGCCACCCGTTTTCGGCGGGTCCCGCCGGCGTAAATCACAACAGGTCCTCACCGGTGGGACCTGGCTCCACGGGCGGCCTACAGAGTCCTCGGGGGGGGGGGCACGGGGTGATCTGGCCCCGGGAGGTGCCCCTACAGTGGCCTAGCCGGCCCGCGATCGGGGGCCACCGATCCCCGGGTGGGCCTGTGCCGTGGGGGCACACTGTCTTTCCGCCATGGCCGGTGCGGAGAGGAACCCTCCCTGCCCATGCACTGGGATGATACCAGCACACGTTGGCGCTCCCGCGCATGCGCCAACTCGCACCGGCCAGCGGAGGCCCTTTGGCGCCGGTTGGCGTGGCGCCAAGCCCCTTCCGCGCCAGCTGGCACGACGCCAAACACTCCGGCGATGACCTAGCCCCTGAGGGTGCGGAGGATTCCACACCTTCGGGACAGCCTGACGCCGGAGTGGTTCAGGCCATTCCTCGGCACCGGAATGTCCCACCCCGCCGGTTCACAGAGAATCCCGTCCCTGGTCTTTATCAACAGGATATTGGGCTGGTTTAGCACAGTGGGCTAAACAGCTGGTTTGTAATGCAGAACAATGCCAGCAGCGCGGGTTCAATTCCCGTACCGGCCTCCCCAAACAGGCACCGGAATGTGGCGACTAGGGGCTTTTCACAGTAACTTCATTGAAGCCTACTTGTGACAATAAGCGATTATTATTATCACACTGATGTGTGCCGGACTTTATTGTGCAGAAAATGGCTGATGCGTTTACAACCTTCCAAACAGAATCATTGTGTTGTGTGTTTCTGAGAGACAGGATTAAATATTTCAGATAAAGGTTTCTTTAGAAACACTGTGTACTCGAGTTCAATTCAATCTAATACACAACAACCTCAAATCCCTTTCCACCCAGACTGGCTTGAACTGTTCGCTGGTTAACCTTGGTGATATCAGTGCAAAGGGGGGGGGGGGGGGGGGCATTTTTTAAAAGTCATTCTCAAGATGTGGGCATCGATGACCAGGCCAGCATTAGTTGCCCATCGCTAATTGCCCTTGAGAAGGTGGTGGTGAGCTGCCTTCTTGAACCGCTGCAGTCCCTGAGGTGTAGGTACACCCACAGTGCTGTTAGGGAGGGAGTTCCAGGATTTTGACCCAGCGATAGTGAAGGAGCGGCCGATATATTTCTAAGTCAGGGTGGTGAGTGGTTTGGAGGGGAGCTTCCAGTCGGTGGTGTTCCCAGGTATCTGCTGCCCTTGGCCGCATGGGCGGTAGAGGTCACAGGTCTGGAAGGTGCTGTTGAAGGAGACTCGCTGAGTGAAAAGTAGATTTGGGTCACTCTAAACGAGCACGCCCACCTTCCAGTGTCTTGGTTGTCAAGTGTTTAATGGCCCCCAGCAAGCGTGGGGTCCAGATCCATGCACGGACCCAAATATAAATATAAATCTTGATGACTGGTCCTCTATTAATGACTTGGGGTTGAGTGGGATGGCTATCTCTCTTCAACCAAGGCTGACGCACTGCAGCAACTCAACAAGGCCTCTTCAACAGCACCTTGCAATCTCTACCACCGAGAAGGACGGCCACCTTAATCCGGAAGCATCACCTCCTCGAAATTCCCCTTCAAGTTACCTCACCATCCTGACTTGGAACTATATCGCCGTTCCTTCACTGCGACCGGATAAAAATCCGACATTCCGACTGCCTGAGGGCCGTTTTTAGAGAGACCCCAACGTCATTGTTCCAGATTTGTTTTTGAACCGACTAGAAATTCTCAACTGGCCCATGTGGTAGGATTTGAATTTGTTTTGCCTGGAATTTTAGTCCAGTTTATTAAAAAAAAAAGCATCTGATTTATTAAAAAGCCGATCATCAGTGAAGGGGTCCAGAGAGCTGCAAGATTGTCATAAAAACACCACTGGTTCACGAATGTCCTGCGGAATGAGGTAGCTGCTGTCCTTACCTGGTCAGGGGCTAGAAATAACTCCTGTCCCACGCGCACACATTGTTAACTTTTAGGGCAGTACGGTAGCACAGTGGTTAACACAGTTGCTTCACAGCTCCAGGGTCCCAGGTTCCATTCCCGGCTTGGGTCACAGTCTGTGCAGAGTCTGCACGTTCTCCCCATGTCTGCGTGGGTTTCCTCCGGGTGCTCCGGTTTCCTCCCACAATCCAAAGATGTGCAGGTTGGGTGGATTAGCCATGCTCAATTGCCCTTAATGTCCGAACAGGTTAGGTGGGATTACTGCGTTACGGGGCTAGGGTGAGGTGTGGGCTTCGGTAGGGTGTGATGTGTTGGGCAGGCTGGGTCGATGTGGACTGCACTTGATGCAGTGTAGCGAGAGACAGACTTCCAACACTTGATGAGATGCAACACGATTTTATTTAACATCTAAACTGTTATACATGTTCAACTGTGGGTTGACACTATGCTGACGTGAATGGAGACCTGATGCTAGCCTGACCAGACTTACTAGCTACCACATGGTGTTGGCACTGGCTAGCTCGTGGACTCTGACTGTCTCAGTAGCTGGGTCCCGAGAGAGCGGGAAACCTGGTGCCCTCTGGCTTTATAGTGGTCGTGTCCTGTCTGGTGATTGGCTGCTGTGTTCTGTGTGCTTACTGGTCATCCTGTGTGCCAATCACTGCTGTCTGCACTCCATTATATACATAGATGTATATTATGACAGGGTGCTCTTTCCAAGGGTTGGTGAAGACTCGATGGGCCGAATGGCCTCCTTCTGCACTGTAAATTCTATGAGCCGCCCTCCAAAGTGGCCTAGTAAGATGGCAGCTCGCACACCACCTTCTCGAGGGTAATCGGAGGTGGACAATAATCAGCGATCAGCGATTGATCACATCCCAAGAATGTATATTTTAAAAGTATGTTGACGTCTCTTGCTGGGGGGGGGGGGGGGGGGGGGGGGCTGTGAGAAAGGAACGCACAACCTTCTGACTGGAAAGTAAGATGCAAACACTGAGCCAGGGGTCACTGGATAGAAATCAAGAGGAAGCCCTGTGGTTGGGAAGCATTTTCAAAATGATACTAACATGTGTTTCATGTAAAGGTGGGGGAGGGAAGGATTCAGTTTCATGGAACGGTTTGAGATCTAAAAACAATCGCCAGTCAAGTTCCTGGAAGACAGCCTAGATTTTATTTAAAATATGATTTCCTTTTCGGCAACCGGAGCCTCGTGGCAGAGTGATCACTCCCCAGAGCAGGAGAGCGGAGCACTGATAGCTCCCTGGAGCCTGCTACACGGGAATATACACCGTGCAGCTTCTCTTGCCTGCTATGCAGGAGGAGGCCATTCAGCCCCTCAGGTCTGCTACACACGAACAGGAGGAGGCCATTCATCCCCTCGGGCCTGCTACATAGGAACAGAAGGAGGCCATTCAGCTTCTCGGGCCTGCTACATAGGAACAGGAGGAGGCCATTCAGCCCCTCGAGCCTGACACACAGGAACAGGAGGAGGCCGTTCAGCCCCTCGGGCCTGCTACATAAAAAAAGGGGGATGCCATTCAGCCCCTTGGGCCTGCTACATAGGAAAAGGAGGATGCCATTCAGCCCCTGAAGCCTGTGACATCGGGACAAAAGAATCCATTCAGCCCCTCAAGCCTGTTATATAGAAACAGGAGGAGGCCATTCAGCCCCTCAAGATTAACCAACCATTGTATTGAATCACGTCTGATCTGTATCTTAACTCCATCTAACTGCCTTGGTTCCATAACCCTGAACACAACAAACATCTATCAGTCTTAGCTTTGAAAATTTCAGTTATCTCCAACCACAGCAACTATCTGTGGGAGAGAGTTCTACAACTCCTCCATGGCCAATCTACTCTTCCGAAGGTCTGCTGCTCAGGATGAAGGCAGTGCTCCAGATGAATGGACCTTCCACCAGCTTGACAGCAAAGATCAATAAATGGTGTGGTCAGAGAGGGCAGTCAGTGCTTGTGGAACCAGCACATTGGAGAAGGCAAGGGTAGTGGACTTCAGGGGGCAAGATCTGCCCGGTCTGGGGGGGGTCCTCCAACCTGACAACCCTCCGCAGTCTCTGCTCTCCTCCAATTCCAGCCTCATGCGCATTCCCGCTATCCATTGCTCCAACACTGGCAGCCGTGCGTTCTGGAGTCTGGAGTTCCCTCCCTCTCTCTCCACCTCTCTCCCTTTCCTCGCACTCTCCTCCTTGAAGAAGCTCCTTAAAAACCCACCTCTTTAACTGAGCTTTGGTCCTAAGATCTCATTCCATGAGCCGGGGTCAAATTCAGTTTGCTGACGCACCTGTAAGGAAGGCACTTGGGGCTGTTTTGCTGTTAAAAGCACAAAATGAATGCAGGCTGTTGTTGTTGATGCATCGTAAGCACAAGGAACAATCAGGATTTGAAGGGTTAACGTGTTGATCTTTCTGGTTGCCTCAGCTCAGAGGGACTCTGGAATTTGTCAGAGAGCCAGTGAGACAGAAAGGGGTAGATAACAGGAGCTCTGTCTTCTCTTTCATCGTTTTTG
The DNA here is from genome assembly GCF_902713615.1 of Scyliorhinus canicula. NCBI lineage: Eukaryota > Metazoa > Chordata > Chondrichthyes > Carcharhiniformes > Scyliorhinidae > Scyliorhinus > Scyliorhinus canicula. Next base: position 230,292,397 of record NC_052149.1, on the reverse strand, counting down.
TTTTAAGTCTGTTCGAGACCAGCCTTTTGTTAATCAACTGTGACTGGACAGAGAGTCCTGAACTCGGGGGAGAGAAACCATGCCAGAAATCCATTAGATAATTCTGCTTTGAATCAACCCAAAAAAATACGTGTGCTGGAAAAAGAAAATGATTAAATCCATTCTTGGAGAAGTAAAAATATGAATGAAGCTGGAAAACCCATGCGGACTATTGGCATGATTGTGTCACCACGGCAACAATCATAGAATCCCTACAGTGAGAAGGAGGCCATTCAGCCCATCAAGTCTGCACTGACCCTCTGAAGGAGCACTCAATCCAAATCCACTCCACCGTTCTATCTCAATGACCCCCTTACCCTAACTCACACATCTTTGGACATTAAGGAGCAATCTAACACGGCCAATCCACCTAACCTGCACGTCTTTGGACACCAAGGGGAAATTCATCATGGCCAATCCACCTAACCTGCACGTCTTTGGACACCAAGGGGAAATTCATCGTGGCCAATCCACCTAACCTGCACGTCTTTGGACACCAAGGGGAAATTCATCGTGGCCAATCCACCTAACCTGCACGTCTTTGGACTGTGGGAAGAAACCAGAGCACCCGGAGGAAACCCAGGCGGATTGGGGGAGAATGTGCAAACTCCACATGGACAGTCACCCAAGGCTGGAATCGAATCCGGGTCCCTGGCGTGTGAGACAGCTGTGTGAACCACTGTGCCACCGTGCCGCCCCCGACAGGTGAATCAATCTTGATTCACCTCTGCAATTTGGGAGCATACAGATTGGATCAGACAATCGCAACCCGTCCAAGATTATCTCCGGCTGGACGTGTATCCTGGAGGTTTTATTACTTAGTCTCCTCCCACCCCACAACCCACATTCTCGTCAGTTTTTTGACGCATCCACCCTCACAGTGATCCGCCAATCAGAAATTAAGAAGACTCTATTGTTTTTCATGAGATGTGGACTCCCCGAAGTGCCCTTTCAGAGGGCAGTGTGTAAGAGTCTGGAGACAGATGTAGACCTGACCAGTTAGGGACGGCAGAATTCGAAGGAGTCATCGGTGAACCAGATGGGTTTTTACAACAATCGCCGATAGTTTCATGGCCCCCATTACTGAGAAGAGCTTTATGATCCCATTCTTTGAATTTAAATTCCACCAGCTGCCGTGGTGGGATTTGAACCCATGCCCCCAGTGCGTTAGTCTGGCCCACTCATTACTAGTCCAGTGACGGGACCTCTACACCACCATCTTCATGTCCCGATTGGATGCTTCTTGGCTGTAGGCAAACTTTCCTCCCTCCAGCCTTAGTGAGGCCACACTTGGAATACAGTGGTCAATTCCGGTCGCCACACTACCAGAAGGATGTGGAGGCTTTAGAGAGGGTGCATAAGAGATTTACCAGGGTGTTGCCTGGTACGGAGGGCATTAGCTATGAGGAGTGGTTGAATAAACTCTGTTTACTCTGGAACGACGGAGGTTGAGGGGTGACCTGATAGAGGTCTCCAAAATTATGAGGGGCATAGAGAGAGTGGATAGTCAGAGGCTTTTCCCAGGGTAGAGAGGTCAATTACTAGGGGGCATAGGTGTAAGGTGCGAGGGGCAAGGTTTAGAGGAGATGTACGAGGTAAGATTTTTTTACAGAGGGTAGTGAGTGCCTGGAACTCGCTGCCGGGGGAGGTGGGGGAAGCAGGGATGATAGTGACATTTAAAGGGCATCTTGACAAATACATGAATAGGATGGGAATAGAGGGATACGGACCCTGGAAGTGTAGAAGATTTTAGTTTAGATGGTTGGCACAGGCTTGGAGGGCCGAAGGGCCTGTTCCTGTGCTGTACTTTTCCTTGTTCTTTGTTCTTTGTTCTAACCCCATATCCAATATTTTTTAAAGGATCAAATATAAGTGATGAGAAAATGAAAGACACGCACATATTTTGTAAACGCAGCCCTGATTCCTTTTTTACCATGGGCCTTTGCTCACTACAGGGTCCTGGGGGATTGATCTTCAAGTTCCAGAGGCTCCATGACCCTTTGGCCCAACGCTTCCCAACTTGTTTATGCCAAGACTGCCCAACCCTCTTAACCAGCGTTCAAATCTTTCTTTGGTTTTAACGCCCCCTTCCCCCCCCCCCCCCCCCCATCGCTGTGGCCTGCACCAGACTCCTCAACAACCCTCCACCGATTTCTCCAACCCTCCAATTCTTCGACAAATGCGCTCCCTTCGTCAGTGGTGACTCAGCCCCCCCCCCCCCCTGTTAAGACCCCTGTTAAAAGCCACCTCTCCGATCAAAGCTTTTGATCCTCGAATATGTTTTGTTGGCTTGGCCCCCATGTTATTTGTTTAGCCTCAGAGCGAACGTTGACTGCGGGGGTGGGGCACAGATCGGCCACCGACCACATTTTCTGCTCCTCGTTTTGAACACACATCCTGCCCCTTGCTAGATGTCCAGTATCCAAGCAAAAAGGGTCCAAATGTTCGTGAAAAGGTTGGCAACTTTATAAAGCTGCTTTGTAACTTGCTCACAAGTCACTAATTCAGTCAAGTATTCAGCTGCCGATATTTGCCAACTATTTCGCTAACATTTGTTCTCTGTTTGCTGGGACTTTGGACAGTTATCAAGAACAGGATGTGTGTGAGGTGTATGGAGCAGGAGGTGTGGGTGGTGTCGAATTGATATCCATTCCTTAGAAACTAGCAGTCAACAAGGCCAATTTTCCCACCGCCCTCCCACCCCAGCACCCATCCGCAATAGAAAATAAAGAGTTTGCATTTGCGTAGCACCTTTCACTAGCTCAGGATCTGCCAAAACACTCCACTACCACTTAAGTACTTTTGAAGTGACGTCACCGTACTAATGTAGGCAAATTCAGGAGCCAAATGGGTGCACAGCAAGACCCCACAAACAGCAATGAGATAAATGATCAATCTATCTCGGAGGGGGATCTTGGTGGTGCTGTGGGGCAAGTCCCAGATTCTGAGACGGAGGCCCCACATTTGAGTCCATCTCAGGACCTGATGACCAAGGGACGCTCATAACACGACCAAACAGGTTGATTATCAAACCGGAAATCTTTCCAAAAGACGGCAATGGCAGGTGGTAAGGTGGGGAGAGATTCCGCGTCCCCCACGCAATGGAAAGAGAGTGGAGCCTCTACCCTCACTACCCATCACTCCAACCTTCAGCTTGCACGTTGCCACAGCAACACAGACTCATACACTATCTATGTGGGCAGCACGGTAGCACAGTGGTTAGCACAGTTGCTTCACAGCTCCAGGGTCCCAGGTTCGATTCCCGGCTTGGGTCACTGTCTGTGCGGAGTCTGCACATCCTCACCATGCCTGTGTGGGTTTCCTCCGGGTGCTCCGGTTTCCTCCCACAGTCCAAAGATGTGCGGGTTAGGTGGATTGGCCAGGATAAATTGCCCTTAGTGTCCAAAAAATGTTAAGTGGGGGTTACTGGGTTACGGGGATAGGGTAGATACGTGGGCTTCAGTCGGGTTCTCTTTGTAAGGGCCGGTGCAGACTCGATGGGCCGAATGGCCTCCTTCTGCACTGTAAATTCTATGATTCTGTGATCTATATTAGGTGCTCGTTAAGGACTAGATAATAGCTAGAGCTCCCCTGTTTGTTTTTTATACAGAGCGGATATTTCATGTGCACCCGAAAGAGCAAACCGCACCTTGGTTTACCGTTCCATCTGAGAGATAACGCTTGCAACAGTACAGCGCTCCCTCAGTACATTACTGGACAGGGAGTGTCAGCCTGGATTTCACTGGTGTCTGGAGCGGAACTTGAACTCAGCACCTTCTAACTCAGGGGCGGGACTGTTGCCCACTGTGCCATGGCTGACAACTGTGAAAGAGGCTATTTGGGATATTATTTGTAAGTAGCTCATTAACAACGTACCCATCGGGACGCGACCAAACATACCCAGATACCAGACATGGTCACCTTCACCTCAAAGGACGAACAAGTGAAGGGAAGTGATTTAAGCAGGGTTATATTTCCATTGCAGACAGTTCAGGGAGGATTTTCTGGCTTGATTCCTGGGTGGCACAGTGGCACAGTGGTTCGCACTGCTGCATCACAGCGCCAGGGACCCGGGTTCAATTCCAAACCTTGGGTGACTGTGTGGAGTTTGTACATTTTCCCCGTGTCTGCGTGCATTTCGTCCCGGGGCCCCGATTCCCTCCCACAGGCCGAAGATGTGCAGGTTAGGTGGGGGTACGGGGATAGGGTGGGTGAGTGGGCCTAGAAAGGATGCTCTTTCGGAGAGCCGGTGCAGTCTCGTTGGACCTTCTTCTGCACTGCAAAGATTCCAATGAAGGGCTTTTTCTGATGAGAGATCGAGCAGGCAGGGCCTGTACCCATTGGAGTTCAGAAAAATGAGAGGCAATCTCAGTGAAACAAAAAAGATTCTGAGGGGCCTTTGATAAGGTGGATACTGAGGCAATATTTCCCCTCACTGGGGGTCTAGGACGCGGGGCACAGTTTCAAAATAAAGAGTCTCCCATTCAAAATGGAGATGAGGAGGAATTTCTCTCCCTCATTCTGTTGTCAGTGTTTGGAATTTTCTTCCCCAGAGAGCAGTGGGGGCCAGGGTTCAGTGAAAACATTCAAGGCTGAGGTAGACAGGTTTATGATCGTCAAGGGAGTCAAGGGTTATTGGGGCCGACAGCAAAGTGGAGTTGAGGCCACAATGAGATTTGCCGTGATCTTATAGAAGAATGGGGAGAGCAGGCTTGAGGGGGGGGGGGGGGGGGGGGGGGAATGGCCTACTGCTGCCCCCATTTCTGATGTCCGTATTGTTGTGAGATCACATGAGTGAAGAGTCAGATTCTTTTCTATTTATTTTCAAAGGGCTGCAGCTACTTTGGCTGAAACTTTCTACAATGTGACTTTGGGGCCATTCCTTCCTGTGGGTTTGCATTGGGCCCCACCATGGAGGCGATTCAGCAGGCGGAAAGTGATGTGAAGTCTCACGCGACGCCACATTTATAATTGAGCACCGAGAGTAAGAGCTATGTTGGATGTATTCCTGTACTCGGGGTGTGTACACACGTTGCGGTACAAATTACAATAATGAACCCCTCCTAATCCTTGTATATTGTTTATATTCCTGCGATTCCTTTATCAGTCACACACTAATGGCAACGGTTGAGAAAATTTGAAGAACACCACGTACAACATAGTGACAGCACTGAGCGGATTCTGATCGCCAAGTACGATAAAGTTACAGCTGCTTGCTTACCTGGACTGGCTGAAGATACCTCAAAAGTTCAACAGTGTGAATGAGAACCATCGTAACCAGGACCCCAGGAGGTTAAGAATCCTTGCTTGCAGAGTAGCCACATGGCAAGGGTGCAAGGTGGCAGCAAGATGACTGTTGTCCACGGTTATTATTTTTCCAATTAAGGGGCAATTTAGTGTGACCAATCCACCTACCCTGCATATCTTTGGGCTTGTGGGAGTGAGGCCAACGCAGACACGGGGACAATGTGCAAACTCCACACGGACAGTGACCCGGGGCCGGAATCGAACCCGGGTCCTCATTGCCCGGCCCCACCGTGCTACCCGTGCTGGTCTGACAGGATATCGGGTGAAAGAGCGCAGCAGCATCGCCGTCCATGGATTCTCACCTTGAATGGCTGTGTGGGAGGGGCCCCATCCTAAAGCGCAGGAATGACCCATCGAAACATCGGAGGGGTTTCCAGGCAGGCTGAAGGCCGGCTGTGACTCCAGCCCTCTGGAAAATAAAAGACCCGAGGCCTGTCTGTGAAAATAGACTGCCCCGGAGAAGGAGAAGCTGAGATGAAGCCAATATATGAGAAAATGGCACTCAAATATCCACTGATGAATAGAAGGCGTCAGATAAAGGGCGAAATTTCCCATCTGGGACTAAATCCTGTGGCAGGATGGGAACGGGGAGCGTTTCCCACTGCGGCGGCGGGGGGGGGGGGGGGCACCACACCAGACAGTCGGGCTCCAACCTCATTCATTATGCACCTGGGAGTTTAACACTGTATTGCTGTGGTGGGGCAGACATGATGCCGTGAGTCCCGCCATTGTATCTGGGTGCCCAACATCACTGCCCTACCCTTGAAGAAGATGGGCCTCCTGAAAAACTCTGAGAATGGAAGATGGACCTCCCCGATGATACTGGTTCACTCGGAGGACCTACTCCTGCTCCTCTCCTTTACGGTCCGATGGAAGATCTACCTGCAGGTGTTCCCCCACCCGCTGCTCTGATATTCTGGGGTCCAGGGTTGCTGACGGACTCTATCCAGAGGCAGCCCAGGAATTGTCCAGGTGAGTCCTGACTTCGGCACGGCACGTTATTCCAGACCTGCTTTCCCGTTTGCGTCATGGGGAATCGGTTGCAACTGGAAGATTCCAGTCAGGCCTTCATCTGCACAGCATCAGCGGGCTGCAGCTTTGTCTCACCCCGGCCTGCAGCGGGATTTTCAATCGCCACGGTGGGCATCAGCGAAGATCCTGCGGGAAATTCACTCCGGTGTAAAACTGACTTTTGGACTCTCGCCAAATCCTCCTCCCTCCCTGTCCGTCAGTGGGGCCAGGGGTGAATTCTGCCCTCAGTCTCTGAGTTCAAGTCATTTCGTCAACAAATGAAACTGTGTTTCCTGGATCCACGAATGGGTAAACCAGAGAGAACACTTGTAAAATGAAGGCGGTCCTGGTTAATGAGGGATTTAATGGGTTAACACACCAGGATTGACATTGAACATCAAGCGAACCCTAGGAAGAGATAGATTGGCCCTTCTGGGAGATCACCTCAAAGTAACAGGTCATCACTGCAGGAGTTCTCAGGGTGGTGTCCGAGGCCCAACCATCTTCAGCTGCTTCATCAATAACCTCCCTTCCATCATAAGGTCAGAAGTGGGGATGTTCACAGACAATGTTCAGCTCCATTCGCGTCTCCTCAGACAATGAAGCAGTCCATGTCCAAATGCAGCAAGACCTGGACAATATCCAGGCTTGGGCTGACAAGTGGCAAGTTAGATTCACACCACTGTCGATTTTGTAACGCGTCATCGCTTCTACCCAAATGCAAATCTTTCAAACTGATCCACTGAAGAAGGAGCAAGGTTCAACACATGACTTAAAGAGAGGAGGAAATTGGAAGCCAGCAATGGTAAAGTTGCAAGCATTAGGGGGTGCTTTGACAATTGGAATGGCAGAAGTCTAAGAAGCTACACCAGGTTGGTGAGGAAGTGAAACATGGAGTGGAACTGAATGCTGGGGTGCTGGTTGAATAAAAGTTCCATATGGTGAATGTGGATCGATTATAACGCAACCTGAGGCATTCCCGGTGATTGGGATTTTATGGCCACAGAGGAGTGTTAAACATTCGCTTAAGGTTAAAATCAATACAACAACAAGTGCTAATCTCTCAATACCATGGAGGAAATAATAATAATCTTTATTATTGTCACAAGTAGGCTTACATTAAAACTGCAAAGAAGTTACTGTGAAAGTCCCCTAGTTGCCACACTCCGGTGCCTGTTCAGGTACACGGAGGGAGAATTCAGAATGTCCAATTCACCCAACAGAAACCGGAGCACCCGGAGGAAACCCACGCAGACACGGGGAGAATGTGCGGACTCCGCACAGACAGTGACCCAGCCGGGAATCAGTACTGCGCGTTGCAGTGTGACGTAGGGTGCACTGTCCGATCCCACAAACAGCGGCGAGATAACAACCTGATCATCTGCCAAGTATGTAGTGATCTCTGTATGTGCATGTACACAAGGGGTTAATGTGTAATCAGCAGCACCACATGATCACTAGAGGGCCGGACCAACAGGGGTATAAAGGGCAACCACATTGGGTCTCTGGCTCTCTTGGGGGTGCACTGTGACCAGGGCAATAGCAGACTAGTTCAGATGGCTAGCGGAGTTACGTATAGTTACTGTAGTTAGATCCTGTTAACCTTATCACTAGCATCAAAGTAAAGAACTCATCCAATTATTGTTATAGTTACTCAATAAACCTTTTGTTACTACTGGACGAGTTTGAGTCTGCTTCATCGAGATTCAGAAGACCTCACCATTAACCAAGGATTGAGTAGCACATGTTACCTACCACACATGTAACAAAACATGGTACCAGGCGTGTTGGCTTTAACAGAACTAGTTAGAGTAGAAACAGAGAAGAAAATTCAGACCGGATATTCGACTGTGGAAGGCTTCGCAACAACTAGATCCTCGTTGACTAATTATGGGACTCATTGGACCTCGGGCAGCTGGAAACAACCGGTAATTTAAATTATAACTGGAAAAGATTTGAACAGATATTCAATTTGATTTGATTTGCTTTATTATTGTCACATGTATTAGTATACAGTGAAAAGTATTGTTTCTTGCATGCTGTACAAACAATGCATACCGTACATGGGGAAGGAAAGAGAGACTGCAGCATATAATGTTACAGTTATAGCTAGGTGTAGAGAAAAGATCACCTTAATACGAAGTAGGTCCATTCAAAATTCTGATGGCAGTAGGGAAGAAGCTGTTCTTGAGTTGGTTGGTACATGACCTCAAACCTGACGGAAGAAGGTGGAAGAGAGTATGTCCGGGGTGCATGGGGTCCTTAATTATGCTGGCTGCCTTTCTGAGGCAGCGGGAATTATAGATAGAGTCAATGGATGGGAGGCTAGTTTGCGTGATGGACTGGGCTACATTCACGACCTTTTGTAGTTTCCTGCAGTCTTGGGCAGAGCAGGCTCCATACCAAGCTGTGATACAACCAGAAAGAATGCTTTCTATGGTGCATCTGTGGAAGTTGGTGAGGGTCGTAGCTGACATGCCAAATTTCCTTAGTCTTATGAGAAAGTAGAGTCGTTGGTGGGCTTTCTTAACTGTAGTGTTGGCATGGGGGGACCAAGACAGGCTGTTGGTGATCTGTACACCTAAAACCTTGAAGCTCTCGACCCTTTCTACTTCGTTCGCATTGATGTAGACAGGGGCATGTTTTCCTAACGTCGATGATAATCTCCTTTGTTTTATTTTGATATTCCAAACATCAATTTGTTTTGATATTCCAAATATTTATCGCAGCTAATGATTTAAGCAACAAGAAGACACTGAATGTCTACCCATTGTATGTGAGTCAAGAAATCACAATTCCCATACAGGATGTGCAGGATCACAGCGAGACTGACATATCTCAGCTCATCTGCACAGAAGCATTCAACAATCAGAGGAAGGCTACTCATGACTCCGAGAGACCACGTCAATAGAAATCCTGAAGATTTTGACTCCAGAAGAGGAGCTCAAAAAGATCACAGATGATTCAAATGAACCTGAAATGACACCAAAAGAGGTGCACCAAAAAATCAATGATGATTCAAGTGAACCAGAAATGACTCAGGAAGAGAAGTACCAAGGAAGCAAAGAAGAGGAATCAAATCCACCACAAATGACTGATGTCACCAACATCAATGCAACACCAGATCATTCTCAGAATTCTCAAGAAGAAACGCTCAATGTAACAGATACCACAAAGGACACTGACACCAATAACTGTGACAATGACTCACATCATCCACACGGAACACTCATTGAGCCCAACAAGAACAACAAAAACCGCAAGAAGCACAGCAGAAACAAGAACAACAGCAACAACAAAAACAACATGCAGCACAACAAGAGCAACAAAAACAACAAGAAGCACTGCAGAAAAAAAACGACAGCAACATCAAAAACTACAAGAACAACAACAAAAATAACAAGAAGCATAACAAAAGCAAAAACAACAAGCACAACAAGAAAAACAACAAGAATAACAGCAAAAAATAACAGTGAAAACAACAAAAACAGAAACAACAAGCACGGCACAAACAACAACAAGAACGACAACAAGAACGATAACAAAAATGACCAATACAGAAACAACAGAAATGACAACAATGAAATAACAATCTGTACAACATGGTACAACTCTGCACATGAAGGACAATGCCACAGCACACTGCAAAACAATGACAAGACTACAAACATGCCATGGCATGACAAAGAATCTCACGATTCACATCTGCTCCAGAACAAGCAAGCACACCAGCTTTCAAGGCAGATGACACACTAGATCAATACCGCAGGCACAGGAAAAAGTCCAGGTCAGACAGCAAAGATGACATACAGAATCAATACCGCAAACACAAAGTCCAGGTCAGACAACGGCGTAACACAGAATCACTGCCACAAGTATAGAGAAAGAAAAAAGAAAGTCTAAATCAGACAACAAAGTGATTCAACCATTCGAACACCTCATGATGACTTGATGGTCACTTAACACACGAACACTGACGACGGTTCACAAAGAAATAACGACATCAATATCATCACTTCAACAACATAAGACAAAAGCAACTCAACCGAACAAATCCATACAGTTTGGACTCACAATTTTTAAAATTAAGATTGGACTCATAAATATTAATTGCTTTGTATAATATCAATATCATCACAACTTGTACATAACATCATTTGCCTACCTATTTCGCGCAAGCGAAAAAAAGAGACTAAATGTATTCACATTTGACAGACTAACTCATTGATTTTATGTAATGCATTTGCAAACTGCATCCATTATGTTTGTTCAATTTTCTTTACAACATACACAAAATATGTAACACAAAAAAAGGGGGATGTAGTGATCTCTATATGTGCATGTACACAAGGGGTTAATGTGTAACCAGTATCACTACATGATCACTAGAGGGCCATACCAACAGGGGTATAAAAGGCAGTTGGGTCTCTGGTTCTCTTGGGGGTGCACTGTGACCAAGGCAATAGCAGACTAGTTCAGATGGCTAGTGGAGTTCCGTACAGTTTCTGTAGTTAGATCGTGTTAACCTTATCACTAATATCAATTATTGCTATAGTTACTCAATAAACCTTTTGTTACTACTGGACAAGTTCGAGTCTTCTTCATCGAGATTCAGAAGACCTCATCATTAACCAAGAATTGAGTAGCACACGTTACCTACCCCACAGGTAACCAAACAAAATGCTTAAAATTGCAAGGGAATTAGTTAGATCAAACATGGAAACAGAAGTGAAGCAAAAATTCTTTGAACCTTGCTGAATTCTGTTAGCAATTCAACCAGGTGGCCTTTTATTCTTTCATGGAATGTGGGCATTGCCCATCCCTAATTACCCTTGAACTGAGTGTCTCACTCGGTCTTTTCAGAGGGGCAGTTAAGAGTCAACCACATTGCTGTGGGTCCTGAGTCACATATAGGCCAGACCGGGCAAGGACGGCAGATTTCCCTCGCTGCAGTGAAGCAGATGGATTTTTACGAGAATCGATGATAGTCGCTATATTTTCCATTACTGAGACTAGCGTCCAATTACAGATTTATTCGCTGAACTTTTAAATTCCACTAGTTGCTGTGGTGGGATTTGAACCCGTGTCCCCCAGAGTCTGGGCCTTTGGGTTACTAGTCCAGTAACATCTTTAGAACATAGAACATAGAACAGTACAGAACAGGCCCTTCGGCCCTCGATGTTGTGCCGAGCAATGATCACCCTACTCAAACCCACGTATCCACCCTATACCCGTAACCCAACAACCCCCCCTTAACCTTACTTTTTATTAGCACACTACGGGCAATTTAGCATGGCCAATCCACCTAACCCGCACATCTTTGGACTGTGGGAGGAAACCGGAGCACCCGGAGGAAACCCACGCACACAGGGGGAGGACGTGCAGACTCCACACAGACAGTGACCCAGCCGGGAATCGAACCTGGGACCCTGGAGCTGTGAAGCATTTATGCTAACCACCATGCTACCCTGCTGCCCTGGGTCATCTGTTATGGGTCAGGGTTTAAAGAACCCCAAAGTGTATCACGGAGTTCACCTGACCACACTCTACAGGTGTGGTACAGCAGAAATGGAAAAGTATTTTTTAAAAGCAAAACAATGTTTATTCGATTAACTCAAGTTAACCTTTTTAAAACATACAGTGAACATCTTAGCAACCATCAATTCAAATACAACCCCCAAAGAATGCAACACTAAGTACTAAGCACAGTAGCACAAGTGGATAGCACTGTGGCTTCACAGCGCCAGGGTCCCAGGATCGATTCCCCACTAGGTCACTGTCTGTGCGGAGTCTGCACGTTCTCCCCGTGTCTGCGTGGGTTTCCTCCAGGTGCTCCAGTTTCCTCCCACAGTCTAAAGACATGCAGGTTAGGTGGATTAGCCATGCTACATTGCACTTAGTGTCCAAAAAAGGTGAGGAGGGGTTATTGGGTTATGGAGATAGAGTGGAAGTGAGTCGGCGCAGACTCGACGGGCTGAATGGCCTCCTTCTGCACTGTATGTTCCATGTTAATCCTTAATAACTTCCCAAACAACATCCAGAGGACAAAATAAACACCTTTTAACAGAAGCACATTAGGTTTACATTCACTACTGAGAACATTTATAATTCTGAGTTCACCAAATGATCAAGAGATAGTCTTTTCATGGCAGAGAGATCAACAGCACACCTGCTCTGTCTGGCTTCAGCTCCAACACTGAAAACAAAACTAAACACACACCCTGCAGCAAACAGCCTAAAACAGAAGTAAAAAGCTGACAGACAGCCCAGCTCCACCCACTCTCTGACATCACTGATAAACACCCATTTCTTAAAGATACATTTCTTAAACACCCATTTCTTAAAGGTACTCTGACATGACACATCATCTCAGTTGCAGGACATCACTGCAGGAGTTCCTCAGGGTGGTGTCCGAGGCCCAATCATTTTCAGCTGCTTCACCAATGACCTTCCTTCCATCATGAGGTCAGAAGTGGGGATGTTTGCGGATGACAATGTTCAGCACCATTCGCGACTCCTTAGATAATAAAGCAGTCCCATGTCCAAATGCAGCAAGAGCTGGACAATATCCAGGCTTGGGGCTGACAAGTGGCAAGTCATATTCGCGCCAAACAAGTTCCAGGCAATGACCATCTCCTACAAGGGAGGATCTAACCACCACCCTTTGACATTCAATGGCATTAACATCGCCGAATCCCCACAATCACCATCCTGGGGGTTACCATGGATTAGAAATTGAATTGGACTAGCCACATTAATACTGTGGCTACCAGGGCAGGTCAAAGGCTAGGAATCCTACGGCGAATAACTCACCTCCTGACCCCCAGAAGCTGTCCACCATCTGCAAGGCACAAATCAGGATAGTCAGCACGGTGGTGCAGTGGTTAGCACTGCGGCCTCATGGCGCCAAAGTCCCAGGTTCGATACCGGCTCTGGGTCACTGTCCGTGTGGAGTTTGCACATTCCCCCCCCCCCCCCCCCCCCCGTGTTTGCGTGGGTTTCGCCCCCACAATCCAAAGATATGCAGGGTAGATGGATTGGCCACGCTAAATCTCCCTTTAATTGGAAGAAAATGAATTGGGTACTCTAAATTTTTTTTTTTAAAGGAATGTAATGGAATACTCTCCACTTGCCTGGATGAATGAAGCTCCAACAACACTCAAGAAACTTGACACTATCCAGGACAAAGCAGCCCTGCTTGATTGCCACAAACATTCAAGCCCTCCATTACTGATGAACAATGGCAGCTGTGTGTACCATCTACAAGATGCCCTGCAGGAACTCACCAAGGCTCCTTAGACAGCACCTTCCAAAGCCACCACCACCACCATCTAGAAGGACAAGAGCAGCAGATACCTGGGAATCCCACCACCTGGAGGTTCCCCCTCCCAAATCACTCACCACCCTGACTTGGAAATATATCGCCGTTCCTTCACTGTCGCTGGGACAAAATCCTGGAACTCCCTCCCTAACAGCAGAATGCATATACCTACACCTCAAGGGCTGCAGTAGTTCAAGAAGGCAGCTCACCACCACCTCCTGAAGGGCAATTAAGGGTTGGGCAGTAAATGCCAGCCTAACCTGCGACGCCCACATCCCGTGAAATAATTTTTTAAAACTACACCGCCACTGCCTTCCCCTTCATTTTAAACAGAAAGGAAATCACAAACTGACCGAAGTGGGGGCAGCAAAACACTTGAGAAGATTTAATTTAGTGGCAGGCTGCTGGTTAGTATTACCCCATAAACCGATAACACTCAGTTCTGATGAAACGTGAACTCGGCTTTTCTCTGTGCAGATGCTGCCAGACCTGCTGAGAGTTTCCAAGGTTTTCTCGGAAGGTTTTTTCCAGATCCCCGGAATCTGCAGTGTTTGCGTTTTGTTTTGGCAGTACAAAAACAGAGCTATGGTTCCAAACCCAGCAATAAGTTTGAGGATTTGAATCCATTAAAAAAAAATATTTGAAATAAAAGACATGGGGTGCGATTCTCCGCTAATACGGAGAGTCGTGAAGGCTGCCGTGAAACCGGCCGTGTTTCACGGCAGCCTCCGCGCCCCCTACCGGGACCCGATTCTGCTCCCCGGTCGGGGCTAGCAGCGGGGCCCCGTAAACCTCGGCATCGCGGGCTTAGCGAATTTTGCTAAGCCTGCGCGCCAAAGTTAACGGCGGCTGACGCAAATGATGACGTCAGCCACGCATGCGCGGATTGGACGGCTCCAACCCGCGTATGCGTGGATGACATCATCACGCATGGGCGTGAAACCCGCGCAAGCGCGGGCCATTATGCCCCTCAGCCGCCCCACGGACTGATCCAGCGGGGCGGCGGAGGAACAAAGAGTGCATAGGGTTCGGACCTGCTGCCCGCGATCGGTGCCCACCGATCGCGGGCCCATGCCACCCTTGGCACGGCCGTGGTGCGGCCGTGCCAATCGGTGCCATGGTTCCCCAGAAAGGCACTTTGCGGCCGTTTTCACGAACGGTGAGAGCAGGTATGTTGGAGTTCGTGAAAACGGCCGTAAAGGCCTGGGAACTCGACCCATCGGCCAGGGGAGAATCGCTGCTCGCCGTAAAAAACGGCGAGCAGCGATTCGTGTCGGGGAGCGGCCGTGGGGGGGGGGGGGGGGAGAATAGCGGGAGGTCGGGGAAAATGTCGGGAAGTCCCGCTATTCTCCGACCTGTCGTGGGGGGCAGAGAATCGCGCCCCAGTTTTCAGTAAAAGTGGCCATGAGTCATTGACTTGTTTAAAAAAACAACACCTGGTTCACTGATGTTCTTTGGACAGGGATATTTCCTGTCCTTCCACACTCAGAGCCTATCGGTGACTCCACTCTCACATCAACATGGATGACTCTTAACTGGTTTGGATGTGGCCAAATAAGGCACTCAGTTTGTAATCAAACTTGCTACCAGAGGTTCACTGGAAGAACCACGCTCACCTTCTCAAGGCAACCAGACAATCGCTCTTACTGACTCCACCCACACCCCAAGAACAAATCTTCTTCAGCGATCACTCACTAATGAGTATGATTGCCCAGCTAGGAAACTCCATGTTACTGAGCATGGGTTCTGTGGGGCCTTACATGGCTGATTTGGATTTGATATATTGTCACGTGTCCCGAGGTACAGTGAAAAGTATTGTTCTGCAGACAGATCGTTCCATGCATGAAAAAAAAGTAGGACATACATAATAATAATAACAGTAAATAAATAGACACCGGCATCGGGTGAATCATACAGAGTACAGTAGAGAAGATCAGTTGAGTCCATAGGAGGGTCATTAAGAGTCTGGTAACTGCGGGGAAGGAACTGTTTTTGAATCTGTTAGTGCATGTTCTCAGATCTCCTGCCCAATGGAAGAGATTGGAAGACAGAATAAGCTGTGTGGGAGTGGTCTTTGATTATGCTGCCCGCTTTCCCAAGGCAGCGGGAGTTGTAGACAGAGTCAATGGATGGGAGGTGGGTTTGTGTGATGGACTGGGCTGTGTTCACAGCTCTCTGTAATTTCTTGCGGTCCTGGGCCAAGCAGTTGCCATACCAGGCTGTGATGCAGCCAGATAGGATGCTTTCTATGGTGCATCTGTAAAAATTGGTAAGAGTCAGTGTGGACATGCCAAATTTCCTTAGTTTCCTGAGGAAGTATAGGCGCTGTTGTGCTTACCTGGTGGTAGCGTCGACATGGGTGGACCTAGGAATTTGAAGCTATCAACCATCTCCACCTCGGGACTTCCGGTGGCGGCCATGGAGTGAGTGGTCGCACATTTGATGGCTCCCGCCCGCGGCGTTTTTTTCGGACCTTTACCATGGTCAATAGGTGGATGTGAGGCGGAATAAAGGTGCAGGAGAGTGAGTGGAAAAGATTGACCCTCTGGTGTATGGAGCCGAGGGCCAGAAGCCGTCGAAAAAGAGGGAATCAGTCGTTTGGAGCTGGTGCGGCGCCTGCGACGCTGGAGAGGGCGGAGGGACAGGGCCTTGTCGGCTCAGTGGTCAATGGATCAGTTGGTGAGTTTTCTAAACGAGAAGTTCACCCAGCAACGGGCGGAGGACCTGGCCTGGATGGTGAATTTGATCAAAGCGGTGGTCGACTGCGTGGAAACAAAGCTGGCGGCCCAGGGTCAGGCGATTCAGAAGATGGAGGAACGGTTCGCCTCGATGGCAGCAGGGATGGGGCTGACGCGGGATCAGCAGGGGCGGCTGCAGGTGAAGGTTGACAACCTGGAGAACCGGTCATGCAGGCAGAATATAAGGATTGTGGGCCTACCGGAGGGGAGTGAAGGAGCCGATGCTGGCGCCGATGCTGGCGCGTATGCGAGGAGGGTGCTGGAGAAGCTGCGAGGAGAGGGTGCGTTTGTATAGCCGTCGGAGGTGGATCGAGCGCACAGGGCGCTAATGAGGAAGCCCCAGGGGAACGAGCCACCGAGGGCAATGGTGGTGGCCAAGAGGACAGCGAGCTTCAACAAGGTCAAGGCGGACCTCTACAAGAAGGAGTTGAAGTTTGGGCTACTGTACCCGGCACGTCGGTGGGTGACGTACGAAGGCCGGGAGCTGTACTTTGGGACTGTAGAGGAGGCCACAGAATGTGTCAGAGACAATGGACTGGCAGGAGAAAGTGGACTTTGAACTTTGGTGGAGATGCTTTGATGCTGCTGTTAATTTGTGTTTGGGGCCATTTCTTTTTCGGCTTCAGGTTTGCTCTCTGTTCTCGGTTGGAAGATGGGGGTTAGTCTCTTTGTTTGGGCTTGGGGAGGGGTTGTTTTTGTTTGTTTGCTCTAATGTTTGAGCGGAAGCCACACAGGTTTTCCAGAAGGATTTTTTAATAACCCTCACGCGACCCATCGGGATGACCCGCTTAATCTCCCCATGAGCCTCGAGGAGTGCGAGCTTCCCCGCTGAGGGACAGAGGCTAATCAGTGGGATCATTAATTTATTCCCATAAAAGCCGACCCAGGTAGGATCCGAGCTGTAGAGTCGTCCCGGTTAGGGCTGGGATTGTTCCATGTAGATACTTTCCTTTTAGAGATGAACCATTGTTTGACTCTCCCTTCCAGACTCCTCCTTGATGACTAAATTAGCGATGAGGATGGGATAAAGAAACAGACCATTGGATATGTGGAAACAAGATTAGCACAATTATTGTTTACCTTCCAGACCACGCTGCCTGACAGGTCTGGCGTAGCACTGGCAGAACAGATGGGTCGGAGGCTCAGGACTTGCCTCAGCCTCATGTTCCCTGATATTGGCGGGAGAGTGCAACATGGTCAAGATCTCCAGAAGGAGATACAGGGTCATGAGGCGCTCGTTGATGCCGTCAGGGAGCACCGGGAGTCAGTTGACAAGTTTGTTCTTGATGCCGAAACCAATTCTATGCATCCTGGGCTAACCCTCCGGTCTTCCTCTCCAGGAGAAGGTGGAACCACCGCCATCTCCCCTCAGCTGCCATTCACCTGCTCTTCGGGCATCTTGCAGGGTACCGATGTCAATGTTGTGCCTGAGCTCAGGGACAACAAGGACAGTTCTCCGTTCTGGTCGATTGTTTTGCTCATTGTCCATGAGGATTCTGACATTCCAGGTTCCGAAATCCAGTTTAACTGTTATTTTCCGACCACAGGTCGATGAGCTGCTGGATGTGGTTTTCCAGCCAGGTTGGGGGATGGGACAGACTCTTTCTCCGGCACCTTTTCCAGCCCTTTTCCCCATGCGGGATAAACAGTGTGGATCCTGAAGAGGGCAGCCCAGTTGTGAAGAAAGCTGCTGAAATGTTCTCCTGTTCCAAGAGCGAGACGACTGAATCAAAGTCCACTGACTACGTGCCGATCCTGTCCGGCCACCTCTCGCCGATCGCCGTGTGGCTCCCTAATACGGAGGCCTTCATCCACCATCGCAGCCATTGATACCATTCAAGTGTCCTCCGTCTGATCCGCTGTTGAGGGCTTGTTTTGGATTCCGTCTTGTCTGGCTCCTCCCCTCCGACCTTACCATCATGGGTGACCCTGCCGGGAGTTTAAGACTCCCGGTGGCCTCGCTCTCAGGATCAACAGAATGTTCAAACCTCTCCACCACAGCAAGGTGTCAATCCAAGAAAAGGCCAAGAATGAATAAATATCCAGGAAAAGCAGCAAAGTGCCGATCAAGAACCATAAAGCTACATTATTTGTCCCGTGGTAATTGATGGAAAGCCATTTGTCCTTCCGCCATTTCCTGGCTGAGTTCCTGCAGCAGTTGAGAAAATGAAATCTCAATGTAATGAAAGGCTTGTCAGCATCTCAAAATGAAAGATCCACACAAAGGCTTTGGTTGTGTAGTTTGTGTAGTTTGTGTAGTTTGAAACAAAAGCAAACGTCAACAAGGAATCTCGAGGATTTATTCACCTGCGATGTAAACTTTGTTCCCTCAATGAAATTTGCATCAACCATGATTTCTCCCGAAGGCTACAGTTGCCGGAATTCTCTGCCGTTGCGATTCTCTGTTCCTGCCGGAAGGGCAGCCCCACCCTTGGGTTTCCCAGCGGAATGGGAAATCCCGTTGACAAGCAGTGGGAAGATAGAATCCCGCCGCCAGCGAATGGCGCACGGCCGAGTGACACACGGCTGGGGACCGGAGATTCTCGCCCCAGTGAGCCTGAGCAGACACGTGGCTGGGGAACCGGAGATTCTCGCCCCAGTGAGCCTGAGCAGACACGTGGCTGGGGAACCGGAGATTCTCGCCCCAGTGAGCCTCAGCAGACACGCGGCTGGGGACCGGAGATTCTCGCCCCAGTGAGCCTGAGCAGACACACAGCTGGGAAACCGGAGATTCTCGCCCCAGTGAGCCTGAGCAGACACGCGGCTGGGGACCGGAGATTCTGGCCCCAGTGAGCCTCAGCAGACACGCGGCTGGGGAACCGGAGATTCTGGCCCCAGTGAGCCTGAGCAGACACACGGCTGGGGACCGGAGATTCTGGTCCCAGTGAGCCTGAGCAGACACGCGGCTGGGGACCGGAGATTCTCGCCCCAGCGAGCTTTAGCAGACACGCGGCTGGGGACCGGAGATTCTGGTCCCAGTGAGCCTGAGCAGACACGCGGCTGGGGACCGGAGATTCTGGTCCCAGTGAGCCTGAGCAGACACGCGGCTGGGGGACCGGAGATTCTGGCCCCAGTGAGCCTGAGCAGACACACGGCTGGGGGAACCGGAGATTCTCGCCCCAGCGAGCCTCAGCAGACACGCTGCTGGGGGAACCGGAGATTCTCGCCCCAGTGAGCTTTAGCAGACACGATGCTGGGGAACCGGAGATTCTGGCCCCAGCGAGCTTTAGCAGACACACGGCTGGGGACCGGAGATTCTGGCCCCAGCGAGCCTCAGCAGACACGCTGCTGGGGGAACCGGAGATTCTGGTCCCAGTGAGCTTTAGCAGACAAACAGTGGAAGGAAAGTCTAATTTTGCAGTTTCTGTTCCAGCTCTATTCTAGTCCCCGCTCCCAGCCCCTACCTCTTCCCCCGCCCTGCCACCATCACCACCCCCACAACCCAACATCTCCTCTCTTGGGTTCATTGGGCTGAATGTTCAAAGTTGAATCGTGAACCTGTAATGGCCGTAATGGAAGAGCAATTAAGGAGGGCCAACAAATACTGGCCTTGTCAGCGATACCCACGTAGCTTTGCAGAATGCCAAAGTTGCAGTAAAGGAAGGTGGCAGCCATACTGGGGCCTGTTGCTGCCTTGCCCGATAGAGCAGACAGCTCGTTAGAAAGTCAGTAGCTCAAACATGGAGGAAACAGGGCACACAGACAAGGTAAACTACTGAACTGGACCCAATGCTCCGTTAAACAGCAGTTTACCAATAATACAAATAAACGTTCTGATGAACTTGACAGCTGAGCACTAACATGGCAGAATGTGGGAGCAGAAGTAGACCATTCGGCCCCAAAGATAACGATCTCAGGATTACTACAGTGCCACGTGCTAGTCAGAGTAGGAATAGCAGGAGAGATCAAATGAGTAGGTGACTGGGAAGATGCTGCAATTTCAGATTCCTGGCGCATTGGGATCAGTTCTGGGGGAGGTGGGAGATGTACAAACTGGACGGGTCACACCTGGGCAGGACCGGGACTGATGTCCTAGGGTGAGTATTTGCTAACGTGGTGGGGGAGGGTTTAAACTAGAACGACAGGGGGTTGGGAACCTAAGCAGGGTGACAAGGGAAAGTGAAACGAGAACAATAATAAAAGAAAGAATAGTAAAATGCAAAAGCGGTAGACAGGGCCATCCAGGGTGTGAGACACATTGGGCCATAGTACAGAGAAAAGTTAGGATGATTAAAAATGGCAAAAAGGCAAGCCTTAAAGGCTTTATACCTTAATGCCTGAAACATTCAGAATAGGGTAGATGAACGATTCTGTGGAACTCCTTGCCGCAGAAGGCTGTGGAGGCCAAATCACTGAGTGTCATTAAGACAGAGATAGATAGGTTCTTGATTAATAAGGGGATCAGGGGTTATGGGGAGAAGGCAGGAGAATGGGAATGAGAAAAATATCAGCCATGATTGAATGGCAGAGCAGACTCGATGAGCCGAGTGGCCTAATTCTGCTCCTATGTCTTATGGTCTTAAAAGGTGGTGGGGTAGCACTGTTAATAAGAGATTAAATGAGGACAGTTGTGAGAGACGATCTAGACTTGGATGATGTAGAGAGTCCATTTGGATGGAGGCAAAAAAAAACAGCAAGGGAAAGAAGATATTGGTAGGAATAGTGTATAGACCTCCAAACAGGAGCCACACTGTAGAAAAGGGTATAAATCAACAAATAATAACAAAGAACAAAGAAAAGTACAGCACAGGAACAGGCCCTCCGGCCCTCCAAGCCTGTGCCGACCATGCTGCCCATCTAAACTAAAATCTTCTACACTTCCTGGGTCCGTATACCTCTATTCCCATCCTATTCATGTATTTGTCAAGATGCCCCTTAAATGTCACTATTCGAAGAGAGGAATAACCCAACTATGGTTAGCCAAGGCAGTTAAGGAGAATATTAAGTAGAAAGAAAAAGCATATCAGGAGGCAAAGGTCAGTGACAGTCCGAAGACTGGGATAAAAATTGGAGGCATAGGGCAGCACGGTGGCACAGTGGTTAGCACTGCTGTCTATGGCGCTGAGGATCCGGGTTCGAATCCCGGCCCTGCGTCACTGTCCGTGTGGAGTTTGCCCATTCTCCCCGTGTCTGCGTGGGTTTCACCCCCACAACCCAAAGATGTGCAGATAGGTGGATTGGCCAAGCTAAATTGCCCCTTCCTTGGAAAAAATTATTGGGTACTCTAAACTGATTTTTTTTTTAATGGGCAGCACGGTAGCACAATGGTTAGCACTGCTGCTTTACAGTGCCAGGGATCCGGATTCGATTCCCGGCTTAGGTCACTGTCTGTGCGGAGTCTGCACGTTCTCCCCATGTCAGCTTGGGTTTCCTCCGGGTGCTCCAGTTTACTCCCACAAGTCTCAAAAGACGTGCTGTTAGGTGAATTGGACATTCTGAATTCTCCCTCTGTGTACCCGAACAGGCGCCGGAATGTGGCGTTTAGGGGATTTTCACAGTAACTTCATTGCAGTGTTCATGTAAACCTACTTGTGACACCAATGAAGAACAACACAGCATAGGAACAGGCCCTTCGGTCCTCCAAGCCTGTACTGGTCATAATACCAACCTCGGCCAAAACCCTGAGGGGCAGTACGGTGGCCTAGTGGTGAGCACAGCTGTCTCACGGCGTTGAGGTCCCAGGTTCGATACCGGCTCTGGATCACTGTCCGTGTGGAGTTTGCACATTCTCCCCGTGTCTGCGTGGGTTTTGCCCCCACAACCCAAAAATGTGCAGAGTAGTTGGATTGGCCACACTAATTTTTGGGCAGCACGGTAGCATGGTGGTTAGCATAAATGCTTCACAGCTCCAGGGTCCCAGGTTTGATTCCCGGCTGGGTCACTGTCTGTGCGGAGTCTGCACGTCCTCCCCGTGTGAGCGTGGGTTTCCTCCGGGTGCTCCGGTTTCCTCCCACAGTCCAAAGATGTGCGGGTTAGGTGGATTGGCTATGCTAAATTGCCCTTAGTGTCCTTCAGGTTAAGGTTAATGGGGGGGTTGTTGGGTTACTGGTGTAGGGTGGATACGTTGACTTGAGTAGGGTGATCATTGCTCGGCACTACATCGAGGGCCGAAGGGTCTGTTCTGTGCTGTACTGTTCTATATCTATTTCTAACAAAGAAAAGATTATTATTATGATCATTCAGAATCCAGAAACAGAGGACTAAAAAGGTAATAAAGAGAGAAAATAAATTACGAGGACAATCTGGTGAGGAATATAAAAACTATCAATAAGAGCTTCTTTAAACGTAAAAAAAGGAAGAGGGAGAAAAGTGAGCATAAGCCCTTTAGAAAATGAATCTGGAGAGATAGTTCTGGGAATGAAGAAATGGCAGAGGAATTAAACAGATGTTTTGCATCAGTCTTTACGATGGAAGATACTTCGAGCCTCCCATTAATACCAAAGAATACGGGGGAGGAATTAAATACCATCATCATCACTAGAGAAATAGTATTAGATAAACTAATGTGGCTAAAGACAGATAAGTCCCCTGGCCCGGGATGGCTTGCACCCTTGAATCTTAAAATATATAGCTACAGATATGGTGGATGCATTGTTGCAATTTTTCCAAAAATCCTTGGATTCTGAAGAAGTCCGGAGATTTGGGAAACTGTCAATGTGACACCCCTATGCAAAACGGGGAGGAGGCAAAATGCTGACAACTATAGGCTGCTTTAACCTAACATCAAATGCTGGGGAAATGATGGAATCAATTAACAAAATAATTGCAGCACATTTGGAAAACCATAATCCAATCGAATAGAGTCCACATTGCTTCAAGAAAGGGAAATTATGTCTGATAATTTATTAGAGTTTTTCAAGGAAGTCTCAACCAAAATAGATAGAGGGGAACCAGTAGATGTGCTGTAGTTGGACTTACTGAAGGTGCTAAAAGAAGTACCTCACAAAAGATCAAGTCATAAGCCCATGGTGTTGGAGGCAGTATATTGGCATGGGTAGAGAATTGGCTAATGGGGAGGAACCGGCGAGCTGGGATAAGGGGTTATTTCCCAGGTTGGCGGCCTATAACCAGTGGAGTTCCGCAGGGATCAGTGCCGGGACTGTTTACAATATATGTTAACGACTTGGAGGAAGGAAGTGAATGCACTGTACCTACATTTGCAGACAACACAAATATAGGTGGCAAGGCAAGTTACAAGTGGGATACAGTTTGCACAGAGATATCGAGAGGATAAGCAAGTGGGCAAAAAGTTGGCAAATGGTATAATGTTGGAAAATGGGGGAAAATGTGAATTTGAACATTTTGGAAGGGAGGACAAAAGAACAGAATATTATTTAAATGGAGAAAAACTGAAGAAAGCTATAACGCAGAGGAACTTGGGGACACCTGTGCATGAAACGCAGGAAGCTAGCACATAGATACAGCAGGTAATCAGAAAGGCGACTGGAATGTTGGCCCTTATTTCAAGGAAGTTAGAGAATAAGAGTAAGGAGGTCTTTCTGTAACTGTACATTCCTGGGATATGAGCACCCCTGGCTAGGTCAGCACTTATTATCCATCCCTAATTGCCCTTGAGAAGATGGTAATGAGCCACCTTGTTGAACCGCTGCAGTTCATGTGGTGTAGGTACACCAATAGTGCTGTTAGGGAGAGGGTTGACCCAGCAACAGTGAAGGAATGGCGAGTCAGGATGGCGTTCCCAGATATCTGCTGCTCTTGTCCGTCTAGGTGGCAGAGGACACGTGTTTGAAAGGTGCTGCCCAAGGAGTCTTGGCAGGTTCCTACAGTGCATCCTGTAGACGGTATGCATGGCAGCCACTGTAGATTGGTGATGGATGGAGTGAATGTTGAATCTACGGCTCATGATTTAGTGCCAATCGAGCGGGCCACTTTGTCCGGGATGGTGTTGGACTTCTCAAGTGTTGATGGAGCTGCACTCATCCAGTCAAGTCTCAAAATAACTCAGAAAGTGGCCGGGGTTCTGTCTATGGCGGGACCTGTCATGGGCGGGGCGGAAAATTTGGCGACACAGCAAAATGTCCATTGACTTTCAGCAGGATTGTAAAATCACAGGCAGTGTGACGGACAATGGCAACTCACACAGCAATAATCTGCTTTAATATCGCACCTTTAATATTGTAAAGCACCCCATGGCACTTCATGGGAGTATTATCAAACAGAACTGAGCCACATAAGGAGATATTCAGTCAGGTGACCAAAGGTTTGGTCAAGGAGGTAAGATTTTCGGAACCCTTAATGGAAGAGAGAGAGGCAAATAGGAGTAGGGATGGAATTGACCTAATCTGTATTTGAATGAATCAATATGACCTGCTTCTATCGTATTCCCAGGGATTTGATCACTCACTGAACCGCAGATTATTTTAAAGCTGGCAATTCGGCACAGGTGGTGTCAGCTGTTCTGGGCAAGGTGAAACAGCTGGTCTCACTATCAGTGTTGCGAGCTCTCCAAAGTAAACTTGCACGATTCAGGAAATTGTCTGTGAGTCTCAGTCTGCCCAGTGAGTTTATACTGGGGATGCCGCAGGATGGTCAGGAAGTCTTATGTCGGGACCCGACAGATTTATTGCCCATGTTAACACTGTCCAGCCTTCCGATGAGCTCTGACAGGGAACAGTTCTCTAACTCTGGGACTGTTCGGAATCTTAAACGTTCCCGACGCGTGGGGAAGAGGAAGAGCCTGAATGAAGTAAAGTTGTCAATTGTTGCCAGATCCAAAACTGGCTGTGGGGGTGGGGAGTGTTGACTGAGGTATGATTAATTCTGGTAAATGGAAAAACCAAACACTCACACACTGTCGCTGCCTGGTTTACATTTTATATATTGCCAGACAGTCTGTGTAGAACTGGACAGTCTGATCCAAAGGGTGTTAACCTAGCTGGCAAAGGTTGAGCATTAAGCACTTCCTTTATTTTTTATTTATATTTTTCTCTGGGTGTAGGTGCCACTGGCTAGGCCGGCATTAATTTCCAATCCCTAGTTTCTCTTGAGAAGGTGGTGATGAGCTGCCTTCTTGAACCGCTGCAGGCCCCAAGGTGTAGGTACACCCACAGCGCTGTTAGGGAGGGAGTTCCGGATTTTGGCCCAGCGACAGTGAAGGAACGACCAATATATTTCCAAGTCAGGATGGTGTGTAGCTTGGAGGGGAACTTGCAGGAGGTGGTGTTTCCAGGTATCTGCTACCCATGTCCTTCTGGGTGGCAGAGGTCACAGGTTGCTGGTGAGAAGGGTTGGCGAGTGCACACATTGTCCGCCATTGGTGTGAGAGCTAAACATTAACGTGTCTCATTTTTCATACCATGCTCAGCAGGGAGCCAAGCAGTATGATCTGATCGCACACGGTGAAGCCAGCATTCTGTTCTTAAAGGCAGCCTGTCCCGATATACAAAACATTGTTCTCCATTTTCCCAGGAAACCCATTTTGCTGAGCTGCAGTTTTCTCACACACAAGGCTGTTGGCCTCTTTTACCATCATGCCTCACGGCACAATGTTAGCCGTTTCTCCTCTCAGCCGTACCAGGGTCCTGCGAGGGGCCAGGAGATCCTCAAAGAACAGTCTTCATTGGAATTGTGAGCAGGTGGCCCAGGAGATAAGTTGCCAGCATCTGAACCCAAAGACCTAGCAGCATTGCAACAAGAGGTCTAAAGACACATGGGTGGTCAAAGTCAGTGAATGCATCTTTACATGACATCTCCATTCCTCAATCCATCAATCCCGGACCCTACTCAACGCATCACAGCATCAGCTATCACCCAGCAACACTCTGTGTCTCAGGGCTCAGGCCTAACATTCACATTCTCCAGTTAGCCCTTACATGCCCACCAATGCTGCCAGCTTCACAGCCACCTCCCCTGTCTCCAAATTCTTCCAACTATTCAGCTACAGCAGGCACAACACCCAAACAGAGTGATACACAAGAACTGGCATCCTGCCCTCTGTTTTGCAGAACGAGTTGGCACACAATCGGAGGGGGGCAAAGCCGAACTGACAGGGCACACGGGCAGCTAAACCTCCTGAGCCCTATAGAGGGGATGTCTTTCAATATCTTGGACCGGGCTGCGACAGAGCCGGCAGCATCCACCATCTCCAAGGTCACTGAGGACGATGGTGTGTTTCTGCCTCATGCCCCTTCTCATCTCTCAGCTCATCCTCATCCTGCTATCCGGAATTACGTGGAAGCTGCTGTTGGTGTGATCTCTAGCTTTCCGTCCCATCTCCAATCTCTTGTCCCGACCCTTCCCTTTGGACCGTCTGCCATGAGACATCCCAGAACAACTGCCCAGTCCCAGGAGAGGAGAGAGAGAGCAATAACACAGCACTGATGGGGAGTTCACCTCACACTCACATAACCTCACAAATACCAGCTCAGGCACTAGCACCCAAATGGGTAAGGTTAGGATCTGCCCATGGTGAATACGTTGGGCATGAGTGGGCTACTGCCATACCAGGGAAAGAGAATGGTTTGTATTCCAGCTCACCAGAGGGCAAGGTGGCACACAAGCTTTGTTGCAGATGGGCTCAGATGGGGTGGCATACAGGAGAGCACTGGGCATGCACAGTGAGGCGCTGGGTGCATTATCTCGTCTGTCAGATATCCTCCTGCCACTGTCAAAGAGCATGGTGGAGTTCAGCTCCAAAGTGGCAGAGGGCATCGTACAGAGCTTTCCCTCTCCGCAGCCTCTTCGCCATCTCCCTGTCTTGCGGTGGAGGCTCTGCCAGGGCTGTACCTACCCCTGCTGCAGCCTTAATGTGAACAGGTCACCAAATCCCCTGCCGTTCCCGTGGGGAGGCAGCCATTCTCCCTGTCAAATCCCAGGATTCAACACAACACCTCCAGAAACACACCGAAGCACTTTGAGAAACTTTGCAAAAAGCAGAAACTGTTTAAAATCACTTTAGGTGGGAGCCGGGAGCCGGGTTCCAAAAACAGGCCCCGCATTGAGCCCCTTGTGCAGTTGAATGTTGATATTTGAATGGGCCCGTGTGTTCCACATTTGGGAAAGGGATGTCACGTCAGCGAGTTGGGCCCTGTTGGTGTCATGAAAGGTCCAGTCCAGTTGTTTCCAACCCTCGCAGGGGGCGCCCCGTCGCGCGCCCAATTCCAGCATTGCTACAAACCCAGGTCTCACACACTGAATGTCTGAGCTGATGGATGGGGTAGAAATCAGCCAATTCCAGGGCTTCTGATCTCAGCACCTGAGGGAATGGGCGCAAAATGGTGGAGCAATGAAAATCGGGACACGCACACAAAGCCAGGATCGGGGGGGCTGAGAAATCCCCCCCTTCTCCCCCCTCGCCCCCCGCAGAGGCCACCCCCGGACCCCTCCACACCGAGGTCCCGCCGGCTGAGACCAGGTGTGAATGGCGCCGGCGGGCTTTGGGTTTTTTGCGCATCCCAGGCCGAGAATCACGTCCCGGCGGCGTGGCGCGATTCGCGCTGGTCACAGGGATTCTCCAGCCCAGCCCCGGGCTGAGAGAATCCCACCCTGGGTATTTTGCACGTGTCACCCAGTCTAATCCCACTCTCCCCGCACCCTTCAGTATCGGTGAGTAAATGATTATCCCAGGTCCCCAGTTCCTGGGATATTAAGCCGGAACGCCACCTTCTTGCCTACAATGGGTTGGCAATGTTTATTACATTTGCTTGGTGGTGTGGGACCCATGAACATTAACCAATCAGCTCCATCCAAAAGGGAAGCTGGATAACTGTTTAGGTCGGGAATGCTGCCGAGAGCTTTTGAAATAGGATATGGACTGCGATGGTCAAACATTCCATAGGAATCAATCAAGTGCCTGATAGAACATAGAACATTACAGCGCAGTACAGGTCCTTTGGCCCTCGATGTTGGTGGGATACTACATTGTGATGACACTATGGGGAAGCGATGGCGTAGTAGTATTGTCACTGAACTAGTAAACCAGCGACTCAAAGTAAAGCTCTGGGACCCAGCTTCAAATCCCACCCCTACAAATGGTGAAATTTGGGTTCAATCAAAATCTGCAATTAAAAGTGTATAGATGACCATGAAACCATTGCCGATTGTTGTAAAAACCAATCTGCTTCACTAATACCCTTTAGGGAAGGAAATCTGCCGTCCTTACCTGGTCTGGCCTACATGTGACCTCAGTCCCAAAGCAATGTGGATTCTTAACTGCCCCCTCAAGGGCAATTAGAGATGGGCAATAAATGCTGGCCCAGCCTGCGATGTCCATCCCATGAGCAAATCTTTTTTTTAAAACGATGGAAAGGGGAAAACGGGCAAAGCCTGTCAGTGAGAGAACTCAGAAAGGCAAAGTACAAATCTGCAAATATGCTGCTGAGAAAATAACAAAAGAAAAGCAACACAGGCTGCAAGTGGAATTGCTGACTGCAGATAAAAAGGGTAAAGGAACGACAAACAGAAGCTGTAAGTAAATTATTGCGTGAGTAAAAATAGATGCAATAAATTTTCCAATCCCATCTCCAATCCAAGTGAAAAATGATGCCTGGCAAAACTGACAGTTTTTCCACTTACAATGGCAACACTATAACATTGCAACAGACTTAGTTAACAACCCTGAACCAATAAGAGTCGCCTGCTGGGGAGGGACAATTACAAAGTGTATACCATCATCAATCTAACAGACAAGCAAAGAAAGAGACAACAGAGATTTTGAAAGCCTTAAATGCACATTTTTAACCCTGAAAATGTTACATGTGAACGCTATGTATTTAAAACTAGCGTTCAAAGTGAAAATTAGACCATTGAATGATAGGCCGTGGCAGGGTCACAGCTGTCAGAATCATGTGAATTTGGGCAGCTAAAGGTTGACCTGATTAGAGACAGATTAGTCTTCGGCTTGAGAGACATAGCAACATAGGAATTAGGAGCAGAAGTCAGCAATTCAGCCCTTCGAGCCTGCTCCGCTATTCAATCAGATCATGGCTGATCTCTTCCTGGTCTCAAATCCACCTCCCTACCTGTTCCCCATATTCATTTTAACCAGTTTATTATCAGAAATATATATATCTCCTTCTTGAAACTATTTAATGACTCAGATTCCACCGCACTATGGGGCAGCGAGTTCCACAAATTCACCACCCTCTGCGAGAAGTAGTTCCTCCTCATCTCAGTTCTCAATCTACCGCCTCTCAACCCATATCTGTGACCTCTCGTTCTAGATTTCCCACAAGGAGGAACATTTGGTCTACGTTTACTTTGTCAATCCCTTTTAGTATTTTATAAACCTTGATCAGATCCCCCCTCATCCTTCTAAACTCCAGCGAGTGTAAGTACAAACTTAATCTCTCCTCACTCATCCCCGGAATCAATCTGGCGAACCTCCTCTGAACTGCCTCCAATGCCACCACATCCTTCCTCAAATCAGGAGAGCAAAACTGGCCACAACACTTCAGATGTGGTCTCACCAACAACCGATACAATTCTCTGTCCAACTCAACAGTGAGAGCAAGATGAGAAACCGTGCTAAAGAAAACGATAAATGTGTGTTAAGATGTGGAAGTTGCTCAAGCATATGGGTGGCAGAGCAGGTCAGGAGATACATTATACTGAAAGACAGCCCAGGCCAAAAGAGCTGAGCAATCGCAGACAATGGGAAGGATATAAATACTGTGGAAGATAGCGTGCACTGGGAACGAAGGATTGCCCAACAAGGGAAAGCAGTGTTTTAACTGCAAGAAGCAAAATCATTTTGCACGCAAGTGTTTGACCAGAAAGAAGGAAAACAATCCCTTTTTTTTAAATTTAGATTAGCCAATAATTTTTTCCAATTTAAGGGGCAATTTAGCCTGGCCAATCCACCTATCCAACACATTCTTTGGGTTGTGGGGGTGAAACCCACGCAAACACAGGGAGAATGTGCAAACTCCACACGGACAGTGACCCAGGTCCGGGATTCGAACCCGGGGCCTCAGCGCCGTGAGGCAGCAATGCTAACCACTGTGCCACCGTGCTGCCCTGGAAAACAATCCTACACAGACAGCCACTGGAGAGATATCAGCAGAAGAGTCCTATGAAGAACTATACACGGTACAACACGTTCAATCAAGTGGCTTATGACTGTTACAGTGATGACCACAGCGAGAGAATCAAACGAACAGGAAGTATCAGATAGACACTGGTGCATCATGCAGCATAGTGATCTTCACTAATCTGTGTGAAGTGGCTCAACATGGAGATGCAAAAATAAAACCCTCAAACGGTGGTGGAGTGGTTAGCATTGCTGCCTCACGGCGCTGAGGTCCCAGGTTCGATCCCAGCTCTGGGTCACTGTCCGTGTGGAGTTTGCACATTCTCCCCGTGTTTTCGTGGGTTTCGCCCCCACAACCCAAAGATGTGCAGGCTGGGTGATAGTCCATGCTAAATTGCCCCTTAATTGGAAAAAATGAATTGGAAAATCTGGGTGAAATTCTCCCATCGGGAGACTAAGTGCCGACGCCGGAATGAAAACCGGGGGGCGAAATTCTCCGACCCCCACGACGGGTGGGAGAATAGCGGGAGGGCCTTCCCGACATTTTTGCCGCCCTCCCGCTATTCTCCCCCCCCCCCCGCCGAAGTCCCGACCCGAATCGCTGCCGCCGTTTTTTTACCGCCGGCAGCGATTCTCAGCTGTTAGATGGGCCGAAGTCCCAGCCCTTTCCGCCGTTTTTACGAACAGCAAACACACCTGGTCTTGCCGTTCGTAAACACGGCGTCACAAACTCGCTTTTTATAACCATGGCACCGATTGGCACGGCAGTACCACGGCCGTGCCAAGGGTGCCATGGGCCTGCGATCGGTGGGCACCGATCGCGGGCAGCGGGCCCGATGCCCGCGCACTACTTGTCCTTCCGCCGCCCCGCAGTATCCATTCGCGGGGCGGCTGAGGGGCAACCCGGCCCGCGCAAGCGCGGGTTTCGCGCAAAAACGCGATGACGTCACCCGCGCATGCGCGGGTTGGAGTCTTCCAAACTGCGCATGCGCGGCTGACGTCACATGACGCGTCAGCCGGCTCTAACTCCGGCAAGCGGGCTTAACGATTTTCGTTAAGCCCGTCTTGCCGGAGCCTACGGCATCGGGCTGCTAGCCCCGACCGGGGACCAGAATCGGTCCCCGGTCGGGAAGGGGCGCGCTGCCGTAAAACCCGCCCGGGTTTTACGGCAGCTTTACGATTTCTCACGTTTTGGGAGAATCTCGCCCGGGGTGTTTCACTCCGGCGTCGGAGGCCGCTCCTCGTCCCCTATTCTCCCACCCCCAGGGGGGGCTAGGAGCGGCGCCACGGCAATTACGCACGCCGGGCCTTGCCGCCGCATCAAAGCGGCACGGCGTAAATTACATTGTCGGCGGCGCGTAAATTATATCACCCGCGCTGCCCGCGAGCGCCCAGCAAGACATGGCGGATTGATCTTGCGGGCCGGCGGTGGAAAAGAGTGGGTCCTTTAGAGACGCCGGCCCACCAATCGGTGGGCACCGATCGCGGGCCAGACCCCTACTGAGCATCCCCCTGGTGCTCGATCCTCCCTCCCCCTTCCCCAACAGGCCGCACATGCAGCGTTCGCGCGCTGTTCACGCCGGCAGCGACCAGGTGTGGTTGGCGCCGCCGAAAAACCCGTCGGATTGGGCAGGCCACTCGGCCCATCCGGGCCGGAGAATCACTGCTCGCCCGTTAGAAACGGCGAGCGGCGATTCTCCGAACGGCCTGTCGTGAAATGCGGCACGCCATTTGGGGGCGGGTGGGAGAATCGCGTACGGGTGCCAGGGCGGCGTGGCGGGAATCGCCCGGCACTCCCGCGATTCTTCCACCCGGCGTGGGGGTCGGAGAATTGCGCCCTCTAACATTATTTTTTAAAAAGTATGGTTATATGGGGCGAAATTCTCCGGGGACCGACGTGACGCCCATTTCCGGCGGTAAAAAGCGATGTGGATGACTCCGGCGTCGGGGCCTTCTTTTAAGCCGGTAATCTCCGTTCCCAAAAGGGCCAGCAGCGGGCTGACGCGATACGCGTCAGTTTCACCAGCTGCGGAAGTGGCGAGTCCCGGCGTTTGTGTGGTGGGGAGAGAGAGACCCAGCGTTGTTGGGGGGGGGGGGGGGGGTGGAGGAGGAGGAAGAGAGACCCGGCGTTGGGGGGGGGGGGGGGGGGAGGGGAGGAGGGAGGAAGGAAGGGGGGAGGAGGGAGGAAGGAAGGAGGGAGGAGGGAGGAAGGAAGGGGGGGAGGAGGGAGGAAGGAAGGGGGGGGAGGAGGAAGGAAGGGGGGGAGGAGGAAGGAAGGGGCGG